>NW_006399796.1:6314132-6322895 GCF_000299155.1 Elephantulus edwardii | reverse complement strand
AGTTGTTCCTTTATAGGTTCTGTCCTTTGTTTCTCCCTAGTTTCTTTCAGAATTCTCTCCTTCTCTTTGGTTCTGGCAAATTTGACTATGATATGCCTTGGTGTTTGTCTTTTGCAGTCTATTTTATATGGAGTATAATCAGATTCTTGTGTATATATTTTCTCATTCTTCATTATGCCTGGAAAGGTGTGCTTCAACCACCACCCCGTGTCCCAGTAATTTTTCCACACCTTTCTCAGTGCCTTTACTTCCTTATTCTTGCTCTGGGATTCCAATTATGTGCATGTTAGTCCTCTTGAAGGTGTACCACAGTATTCTTAGGCTTTCTTCTTTTTCATTTCTTCTTGAATCTGCTTTTTGTTCTAGCAGATCTTGCTGAGAATTCTACTATTTTGCTGGTCCTGTGTTTCATCTCTTCAACTCTATTCCTATGTCACTCCAACATGTTGATAATATCTGAAACATCGGTCCTCATATTCTGGATTGTGGTTTCTTATTTTTCCAGAGTCTCTAGTGCCTTGTTTATTTATCTGCATTGTCTTGAATTATTATATTAAGTTTCTCTTTGATTTTTCCTGTAGAGTCTTATAATTCTTTTTAAATTTGTCTTTAACCCATTGAAAATATTCAATCACTGTTCTTTTGAATTTTGTGTCAGAAAATTCCCTCAGACTTTCTGGCTCCAGGATATCCATTGATTCTGTGTTTTGATAATTTTTTTTTTGAGGTGACATCTTGTTTTGCATTTGTGTAGGGTGTGAAGTAGTCTGCTTCTTCTATGTCATTGCTGTGGTAGAGTTTTCCATGCCTAGGGCCTTACCAGACCTTTGGTCTGATATCCTTGGCTCAGGAACTCACTGCTCCATAGAAGAGAAGAACAGCTCACCAGGCTTGAATTTCTCTTTATCTCTGATGCAAGAGAAGACTAGTTTCAATTAAGGAGAGAGATGGCCTGTGAATTTGCAGCCTTCCCAGCCAGGCAGCTGCCACAGCTAGGCACTGTCCAAAGGGTTCACAACTCAAGTAAGTAGCCCTGAGATGAGCTGGGGTAGAGCTCCGTAGAGCTGAAGAGCTTGCTGCAGAAAGTCAAGGACTGTAGCCTTCAATACGGATTGAAGCTCAACATCAAGAAAACAAAGATTTCCAGGCCTTTCTTTTCAGACATTATGAACATGGCTTCAGCCTTCACCATGATCATGTCATTACGTGCAATATACATGGTCTTTGATAATTTATGTAGATAATTTTTTTTTAAAAAAAGAAAAGAAGGGAAAAAAATTGGTATGAGTGGGAAAAGGGACACCTGACCCAAATTAGGCTCAGCTGTTTGCTGGTTACTACTTTCATTTGAGGGGGTGGGGTTGGGGCAAACACAAATAAAAGAAATAAGCCCCTAAAAAAAAAGCAAGTAATCATGTGAAACCTGGATAGGACCTGCAAAGGTGATGTCCTCTAAACAATCAAAGATAGTGCTTTGAGGAGGGTAAAGGAGGGGGAGTGTGGCTTCGGGATTGCAGGATTCTTGCTGCAGAAGATTAAAGACTACGGCTTTCTTTATGGTTTAAAACTCAAAATCAAGAAGAGAAAAATTCTTACCACTGGGTCAATAGGCCTCATGTTAACTTTTTAAAAGATTGATATTGTCAGCTATTTCATCTTGCTTGGATCCACAATCTACATCCTTGGGGCTGGTATTCAAGAATTTAAAAGATAAGTTCAATTGGGTAAATCTACTATTAAGGACTCCTCTCAGGTATTAAGGAATAATGATGACAGTTTAATGACCAAGGTGGATTTAATTCAAGCTATGGTCTTTTCAGTTATTTGTTTTGCATCTGAATGTTGGACAATGATTAAGGATGGCAAAAGAGGAATCAATGCATTTGAACTGTAGTTGAAGAAGAGTTAAACCATGGACTGCAAAATGCATAAGAGAATGTCTTGGAGAAAGTGCAACCATGATGCTTCGTGGATGCAAGTATGGTAAAGCTCCATGTCTCTTATTTTGGGAATGTTGTTAAGACCTCATAGTTACAAAAATGCAGCATCAGCTAAGGAGAAGAAGCTCAACAATATGGATTGACCTGATGGCTGTAACAATAGACCCAAGTTTGTCAGAGTTTATGAGGATAGTACAGGATAAGGAAGGGTGTTGTTATTGTTGTAATTTGCTGCAAGTCACCTGTGACTTATAGTGACCTTATGTACAACAGCTCTGAAGCCTGCCCTGTCCTGAGCCAGTCTCACTGACTCAGACACACCTACCCTCATTGCCTTATTTACTGTATCAATACATCTTATCCAGGCTCTTTCTCTCCTGTGCTGTCCTTCCATCCTTCCATGAACAATGTCCTTCTCCAATGACTGGTCCTTCCTGGCAACATGCCCAAAATGTGTAAGACAGAATTTCAAAATCCTAGCCTCCAAGGAAAAACTTGGTTTCACCTTCTATAGACAGATCTCTTTGTTTTCTTGTAGGTTCACGGTATGTTCAAGTACAGATTCATAAGTCATAGGGTTTCTATGAGTCATTGTTGAGTTGATGTCACCTAACAACAAGAATTTAAACAACATGAAAAGTATATGAAAAGCAAAGTTGGAACTGTATGTTTAAAGTATCTGTTTTATTAGCATTTCCCCCATGTTCTTTCTTGATTTCTGTAAAGGTCTAAAAATAGTTTCATTAAAAATGATGTTATTTTAACAGGGTGTATTCTGAGAAAAGTGCAAAGAATACAATTGTATGAAGTATGATTTTTGCATATATGCTCAACTGTTAGCCACTATCCTTTGTCACATACAGTAATTTTCCTGTGGAGCCCAAGAATCAGGTTAGGGAGATAGTTACTTTGAAAATAGATAGCTTTTGAAAATAGGCATTGCTTTGAAAATAGCATGACACCCTGTGAAATACAAGTTACAGGATTGTCCTAACTTCTTAAAAAAGTTATCAGTGAAGATCCAATGTGACAAACATAGTATGATATCATTGTTTCTATCTCAAGATAGAAAACCAAGGTTCGATCCACAACATCTGACTGAGCTGTGGGAAAGATTGTTCTTGCTTTG
Organism: Elephantulus edwardii; assembly: GCF_000299155.1. Classification (NCBI taxonomy): domain Eukaryota; kingdom Metazoa; phylum Chordata; class Mammalia; order Macroscelidea; family Macroscelididae; genus Elephantulus; species Elephantulus edwardii. Next base: position 6,319,826 of record NW_006399796.1, on the reverse strand, counting down.
TGCATTTTATTTGCCCTGTTGCTGCTCTGTCCTTTCAGCGCCACTTTTTCTCATCGCCATTACCACCACAATGAACAGGCAGATCAACGGCTTCCATGAGGCAGTCACTGAGGAAGGCACTTTCCTCTTCATCTCAGAATCTGTGAGGGAAGGCCACCCAGATTGAATTTGTGACCATATCAGTGATGCTGTCCTTGATGCCCACTTTCAGCAAAATTCTGATGCCAAAGTAGTTTGTCAAACTGTTGTTAAAATTGGAATGATTCTACTTGCTGGAGAAATTACATGCAGGGCTGCTGTTGGCTGTTAGCAAGGAGTTAGTGAAAACATTAAACACATTGACTATGTTGACTCTCCCAAAAGGTTTGACTACAAGATATGTAATGTTTTCGTCACTTTGGAGCAGCAGTCACCAGATATTGCTCAAGATGTTCACCTTGATTGGAATGCAGAGGACATTGTTGTGGGAGACCAGGACTTGATTATGTTACTGATGAAACTAAAGAATGTATGCCTTTAGCCATTGTCTCAGTACACAAGCTTAGTGCCAAACTTACTAACTATACTGCAATGGCACTTTGCTTTCATTACATCCATATTCTAAGATACAAGTGACAATGCAATACATGCAAGATTGAAGTGCTATGCTTCCTATCAGAGTCCACTCTATTGGTATATCTGTGCAGCACGATGAAGTTTGCCTTGATGAGATAAAGGATACTTCAAAAGATAAAGCCATCAAAGCAGTTGTGCCTGTGAAGTATCTTGATGAGAATGCAATCTACCACCTACAGCCAAGTGGCAGATTTGTTTTTGGTGGACTTCAGAGTGATGCTGGTTTGACTGATCAGAAGATATTGTGGACACTTACAGTGGTGAGAAGCTTATGGAGGAGGCACCTTTTCAGGAAAGGGTTACACCAAAGTGAAACTACCACTTATGCTGCTCTTTAAGTGACAGAATCCCTTGTTGAAGGAGGTGTTTGCAAAAGTGTTCTTGTTCAGGTCTCTTGCGCTATTGGAGTTTTCGTTTTATTGGAGTTTCAGTTTTAGACAATTGCATTGTCTATCTCCATTTTCCATTGTGACATTTCTCAGAAGAGTGAGAACGAGCTATTAGGGACTGTGAAGAAGAATTTGACCTCCATTCTGGGGTCATTGTTGGGGAACTGAGTCTGAAGAAGCCGATTTATCAGAGGACTGCAGCCTATGGCCACTTTGGTAGGGACAGCTTCCTATGGGAAGTGCTCCCAAAACATAAATATTGAAAAAGTGTTAACCTTTCTCCCTGAGACCTGTTTGCCACAGAGTGTAGGCTACAGAGAAGCCTTCAAGCTCTGAAGGAAAGGGCTTCTTTTCCTCAGTTTTCCTGTCCTCTCTCAGCTCCTCATCAGGAGCAATGACTCTAGTCCATGATAAGTGAATTTAGCTTTATTGGGAGACTAGTAAGTTGGGCTTGGTAGTCTGTCTATGGTCAGCATTTTAGTGAATTTAGTCAGCATAGGTAAACCATGTAACTTACTAGAAATACATAACACGGTAATAAATAATGCTTTTAAATTGAGTCTTTGTAGCCTACCACCCAACCATCTAAAATTCTAATTGCATTGATTTACCCACAAAATACTGAGGGAGAAAAATGTCCTTATAATGTGTACATAAAGTACCCTTCGTTCCATTATATAGCTTCTGTCTGGGAATGTCATAACCCTGTCAGCATGAATTTGTAATGTCTTGCACTCTATCATGACTGTGAAACCTTCCTTTATCCTCCTCTTAACTTGATTCATTTCAAATGATGTCGTTTCATCAGGGAGTGTCCCAATTCAATCAATCTTGCATGTAACATAAGGTTCCACTGTAACTCTAGCCTAAAGTGGAAAAAAAAAAGGCAGTTACCAATAAACCATCTCCCTGGTGCTTATGCTCTTAATTGTCACCTCTCTGAATAGCACCAAATCAAAATCTCTCCATGTTCCACTTCCTTTCAGAGGATGTATGCAATAAAGTTCTTATTTAGTAAACCAACCCTATGCATGCTTTTAGCATTAGCCAAACCACATCAATTCTTAATTCTAGAAAAATAGGCAATTGGCACCCTTTTGATGTCACAGCCTAGTACCTAAGGGTGTGTAGGTTGCACACTTTGGTATTAGATAAATTTTTTTTCTTTACAAGAAAGACTGAGTACTCCACACTGGACAATAACCCCTACCAGTGTTTTAACTTTGTTTTGCTTTCAAAACCAGGTCCAGTGAGCTTTCTAAACAGCTGGTGTAGCTACAGAGAAACCAGTTTCCTTCAAAGAGCAGCTCTTTTGGTGGGGAGGAGGAAATCCCTTCACACTTAAACATTTTCTAATTGCTTATTTATTTTATTCCAGGGTGTGGCATAAATACAGGGATGGCAACTTTTACAAGAAGGTTGGTGGGGTTCTTTTTCCTTCTTATTCTCAACACCATGGTTCATTTAGTATGTTTCCAGCATTCCCAGGTAGGCCAAGCTGCCCGGCAGAAAAAGTGTGGGTTAGATCGTCAGGAGTCTGGCTAATGTTAACATAAGGGAGGACAGAGCAGTGCAGAAAGCTGACTTGACTGGTGTGATATAGGGAAGTCAGCTTCTTTATATACTTATTCTATGAATACTTGCCCTAAGCAGAAAGTGCCTTTCAGGATATGTTTTTTGAGGTTTATAATATGTCTGGTTCTCAATTCCAACAGTTAAACGAAGATCTAAATAAAATGCTAGGTTTTACCTTAAGAAAAAATAAAGCAAGCAAGCCAAAACCATATTAACTTGATATAGGATATAAAAATTCTTCTAGAAAACTGTGAAGGGAAAAAATTGGTGACTCATTATTGAAATATAGATTTAAACTGCTATGATGTTTAAATAAAAAACTATAAAAATAATTTAGAGCAAGACTTGAATACAAATTTTTACTCTGAAAGGCAGCTACATGAGCAGCAGTCGTAAATTAAAATTATCCTTGATTTTGATTGATACTCTGTTATTTCCTTTATATTTAAAAAATGCTGCTGATTAAACCCATCTGTCATTTAATGGATATATTTCCAAGAGTGTGTCAGCACCATATGTGAAGAACAGCTTCTGAGATCACTGAAAGTGATTCCCACCTTCTGGTTTTCCTTTCTTGCTCTTTTTTAGTGTCATTTGAGCTTTTTGTTTCTTTAGCTTAATCTGTTGCTACATTATGAAACAGCCCTGTGGAGAAAGCTATATTTGAGTGAGTTTGGATGTCTTTGAAGCCTTGTCAACAGAAACATATTGAAGCTTACGGATGCCTCCTGCCTCTCCAGATTTCTGACCAGAACACAACTGCAGGCAACATCTTTATTCAATTGTATTGAAATCATAATCAACAGAAGCTGTAAGATAATACAGTTTTCAGTTGATTTTGTCATGAAACATTGTTATTATTAACTACTCCTGAGTGAGAATTGATTCATAACTGACTTTGCAGTGGGTTTTCAGAGGTGGTTAAATGCTTGGGAGGAGATTGTTCATCTTTTTACCCTGGATCAGTTGACAGATTCAAACCACATGCCTTTGGGTTGACAGACTTACTAGCAGGCCAGTAGTGAACTGATATTTATTAGTTAATTTAGTAGTATTAACTCATTTATCCATTTAGTCATATTCTTATTTTATTGGATAGTTTTTGATTCTTTATTACTAAACTGAGACCAAAACAAAACCCATTGGTGGTCAGATGGAATCAGACTCATTACAATCCTGTATAATAGAGAACAACTGCATCATACAGAAGCTGACTGCTAAATCTTTTAGAGTGGAGAAGCTATGGCGTTTTGATGAGTATTCTTTTGAGTAGCTGCTCTCTCCTTAATCATTGCATCACTAGGACTCCATTTTTAAAGTGAAGATACCATGAATTGGGTAATGGAGATTTTTCTATGTAACATTTACATTTATTTATGTTATATGTTATTGAGATTATCTCTGTCTCATCTATCTCTATCTCTATCTATCTATTTTTGATTAGGGGAAACTTTATATAAAATCTGGAAAGAAAGTTTTATATTTGACAGAGCAAGTTTGCTTCCTGATTTCCAGGGATACTTTCAAACTAGAGAGAGAAAGGTGAAAAATTTAGAAATAAAAATTATAAAATGTTTCTTTTAAATGTATTTAAGAGTGTAACTTTATTGTCTTCAGTTACATGTGCTTTAGAGATTCATGCCTATCATTCAAAGGTGAAATAAATAAAATAGGAACATGTTTCCAAATACATCCTGCTTGATGTTTAAATTCACATGCATGACTGTTTGGCATATTAATATGACATCCTGTAACAAATTGTTGTTGCTTTTGTTATCTGCCATCAGTCATCTGTGACTCATAGCGACCCTATGCACAGCTGCTCTGAAACCTGGCCTGTGTTGAGCCATTCTCACTGATTCTGACACACTAACCCAAATTTCCCTGGGTATCGATCAATGGTGTCCTGGGTTTGAGCTTGTAACAAAGCACTGAAAATGCTAGGGAAAGACTTGTGCAATGTGTGAATAGACTTGGCAGCAATGGGTGTCTTTTTGAGTTAGGAAGAAGAACGTGGCTAGGTAAACATTTGGTGGTGGTCATTGCTACAGTTTGGTGCTGTGGAGTCAGTTGTTGACCCTATGTACAATAGAATGAAATACTGCCTGATCCTGTCCCGTCCTCTCAATCTCTGTTGTGCTTAAATCCACTGCATCAATCTAGCTTGTTAAAGATTTTCGTACGTTCGTTGACACAGCTTTGGTTTTATAGAAAATGTAAAACTTTTATGGCCTTTTTATGTACCTTAGGTTCTACGTAGGCATACACGTTATGTTGCACTGACAAGGCCCTTCAAAATCGTGATATATTTTGCTTTCTGAAGACATTCAATAGAAACTCATTTTTTTTTCTCATAAAATGTGAAAAATACAGTTGTCAAATTCTCATGGTTTTCTGGGAGATGTTAATTGTGGAAACTGCAAAAACCTATGCTGTAACTATTTGAAAGGCAAAGTTTTTAGAAGAGAATTTGTAAATTAATGATAAGCAAAACAGTAGTTTTAAAATTATAATTGCTTTCAATATATTAACACCTTTGAAAGATACAATACTTTCCATTTTAGAACTGCATAAACCAAATATGTAATGAATAGTCAAACAAATATAATAATTAATTAATAACAAAAAGAGGGGGGGAAATGTAAATGACTCAGAAACAACAAGATTTTGAATAAAATACAAGACAGTTGCAAATTGTAAGTGGAGAAAGATAGAATTTTGTCTTGGCCAGTAATTACAAATAGTAAAATAACAATCTTTCTTTATAAAGGTCCAATCATTGAGATAAATTTATTGATAATTTGGTGTCAGATACTGAGATTTTCTCTTCAAAAACTTTTTGTGTGAATACTGATGGCATAAGACCTCACATTCCCCGCCCCCCCCAGTGCTTTGATAGTTGTTTCTTCCTGAGACAAGTAAACTATGCATATTAAAATGATTAAAGAAAGTTAGGCAACCAAAAGCTATCTTGCCAGATAGGAAAAAAACAACCAACCCAAAAGAATGATAATACATTGTGATTTAAATGTGTTAAATATGATAGAAATGGTTTATAATCTCAGTCATTTTTTGAAAATTTGCTTCAAAAAAAGTTGTGGTAGGGAGCTGTCAT
>NW_006399796.1:6304348-6309881 GCF_000299155.1 Elephantulus edwardii | reverse complement strand
ATTTACTATGGTTTGTTCACACAAAAGGAGTACTAGGAAGGAAAACAATGAAGAATTCATGGAACACTACATAACGTGAATGAGTTAGAGGCCATTATATTGAATAAAATAACAAAAGGACAAACACCATATAAAATCCTTGATATACAGAGAAGTTGCTGTCTCTTGACATAACTTATGTAGATGAGCTCATGTCAGTTATTATGGTGAATTTTTCCCCCTGCTGAAAGCTGTATTAGTAAAGATGTATGTAATAGAAAAAGAATATTAAAATAAGTATGATGAGATCCTATCCTCAGAGACTGTGAATCTTTGAGAAACTATTTTGTTCCTCTCAGGTTCAGTTTTCTCACGTGAGATTATGGTAGAAGTACTGAGTGCTCATGTATATGTATGGTGTGATCCGATCAACTGGACAGCACCTAACATCTCTACCAACAATAAACACAATGAAATTCTATGAATTAGGGGTTAACACTAGAAGCTCCTGACTACTACCATATCTCTTTCCTTGATTCCTAGTTAATATTCCAGGATTACCTTACATTAGCACCTCTATTCTGTTACCTCCTCTCATAGTTCAGTAAGCCCTACATCAGACACTTTTTGTTGTTGTTATTATGAGCCATCAAGTCGACTACAAATATTTACCCTATGAACAATAGCTCTGAACCCTGCCCAATCTTGAGCCAATCTCACCAATCTCACTGTCTCTGACATACCTGTGCCAACAGCCAGTCATTTTGTCTATCTATTTCATCTACGGTCTTCCTCTCCTGTGTTGATTCTACACCCTGACAAGCATGATGTCCTTTTGAAAAGACTGGTCTTTCCTGGCAACCAGCCCACAAAATGTAAGGAGTTTCATAGTCTTTGTCTCTGAGGAGCAGTCTGGTTTCTCCCTCTCTAAGACAGACCTATTAGTGCTCATGGTAGTCCATGGTTCAATACTCTTCTCCTGTACTACACCTCAAAGTCATTTATTCTTTGTCTGTCATCCTCAGTTATAGTCATTGTCTAGTTCTCAGATATGTAGAAAGTAGTTAAGAAGACCATGGCTTGGATCTGGTGCAACTCAGTCTCTAGACTAACACCACTTCTTAGCACTTGGGAGAGGTCCCTGACAGTAGACTTTCCTAAAGCATCTTGCCTTTGAATTCCTGACTTTTGGTTTCAAGAGTGTTGCTTGTGGACCAGAGCAAGATGAAATTATTAACAACCTCAATCTCTTCTCCATCTAGCACGATGCTGCCAATGGGCCAGGTGATGAGAGTCTTTGTTTTCTCTATATTGAGATGCGATCCATGTTGAAGATTACAATCCCTGACCTTCAACAGCAAATGCTTCAGGTCTTCTTCAGATTTAGCAAGCAAGGTTGTGTCATCTGCATAATGCAAGTTGTTGAGACTTCTTCCAATCCTGATGTCGCATTCCTTTTCATAGTGTCCAGCCTCCTGAATGATCTGTTCTACGTATAGATTGAAAAGTTATGGAGAAAGACACATCCCTGACACACTTCTTTCTTGATTTTGACCCATTCAGTGTTTCCTTGCTCTGTTCTGACTATGGCTTTCTGGTTCAAATATAGGTTTTGCAAGAGCAAAATCAAATGTTCTGGGATTTTTATTCTTCTTGATATTGTTAACATTTGTTGTGATCCACACAGTCAAATGCCTTTGCATATTCAATAAAGCACAAATAGATAATTTTCTGGTACTCTCTGCTTTTAGTGAAGATACATTTGACATTGGCAATTATATCGCTAGTGCCATGACTTCTTCTAAACCCAGCTTGTATTTCTGTCAGTTCTTGGTTGATGTACCAGTCCAGTAGTTTTTGACACTGTAGTAGACACCATTTGGCCTACTCCTCTCAGCCAAACCTAAGTTTACTGCTGGCAAAACAATGGCTTTTTTGTATTTAGGGCACTCTTAAAACATCTTAGTTTTTAAGACTGCCATAACAAAAAGTCTCAGGTGAGTGGTTTTATAGAATTGAAATCTGTTTTCTCATAATTCTAGAAGCTAGAAGCCCAAATCATAACTTTCACATGTCATTTTCATCAGAAACTTTTGAGAGTGGAACTACTTTATGTCTTTCTTTTGATGTCTGGTTGCTGTTAGCAACCTTCAGTGTACCCTTGCTTGTAGACATAGCCTTACATGGTGTCTTTTCCCCATATATGACTTTAGCTCTGGTGGCCTAGTGATGACGAAGCTTCTCTGCAATCCTGAAGGCATGCATGCAGTTTGATTCAACCAGTTGCTTCACGGGGGAAGGGTGGGCAATCTCCTTTTATTTGTTTAAATTACTTCTGAAAACCAGCCAGAGGGTTGCTATGGGTCAGTTCTGACTCAACGATAAACAGCAATAACAACAAGAACATTCTCTTTTATAAGACACCAGTCGTATGAGTCTAAGTATCATTTTATTTTTATGTGACTGTGTTAACCTAACTGATAATATCTGCAAAGAAGAACTCTATTTCCCTAAATTTATCCACAGATACATGGGCTCAGATTAAATATACCTTTTGGGAGAATATGTGTCAATTCACAACTTGTATATTCACAACCGGCCCAGTAGCAAAATAGTCCTGAGGGTAAACTGCCTGAAGCAAACCTTCAGGAATGAAAAATGAGACTTTATAAAAATACCTCAGCTTTATTTTCCCACAACTGAAACAGTCCTGAGGCATTACTCTGTACCATTGTTCAGAAAGGAAGTTCAGGTGGTATAGTTTATAGTTAGTTGTGCTAAGTCAAAGGTCGAAGGTCTCCAGTAGTTCATATCTAGCAGTGGCTCTGTGAGGAAAAGATGAGAAATCTCCCATGCAATTTATAGCCTCAGAAACCTGATGGAAGGTTGTCTGTGAGCTGGAAGGACTCAATGGGAGTGAATGAATAAGTCTCATAGAAGGTCTTCAGTAGAACCAAATTTTATTGACCCTCAGAATAACTTAACTATTATCATTTCCCCTCCTTTTCTCTGACTTCCATCTTATTTACTCCTTATTCTTTAAGTCTTTTCTGCAATAACTTGCAAAACGTATTCCTCATCCTCATATGCTTATTTCTGGTTGTACTTTGGGGCAAAACATTTGTTTTGAATGGCTCTATAGACTCTTTGTGGCAGTATTATTGGCTTGGATTTTTAGATTATTACATGAGATCCTGACAGTGATTAACTGCCTTCTTTCCCCCTAAGATTGTGAGCACTAAGTGTGTGTTACTATGCAGTCAATATCTGTTGCTGAGAAAATACTGCTGCCAAGTATTTCTTTATCCTTCAAACACAAATATTCTTGTACTCGATTGACTCCTATGGTATCCTGTACTTTATAATATTAATCATGTTTGTAGTTATTGCCAGTTTCTTTTCCTAAGGACATTAGAAGCTGCAGGTTTAATTTCAGAATTTAGTGTATCCCCAGTCTTTAACAGAAACTTATTGTGTAAGGTCCTTTCAAGTTTACTGTGACTCACAGAAATCCTATGAACAACAAATCAGGACTTTACCCTATCCTGTGCCTTATTTAAAATCTCTGATAGTCTTACTATTGGTATAGTCACTGTGTCAGTCAATTTTATTGAGGGTCTTCTTATAGTTCATGATGTCTTTTACCAAGGACTGGCATCTCTTGATAACATGTCCAAAATAATATGAGACAAAGTTTCATCATCCTTGTTGCTAAGGAGTACCCTTGTTGCACTTCTTTGAAAATAGACTTATTCTTTTGGTAGTCCATGGAATATTCAGAGCTGTTCTCCAACATTATAGTTCAAAAGGATTGATTCTTATTCGTTTGCATTTAGATGCCTATGAGGCAATTGAAAAGACAATGGCTTGAACCAGACACACGTTAGTCTTTAAACTATTATCTTTACTTTTCAGTAGTTTACAGAGGTCTTTGACAGTAGATTTTTCTAAGTTCAATACCTATTTTGATTTTGTAACTACTATTAAACTGGCTGTTGAATGTGGATAAAAGTAAAATGAAATTATTGAAAATTTCAATCATTTATCCATCTATCACAATGTTTACTATGGGTGCAGTAGTGATGATTTTTGTTTTCTTGATTTTGAGATATGATCCATTTTGAAGACTGTAGACTTTGATTATTTGCAATAAATGTTTCAAGTCCTCTTTGCTTTTAGCAAGCAAGGTTGTGTCATTTGCACAATGCAGGTAATTGATGAATCTTCCTCTAATCCATATGTCACATTCTTCTTCATATCATAGACACACACACATACACACACAGCCGGGAAAAAGTTGAAGTGCATTGGAAAAGTCTGCTGTCAGGGACCTCTTCAGAGTACTGAAGAACGATGAGATCATTCTGGAGACTAAAGTGCACCTGATCTGAGTCATGGTCTTCACAATTATTTGCTATGCATCAAAAATCTGGACAATGACTAGGAATGATAGAAGGAGAATTTATGCCTTTGAGCTGGGGTGCTGGAGAAGAATGTTAAACATATTAATAACTGCTAGGAGAACAAACATTTTCATCCTAGAGAGGGAGAAACCAGGCTGCTTCTTTGAGGTATACTGAAGATTTATCTGACATACTTTGGGCATATTGCAAGGAGGAACCAGTCCTTGGAGAGGGACATCATGATGAAGAAGATGGAGGGACAGCACAAGAGAGGAAGAACCTTGATTAGATGGAACGACTCAGTGACTAGGATAATGGAGGTAGGTGTGTTAGAGATGATAAAGTTGGCTCGGGACTGAGCAAGGTTCAGAGCTGTTGTACATAGGGTCACTATGACTCACAAATGACTCGATGGCACATAACAACTATATATGTATGCACACACACACACATGCATACAGAGAAATTTGTAGCTTGGGTGTCTCTAGTCTGTGTTCTTGCTTGTTTAACATTTTTCTAATTAGTACAGCAATTATCTGTCAGTTTGCTGTACTGAGGTAACTTGTGGATGCTGTGATGCTGAAAACTGTGCCACCAGTGAGTCAGATGCTGGAAGGATCACCTATAATGAACAGGTTTTAGTAGAGCTCCCGGATTAAGGTAGAGTAGGAAAGAAGATTGGCCATCCACCTCTTAAAAAGTAAGCTCCTGAAAACCCTTTGATTAAGGGAAGAACACTAACAGTTATTGTATTAGAGGTATAGCCCAATTTAAAAGTCATTAAAAATAAGAAACAGCTGAGACTCTTAACCTGGTGAATTGAAACAGTAACTATAGCAATAGTTTCAGATGTGAGTAGTTATAACATAGTACACATTTTGAAATGGGTGAAACCAAGTCTCTCCTTGGAGGCTAGGATTTTGAAGCTCTGTCTCATACACTTCGGGCATGTGGCCAGGAGAGCCCAGTCCTTAAAGAAGAACATCATGCTCGGAAGGGTGTTGATACAGTAACTGGGGTGATGGGGACTGGTGTGTCAGAATTAGTGAGACTGGCTCAGGACAGGGTAGGGTTCAGAGAGCTGCTGTACATAGGGTTACTATAGCTTGCAGGTGACTCAATGGCACATAAGAACAACATATTATATTGGG
>NW_006399796.1:6301614-6304248 GCF_000299155.1 Elephantulus edwardii | reverse complement strand
TCATTCTAGTAAGTACACATAGCATATTAAAGAGAAGAAACATAAATCAAGCTGACATAAGTAAAATTCAGAATCATAAATTAGTTTGAAAAAGTTGAATGAAATATTGAATGATGAGTTGATTTCTTGGTTCTTGATTTTATTCCATTGATCTATGTGTCTGTCACTGTACTTGTAGCATGCTTTCTTGATTACTATGGATGTGTGGTAGAGCTTGAGATCAGGGAGTATGATGCCTTAAAAAAAATTGATTATAATCCTTTGAAATGCTGTTAAATAGAAAGGGTTGGTTGGACATAGTACATCATTTTGGGGAGACTTTGGGGAAGGTTGAGAGTTATTCCAAAGACTCACCTAGCTATCTAAAAAGCTTATCCACCAGTCAGAGTACTCTTCTATATTATTTTTCTTTTTAAAATTAGCCATGACAGCTGTCACCATAACTCATTCTTTACACTCTACTTCATGTTCAATTTATTATGTTTAATAAATGTTTTAATTGTTCACATTATTTTGTATCTTAGTTTTATAGATGTTCTCTTTCATGTAATAATTTTATCCTCATTACAATTATTATCCAGGCAAAGAAGAGAGCCTTTAAAATTTAAGTTTTTAATAGCACATGTCTTTTCACATTCCCTCAATAAATCACTCTGTGCTAGCAGAGTCTCTCCAGTGACTAAAAGTATGTTCTTGTATTTATGAGATATAATTTTAGACTGCTGCTAAATGTGATTATGAGAATGTTGTCCTCCTATAGATGATTAAATGCCATATTAATATTTATTTATTTATTAGCTCTTTAAGTTGTTACCTAGAAATCTAATGATTAATTTGATAAATTAGTAGAATTATTGGGCTTAGTAGAATTTTATTTCTCTGGTTTATGTTAACCTGTTATTTGAAGGATTATGCTGCATGGCTGCAGTAGAACAGCCTTTCTCTTGATTACTAAACTGGAGAATTCCATCTTTTCTTGCTTTTATATGTCATATAGTTTAACGTACATATAAAACACAATAGTTATATTTTGTGGGGCATTTCCCTTTGATTTTACTTATCCCAAAAGTGTGGAGGATAAGAAGGAAGGAGATGCATTCTTTAGGGAAATATTTCTATGCCTTTCAAGATGATCTAATTTGTCTATTGCTGAGTCAGAACCAACTCATAGCTGACCCTCCAGTGAGTTTTCAGAGATAGTTAATTACACGGGAGGAGATTGACCATCCTTTCCCCACTGAGCAACTGGAGGATTCAAACGCTGTGCCTTCGGAATTGCAGCACAGCTTCTTATCACTAGGCCACCAGATCTTCCTGTTGTTGTTGTTTGGTGCCATCGAGTCGTAGATGACTCACAGCGACCCTATAGACGAACAGCCTGAGCACTTGTTCATACATAGCGTTTCTGGAGGCAAGCCATTTCGGGAGTGGATGCCATTCCTGCTTCCAGGCTTGTTTTAGTCGGGAAGCTCCAGCCAACACTGTCCACCATGGGGACGTATTACCACGACTGGCACATCACCGTCACAGTCTTCAGCATCACAGCAACCACGAGTTATCTCTGTACAGCAATGCATAGACCAGAGCTATACCACCTAGAAGAATGTTTGACAGGAAAACAATTTGAACCTGGCCGAGGGCCCAGATCTTCCTATAGCAAGTTAAATGTTGCTTCAAAAAGTTTTCAAAAAGTCTGGAGAGCTCCTAGGCCTGTTTACTAAACCCAGAGACTAAAGATAAAAACCAGTCCTTTGTTCCATAGGCCCTGCCTGCACAAGTAAAACTAGCATCAATGTGAATACTCTTTAAAGAAGTCTTTGAGGGGGAATATAAAAAATAATTTAATTAATGAAATGAACACTAAATCAAGCATGTATGTATTCATTCAGCAAGAACGGAGAGTTCACTATATGGCAGGAATAATGAGGCACTGGAGGTCCAATAATGTCAAACAAAACCAGTTCCTTAACAGATGCCATTTATTCTGGTTGGGGAGAGAAAAAACACAGGTTAAAATCTATTGTATTTATGTTGTTATGTGTTGTCAAGTGGCCTGCAACTCATAGCAACCCTAGGTAAAACAACCCTAAACCCTGTGCCAATCTTATTGTCTCTAACCCACCTACCCCCATTACCCCAATCACTGAGTCAATCCATCCCATCAGGGTCTTCCTTTCCTGCACTGTCCCTCCACTTTCCCAAGCATGACGTCCCTCTCCAAGGACTGTTCCCGACTTGCAACATGTCCAAAGTAGGTCAGACAAAGCTTCAGAATTTTTGCCTCCAAGGAGCAGCCTGGTCTTACCCTCTCTAGGATGAAACTGTTTGTTCTCCTGGCAGTCAATGGCATATTCAATACTCTTCTTATGTCTCTCTTTTATGTTACTGTGCTTTGCATTAGAATTATAAAACATATTGGATTGTTTTATTTTTTAAACCAATCAATCAAGAACAATTTGGTCTGTAATATTGTGATTCACACAATGTCTGATCATTTATTTATTTCATATTAGATTTGCATTTTCCTATCTTAATAAGTGCTTATTATCTATGAATTAATTTTCTCCTCTACATCTCCTCTGAGAGAAACTTAATTAGAATGATTCTTTTTATGCATATACATGTTCATTGCAA
>NW_006399796.1:6296048-6297015 GCF_000299155.1 Elephantulus edwardii | reverse complement strand
AGCCCACTGATTAGGACCAGCTTTATGACTTCAAGCTTAGAATGCTTGAAGTTTAACAAAGAACCTTATTTTAGGTTTTCTAGAGTAGTAAAACCAGTGAGATGTGTGCTTATACACACACATAGATATAGATAGAGAGGTAGATGGGGAGGGAGAGAGGGAGGGAGGGAAGGAGAGAGGGGAGAGAGAGAGGGAAGAGAGAGGAGGAGAAAGAAGAAGATGGAGGAGGAGGAAGGAGAGGAGGATGGGAAGGGGAGAGGTGAGGAGGAGAAGAAAGAAGGGGGAAGGGGTGAGAGAGCAATTTACTTCATGGAAATCACTCATGCAAATATGGGAAATGGCAAGTTCTACATTCTTGTGTCATGAGCATTTTTATGATTGTGACTCCTTCATGAACTGCTGTGGATTAAGGAGATATTTATTGATGGGGACATTATCATTTTTCTTTATTCCAGCTTTTCTGAGATTGGCTTGAGTTTGTCTCATCCAATCAGTTTGTGGTACCAATTTGGGAAGAAACTATACTATATGAACAGGATAATTTTTATAGTTCCAAATATAATGACTTATTTATTCAAATTACCTTGGGGTTTGTTTGTTTTTAATGACATAAATGGTGACAATACATGTATGCATTGACATATAGAATGAATAAGAATTAAACTGTTTCTCTGGAAAGATGTGATGAAAAAGTTCAATTTATGTCAGTCAAAAACAAGATAAGAAACCAAAGTAGAACAGACCATCACTTATGCACTTGTAAGTTCAAGTTAAAGCTGAAGAAAACGAAAACAGGTCCAAAAGAGTTAAAGTTATGGCCTTGAATATATTTCACTTGAATTTTGAAATATCAATAACAGATTGACTCTTTGACTCACTGAACAATAATGACCTAAAACAATATAAGTTACAGGGAGATATCAAGGAGATCTTATATATAAGTATATATATTCTTACACGCATATAT
>NW_006399796.1:6294188-6295233 GCF_000299155.1 Elephantulus edwardii | reverse complement strand
AGCCCTGGAGGCAGACAGGAAAGAATGCTTTGGTCCACAATGCGCAGGGAGCGCTTCCCCTCTGCAGGTTAGCGGGCTGGTGTGGCTAAGGCTGGCCTCTGCTGGCCACGCAGAGCAGGCCAGGCCGCTTCAATCACCCGGACAGAGTAGATACAAAGTAATACCACAAGAAGGTGAGTCCACTTATACCATCTTTATCTCGCTATAAAAAGTTACTTAAAACTATTCTTTTGCATATAAATGAAAATATTAGAATATTTGGTCAACTGGAATTATTGCTAGGCACAGCTGTCTGCCGGTATAATACAAGAAGACTCGCATGGTGTCAGGCCAGGGAGAGCAGCCCTGTGGGGTGAAAGGGCGGTCGTGTCACATGATTAGGGGCAGGTTGACCTCTGGGCCTCCATACATGATCAACATGGGGCCAGGGCCCCTTGTCCACGGCCAAGTGGGCAGCCCCCATGCAGGGCATTAAGGCACAAGGTTACCGGCATGCAGCCCAGTCCCCTCCCCGCAGGGGCTCCAGAAGGCATTGCTGTGGGCCCTGAGGGGTGGGTAGGGCCCCACTGGGGCCCCACCCCAACAGGGTTAGAAAGTGGATCAGATTTAATTTTTTAAAAAACAGGTAAACTGGTTTCTCTTTTAAAAAAATAAAATCTCTGATCCTAAGGTCACTTGAGCTGCATTTAAAGTGGCGTTTCTCTGGAATGAGGAAGTTGTTTGGTGCCAGGCGGGGGCCCTGCGGCCAGGCGGCCCTAGATGGTGGACTTTTAGAAGGGCACGCGGAGGTGGTGGTTCTTGCCCAGGTCGTGATTGTGTAGGTCTATGAGCGCCTGGATGGCCTCCTCCACTGAGCCCATCTGAATCAGGGCCATCTTACGGTCCTTCTGGAAGAATCTGAAGCCCTTGACTATCCCTCCATTATTAGAGAAGAGAATCTTGAGGTCATCTTCTGATATGGAAGGTGGGATGTTGGAGAGGTGCAGGGTTGCGGAGGGTGGGAAGATGTTCTGGAAGTTCTTGGAGCCCGACTTCTTTTTTTTTT
>NW_006399796.1:6290933-6292483 GCF_000299155.1 Elephantulus edwardii | reverse complement strand
ATGAAGGCCTGGTTCTTCCCCTTCAGCATCAGCAGGTTGGTGACCTTTACAAAGGGCAGCCCCAGGGAGATGACCTTGCCCTCGGGGATGTCACTGGGCAGCTTGCGGATATGCACCACGCGCGACGGGGCGCCCGAGCTCCTGCTGTTCCCCTTGAACTTCTTGCTGTCGTTCGTTCAGTTGGCTGCAGACCCAAGCTGCTCATGATAAAAGGCCCTTTGGTGACACAGATAGAGAAGAGCTCCTCGGATCCCCGCTTGCTACCAACTGCTATGTTTGGGACAATGCCGTCCATTGCACACACAGGAGACCTGAAGGGGACGGAGTGGAGGTGCCTGAATAACAGACACCAACTCAACGGCTCCGAAATATATCAGTTTGACCTTTATTTTTTAAAAAATTTCCTTTTATATTGGTTTGCTTACAGAGTTCTTATACATTGTGTTTCAAACTATTCTTCATTCACATTGTGTTTTATATAATCATTCCAATTCATTATGTTTTATAAAATTAATCACCATTGGGCTTTGGCCACTATTACTCTGTTTTGGTTTTTTGTGGGTTTTTTTTTCTTCAGGTCCCCACTGGATCTTTCCCATTTCCTTTAACCTCTCTTTTCACCCACCAAGTTTTGCAGTTGTGATTTCACCCTTACCCATTCCCACCCCTCTCCTCCCGCTATTTCCTCCCTTGGGTCCCCATACATGTTTTATTGTTTATCCTTTTATTTTTGCAATAATGGCCTTATGCAGTATTTATTCTTACGAGACTGGGTTCATTTATGCAGCACAATGCTCTCCAGTCTCTCCCAAGTTATGTAGTATTTTTCAAAATCATTGTTCCTGAGTGCTGCATAATATTCCATCATGTGAATGTGCCACTGTTTATCAATCTATTAATTTTTGGTTGGACATTTGGGCAATTTACATGTTCTTGCAAATGTGAATAATGCTGCTATGAACATTAGTGTATAAATCTCATTTTGTGTCTTAGTTCTAATTTCCTCAGTGTATATTCCTAGTAGTGGAGTAGCTGGGTCATACGGAGTTTCTATTTTCAACTTTTTGAGGAAATGGTAAACTGCCTTCCTGAGTGGTTGTACGTTCAATTTTACAATCCCAACAACAGTGTAGAATTCCCATATTTCCACATTCCAACATTTATTGCTTTGCTCCTCTGCTAAACTTTGTCACTGCTATTGGGGTGAAATGTTATCTCATTGTGGGTTTGCTTTGCATTTCTCTTCTTGTGAGCGATTTTGACCATTTTTTCATGTGTCTGTTGACCATCTGAATGTCTCCCTTTGTGAAAAGTCTTTCCATGTCTTTTGCCAACTTTGTAATTTGTTTATCAATCTTTTTCTTCTAGTAGCCCAGAAATATCCTGTAAACTTTTGTTATGAGACTCTTGTTGACATGGTATTGTAAAATGTTTTTTCCCCCCAGTAATAGGTTTTCTTTTTACCCTACTGGAAAAAAGTGTTTGTTGCAGACCGAGGGTCCCAAAGAATGGAATAATTTTATAATTATTAATAATGAGACAAACAGCCA
>NW_006399796.1:6282593-6290623 GCF_000299155.1 Elephantulus edwardii | reverse complement strand
TCATTTTCTATGATCTGTCACAAGAGAAATCCTAATTTATAAATCTGTAATTCCTTCAATTCCTGAACAAGGATTTTCATATAATATTTGGCATAAAGTTTGGCTTCCCATATTTGATGAGCATGGAGATTTAATCTTTAGAAAGTCTCATTGTTTCTGATAAGGATAAATACTGCATAAGACCATTATTGTAAAAATAGAAGGATAACTAGTAAAATGTGTATGGGGATCCAAATAGGGAAGGGCTGGGAATAGCGGGATGAGGATGGGCAAAAGGAGATCATAGGTTAAGGAAATGGGAAAGATCCAGTGGGTATCTGGAACCACAGGATAATAGTGGGCATTGCTCAATGGTGATTGATTTTATAAAACGTAATAAATGAGAATGATTGTATGAAACACAATGTGAATGAAGGATAGTGTGAAACACTATACAAGCTTTATATGCAAAACAATGTAAAATTTAAAAAAAATAAAAATCAATGTAAAATTAAAAAAAAGGTTTCTATTTAAATAAATATTCCAGTCCATCAAATATTTTGGAATTTAGTAGACTTTATCTAGGGAGATAATAATTTGACTTAGACTAAGAATTCTTTATCAAGTTATATTTAAAAAAGACTTTTCTAACAAAAGTCTTGATTTTGAAGCTTGTTAAAAGGCAGAATCAATAAATTTCTTTTGAATTTGTAAGTTTGAGGGATCTATGACTTTGCATTGGAGATTATAATTTGCTTTTCTTTGAATTCTTGAGTAGCAGCAAGTGATACATTTACTGGAGAAAATTTGAAGCAAGATAGCATATCTGGAACAATTTACATATAAATTAATGAAACTATGTTCAATATAGGTAATTCAATTTATAATGCACTGTGTTTTACATTTTAAAACTGAAAACAGTAGAAATCAAATGTATGTAGCAATAAAGATAGATGCATAAAAGCATATCATCATTAGATTTTGACTGTTTGTCACTTTTAAATAATTCACCAGCTATATGACTTCCGTAAGAAAAATATGCAAATTTAAGCTATTTTAAGTAATCTTGAGGCAAGTAACAGGGTGTGTGGCTTGCATAAGTATTTTTCTCCTATCTTTATAAGTCACCATCTGGACTCAGGCAATTTTTGTTTTTGAAATGACTTTTCTATGCTTCTCGTTTTATTTGCTTTCCCTTTTTCTGAGCATTATTGTTTTATTGATTTTAAACATAAAGTAAAAATTTAAAACTGTAGAATTGTGCATTAAGATGGAGACTAAAATGGAAGAGAAATGGGAATATATATGAACATTATTCTTGGAAAGATAGATGGACAGCACAGGAGAGGGAAACCCCCAATGAGGTGAATTGATACAGTAACTGGGGTAATGGGGGTGATGTACCCGAATTACTGACACTGGCTCAGGACAGGGAAAGGTTCAGAGCTGCTGAATATAGGGTCGCTATACATCGAAGGCTGCTCAATGGCACATAACAACAATAACATACTATGACAGGGTTGGAAGCAGAAGTGGCATCCACTTCCTAAATAACATGCCTATAGAAATTCCATGAACTTTGATAAATGTCGATCACTGTAGAGGGGCTTCAGGCCTTTTGTTCATAAGGTCGCTATGAGTCACGTTCAACTCGAAGGCAATCAACATAACACATACATGTGGGAGTAAGTCAAACTAAGCCAAACCAAATCCATTGCCATTAAGCCAATTTCAACTCATAACACATGATTCTCTATGACAGACTATTGTAGCCCATGTTTTCCAAGGCTGTGATCTTTATGAAACAGATGGCCAAATATTTCTCTTGTGGTGTTCCTCATGAGTTTAAACCTTTGAATATTGATTAGTTACCTAACACTTAACCACTCCACTACCAGAGTTACTTCATGTCCACTGCCAGCTAATTGATTCTGAGTCCTGGCAAACTTTAATTAGGTTTCTGAGGCTATAATTATGGACAATGAAATTATTTATAGTTATGTGGTAAACTTTATATGAATGGACTTCAAGAAAAAACAAACATATATGTCTCAGAGAAAGTGCAACAAGGATGTTCCTTGGAGACAAGCATGGTGAAACTTCACTCAACATATCTTTGGAATGTCATTAGAAGGGCCAGTCCCTGGAAAAACACACAATGCTTGGAAAGAAAGAGGGTCTGTGTAAGAAGGAAAGATCCTCAAAAGATGAATTGACACAGTGGCTTTAACAATGGGCTTACATATATTAGCAAATATATTCAGGAGGACCTGAAGCGCCTGCTGCAGAGTGTCAAGGACTGCAGCCTACAATATGGATTGAGGTTCAATGTCAAGAAGACAAAGATTCTCACCACTGGACCAATTGGCAGCATCAGGATGGATGGTGAAGAGATTGAGATTGTACACAGCTTTAGTTTGCTTGGCTCCAAAGTCAACAGTCTTGGCACCAGCAGCCAGGAAATTAAAAGGCGCATTGCCATGGGAAAGTCTGCTGTTAGGGACTTCTCCAAAGTGCTGAAGAGCAATGGTGTCTCTTGGGAGACTAAGGTGCGTCTGATACAGCCCATGGTCTTCGCAATCACCTGTTATGCATCAGAGAGTTGGACAATGACCAAGGAGGATAGAAGGGGAATTGATGCCTTTGAGCTGTGGTGCTGGAGAAGAGTATTGAGAGTACCATGGACTGCTAGGAAAACAAACAGATTCATCCTGGAAAGGGTTAAACCGGTTGGCTCCTTGGAGGCAAGGATTCTGAGGCTCCATCTAACATACTTTGGACATGTTGTCAGGAGAGACCGGTCCTTAGAGAGGGACATCATGCTTGGGAGGGTGGAGGGATGGCGCAGGAGAGAAAGGCCCTCTATGAGGTGGATTGATTCAGTGACTGGGATAATTGGGATGGGAGTTTCAGAGACAGTGCGATTGGCACAGGACAGAGCGGAGTTTAGGGCTGTTGTACATAGGGTCGCTATGAGTCACAGGTGACTCGACGGCACATAACAACAATATATTAGCAAATGATGAGGATGTCACAGGAAAGGTAAAAGTTCAGAAACATTGCTCATAAAGTCAATGAGTTACATACAGTCAACTTGACAGCACATAACAACAACAACAACAACAACAACAATGATTTATTATTCTTCTTTCTGTGGCAGTGCTTTTCCAAAATGAAACTCTTTCAAATACCTGTTTGGAAAGCAAAAACATTATTAGTAAGTGACTCTTTATATGAAATTTCTAAATAGTAAGACAAAAGAAAGGATTGGTGAAATTTAACCTAACTTAATAATACAAATAATTATTATCACCAGTATTTATTACTTCTCTTCTCACCATGAGGGTACCTCTAGATCAATTCTTTTCATTCTAGAGTGAAAATGTCTATTTTCTTCTTTATCTTCCTCAAGAAATGAAGATTCCGTGGAAGGATGTTTTTGTACTGTCTGAAAATGTCTATAACATAGATTCTCTTAGAAAGTATGAGTTGTGTTCTTGACACTATGATTGGATGACAAAAAGGGATCTAAGACATGGATTCTAATCACAAAGTGCTTACAAATTCTCATTGTTTTCCTACGAAAAATCTTACATTTGTGATCTTTAATAATTCCTAAATTTAATTAGATGTATTCTGAAAACATACTTGTATCCTTTAATATTCAGAAACTACTACTTATAAAAATATTTTTCCTAGTCTCATAATGTTGCCTATTAGCAAGTTCTATGTTATTCAAATTTCAGATCAATCTCTTATTTAGTCGTTACATTTTAACTTGTTAGTGGAAATGTATTTCTGCCAGCCCATTAAACTCTTAATTTTATGAGACTCAGATTTATTTAAAATGCTGGTTATTAAATCATATTTATTTTATTTTCTATTTTGCAAGAATTTTTAAGAAGTGGCTGATATAGGTGACAGAAGTTGATTAGTACATATATAAAAGATACATCTCAAATAGATCTTTTGAACTCTTTTTTAATGAGTCTTATTTTACTTCATGTTATTCCCCTCTTAATAAACAACAGAAGAGAAAAGCTGGCATTTTCAATGGCTGTGTCCATTCTTTTACTCTACATAAAAGGTTTTTTTTTCTATTCCCTTATCTATCGAAAAATGTAAATTTTATTCTCTTCTATTTCTATTACTTTGTCTTTTCCCTCAGTATTGAAATATTTTTAAGGTTTCATTGTGATTTATTTTAGGGATAATATCATGTATAATACATGAACTAATTATCATGGAACTTAAGTCCTAATGGCAGAAGATACACAACTTAAGAATAAGCTAAAAGTTATTGGAAACACTTTTGATTAGCAAAACAAGGAGTAACAGTAAAATGTACAAATGTAGAAAAGCGATTCAAATATTAGTAATTCTGGAAATGGAAACAGCAATTTATTTCTTCCTCTCAGCAAATCAGGTAATGCCCATCCTTCCAAAATTCCACCAGCCTTTGCTGACAGTGAGGGATTCAAAGCAAGACAAAAGATTCAACCTAAACTAGAGTCAAGAACTCCAGGACATTGCACATGGGAGGAGTCTGAAATAAATTTTGCTCTCTCAAATTAGGCAACACCTATCCTCCCAGAATTCCACTGAGCTTTGTTGACAGTCAGGGATTCAAAACAAGACAAGAGATTCAACCCAAACTAGCACTGGCCTCTTGGGCCTGTATCTCTTTAACAAGTAAACAGCACCAGCATACCAGATCTAGAGGAGATACAGCCTTCACCTGGGAAATTATCCCACTGTGACAGCACTGTGCTGAAAAAGGAAGAGGAGAGACACCAAGTTACAAGATGACAGTCCTGGAGCAGAAGCTTTCCCTAGTACTACCTCAGACAGAAATCTCTCCTTAAAGCTGGTACTTGGGACTTAAAGCCTCCTAAACTCATGAGACACCTATTGGTGTGTCAGATCCCATAATGGATACACATGGTTGACAGTGTTTGGTAGAGGCCACAGATTAAGGCAGGCTTGGAAGCAAGAGTGGCATTCACTTCCTAAATATGCCTCTCTGGAAACTCTATGAACTTAGAGAAAGGGCAATAGTTATAGAACAGGGTTAAGGTCTTTTGTTCATAGGATCGCTACTTGAAGACACTTAACAACAACAACAATGTATAAGGCCAGGTCCTTGTCTCCATTTTAGAGTTGAGTGAAGCAACTTGACCCTGCAAGATGGGCCTTATTGTTTTGTTTGAGGGTTGGTGTGGAATATTTGGTTGATTTTTTTGTGGATTTTGGTTTTTGTTTGTTTTGGGTTTTTTTTAAGCCTCTTATTTAGAGTCAACAAGGCCTCCTAGAGGGCTCTTGCATTTAAGGTCAGGGCATTTTGGAGACTGGGAGAATCGGTTAGACTCTGTAAAATGATGTGCTTGTTTTTGGTTGAGAATCTGTCTGGAATGTTTGGTTGGGTTTTGTTTAAGCCTCTTGTTTAGAGTCGACAAGACCTCCTGGAAAGCCCTTGCGTTTAAAAGTAGGGCCCAAGGGATTATATTTTAATCACTTGTTACTATATTTTGGAGGACCATTCTTCTAAGCAAAGGGAAGAAATCAGAAAATTCAGGAGCTGAGTAAGAATATTTCAAAGGGCAGCTCAGGAAGACAAGGCAAAGTGTTATAATGAAATGTGCAAAGAACTAGAGTTGAAATTCAAAAGGGCCAAATTTGCACATTTGCTGAAGGAAATAAAAAACAAATTCAAGATTCAAATTGCAATAATTAAGAATGTTAGCAGCAGAATGTTGAATGATTCAGGAAGCATTAAAAGAAGATGGAAAGAGTACACAGAGTCATTGTACCAAGACAAATTGATTGATAGAGAAGAATTTCATGAAACTACATAAGACCAAGAAGCAATGGTGATAAAGGAGGAAGTACAGGCTGCTCTGAAAGACTTGGGGGAAAAAAAAAAAACCCAAACAAGGCCTGAGGAATTGATAGAATACCAATTGACATATTTTAACAAACAGATGCAGCCCTGGACATGCTCACCAGGTTGTGCCAAGAAGTCTGGAGGACAACTACCTGGCCATTCTTCTAGAAGAGAATAAAAACTAACCTTCATGAAACATATATCTTGCTATTTCAATTTGTTTGTTGCATTAAATTAACATCTTATTTTAGAAATAAATTTATTGTAACTCCCAAGATTTGGTCTTGTTCTTCATTTTGAATAAAGATTTTTCTCTTCTGAAAATAAAAAACATGTAAGGAGTATGCAGAGTCATTGTACCAAAAAAGAATCAGCTGGTACAAAATAATATCATGAAACAACATAAGATCAAGAGGCAATGGTGATGAAAGAGGAAGTTCAAGGTGCTCTGAAGGAATTTGGGAAAAAGAAAGCCCCAGGAATTAATGGAATACAAATTGACATATTTCAACAGATGTTGCCCTGGATATGCTCACCAGGCTTTGCCAGACAAACTGCAGGACAACTTCTTGGCCAAGTGACTGGTAGAGAGCCTTATTTATTCCCATGCAAAAAAAAGAAGGTCATCCAACATACTGTGAACATTATCGAACAGTATCATTAATATTGCACGCAAACAAAATCCTGCTGAAGATTATAAAAACACAATTGGAACAGTACATCGACAGAGAAGTACCAGAAATAGAAGCTGAGTTTAGCCAACATAAAAGTGATCTTGTCTGAGAGCCGAGAATACCAGAAAAATGTCTATCGATGTTTCATTAACTATGCAAAGGCATTTGACTGTGTGGATC
This sequence comes from Elephantulus edwardii, assembly GCF_000299155.1. Lineage (NCBI taxonomy): Eukaryota > Metazoa > Chordata > Mammalia > Macroscelidea > Macroscelididae > Elephantulus > Elephantulus edwardii. The sequence continues at coordinate 6,283,906 of NW_006399796.1, read as the reverse complement.
ACAACAAACTGTAGCTAACTCTGAGAAAAGTGAGAACACCTATTTTTGCTTATGTGAAACCTAAGCTTGGACCAGGAGGCTGTCATCAGAACAGAGCAAGGAAAAACTGCATGTTTTAAAATGGAGATGGTGTACACCAGGGATGTGTCCTATCTCCATACCTTTTCAATGTGTATGCAGAACAGATCATAGAAGCTGGGCTCTATTTTTCATCTTCTAAAGATTTGAGTTTCTTTTCAACATACCTCCCCCCTTTCTCTTGATTAATCTATTGTATTTCTAAATAGATTATTCAGTTGTATTACCTAAACATCATCTAGTTCTCCTGTTCCCAAAGTAAAGGAGTTTTATGCAGACAATTAGTCAGATAGCTGTTTCTTTGGTTTCCTCATTATCTTTTGTTCCAGAGAAATTAGTACTGATAGTGTATCTTAAGTGGTATTTTTTTATAAGCCTTTAAGATATCACTTACTATATGGGAAGCAAAATATAAACTTTAACAATTATATTGCACTAATTGATTAAACAGTCCCACAAGATGTAGTTAAAATTGATCAAATAAATATAACGAATCCCTTCCATCTTCTTTTAATGCTTCTTCAATATTCTTCCCATAGCATCCTTAAATATTGCCATGCAAAGCTTGAATTTGTTCTTTAGTTCCTTAGCTAAAGAAATAACAAGTGAGTTTGTCCCTTTTGATTTCCTGACTCTGGTTTTTGCACATTTCGTTATAATAGTTTGCTTTGTCTTCCTCATCTACCCTTTGAAATCTGTTAAGCTCCTTCTTGATTTTTCCTTTTTGCTTCGGCTTCTCAGCATTCTCGTGAAATATTCAGAGTCTCTTTTGACATCCATCTCAGTCTTTTCTGTGTTTGTAATGACCTTTTGTATTCCTCATGGACCATATTCTTGTTACCTTTCCACAGCTTGTCCAGGCTTCATTCTTTAGTGTTGAAGGCCTCAATTCTGTTCCTAAGATGTTTTTTAATTCAAGTGGGACTGAGTTAAAGTCAAATTTTAATTCTTGTGAATTTGTTTTATTTTGCTTTACCTTCAACTTGAACTTGTGTTCAAGTAGTTGATGGTCTGTTCCACAATTTTCACTTGGCCTTGTTTTCATAGCTAATATTGAGCTTTTCCAAGAATTCTTTCCACAGATGTAATCAATATGATTCCTCAGTAGATCTATCCTGTGCCAATCTTATTGTCTCTAATACACCTACCCCCATTACCCCAGTCACTGAATAAATCCATGTCATGGAGAGTGTTACCCTCCTGTGCTGTTTCTCCATCCTCCCAAGCATGATGTC
>NW_006399796.1:6279297-6281906 GCF_000299155.1 Elephantulus edwardii | reverse complement strand
CACCAAAGCTCAAAGGCATCAATTTTGTTTCTATCCTCCCTAGTCATTGTCCAACTCTCTAATGCATAACAAGTGATTGCAAAGAACATGGCCTGTATCAGATGCACCTTAGTCTCCCGAGAGACACCATTGCTCTTCAGTACTTTAGAGATGTTCCTTACAGCAGACTTTATGTCTTTTAATGTCTTAATGTCTTTTAACAGCAGGCAATATGTCTTTTAATTTCCTGGTTGCTGGTGGCACGCCTCTGAAACCTTGCTGGAGGGGAAGATTTGAGTCAGTTCTGACTCTACAGAAATCAGTTTGAGTTTTGAGTATTTTGATTCCACCCTTTCCCAAAAGTGAGATAGATGTCAGATTTAATTATTCACAGCTAAGGCACTAAGATAAAACTCAATCAAACTCATTTCAGTCAAATTGGAATTTCCTAGGTATGAATTTCCAGAAGACATTCAGAGGCTATAAATCATAAAGAAGGAGATTGCCCATCTTTCTTTCATGGAGCAGCTGGTGAATTTGAACTGGAATTTTAGCGAACTTTTTTTTTGCGAACTTTTTTTTTTTTAATTTGAACTTGTGTGGAACATAGCCAGCCATTGAATATTTTTCAATATTTTTGCAGTTATTTTGAAAAGTTTAACCCTTTTATGTGTTCAAAATTCATGTTTCTCTATTCATGTATTGGGTGGCAGGGGCTGGGGGGTTGGAAGATGAATTGTACTAGGAAAATATGCTGTCAGGGACCTCTCCCAATTGCTAAAGAGCAATGATGTAATACTAGGAACTAAGGTGCTCCTGATCCAGGCCATTGTCTTAGCAATTACTTGCTATACTCAGAGAGCTGGACAATGACTAAGAATGACAGAAGTAGAATCAATGCATTTGAGTTGTGGTGCTAGAGAAAAGAACTTAATATACCATGAACTGCCAAGACAGATTTGAGAACAAACAGATTTGTCCTGTAGGGGGTGAAGCCAGGTTTCTTCTTGGATGCAAGGATTTTGAAGCTCTGTTTCACATACTTTGGGCATGTTGGCAGGAGGAACCAGTTCTTGAAGAAGCACATCATGCTTGGAAGGATGGAGGAACACTTAAGAGAGGAAAACCCTAGATGAGATAGATTGATACTGTAACTAGAATAATGGGAGTAGGTGTGTTGGAGACAGTGAGAATAATGAGGGCTGAATTGGGAGCTATTGTGCATAGAGTTGCTATGAGTTGAAGGTAATTTGACAGCACATAACAACAACAACAACAATTACAACAATTCACGTATTACTTAGATTTGTAAATGCTCCATATATTTTCTTTTTTAAAATGTTAATTTTTTTGTGTGTTGTACCATCAAATTGGATCTGACTGGTACAGGAGGAGATTGTCCCTCCTTCTCCAGTAGAGCATCTGGTGGATTTGAACCACTCACCTCTGGGATTGTAGTGAAGCTTCTTGCCACTAGTCCATCCACTTCCTGAGGTCTCTAAATCAGGAATTATTACTGTTATTTTCCTTGACTATCAATATTTATTTACCTTTACTGTCATCTAGCAGATTGCCATTTACCCTCCTATATTTTCCTTGAAAGATGGAGGCTTTCATTGCTTTCTCTAGCTCTAAAGAGACAAACACGTACCTATTAATTAATCCTTTCAAGGTATTTTTTTATTGACCAAGCAGATCAATTCTTGGTTTTCAAATTACATGTGCTTATTTGATTCTATATGGTTGTTAGTGTGCAGTGAGTGCCCTGGCTTCAATCTCTTTAGCTCACTTGAATCGAACCAAGTGGAAGACAACAGGGAGGTTGGCACGAAAGAGGAACCAGAGTACACTGCTGACTTGCTTGAAATAGTCCTGAGATGTTTGCTTGCCAAAAGGGAAAGTGAAGAGAGAGGATAAAAGTGAAAGTACATTCCAGAGAGAGAAATGGGTCACTTTCCACAGAAAGGAAAAATGGAGAGAAAAATAGTTTAGGGCTGTTGGTGCTTATATAATCTCTTGAAATGGATTTTATGCAAATGAAGGATAGTAGTGCCTGGACCAGTGGAATGATGTTGCTGGAAGTTCCCACTTCAGTCTGTTGTTTGTGATGTCACTGAGTATTATCTTCCTAAAATGCTACTCTGGTTGCATCTTTACTTTGCATGTTCACTTGCATTGGTGTAATCCTTATTAGGTAAGGGTTCCTCAGTGTGATTAGATAGAGTTAGTTTTTAGATGCTTTGCTTGATTTTACCTTCAGATGGTGTTCAACATGGGCTGTTTTTCTATCCTGTCAACATCTGTCCCAGCATTTTCTTCCCCTGACTCCATTTCACTTACTTTGTCCCTAACATAATCTTTTGATGGTAGTATAAGATTATGAATAATAATAATAATAATTGAATAAAATGCTTTTACTTTTTACTACTGATATTTTTACTTAAGGGCTAATGATATTTCTGTAGTTAATGATATTGCTGAAATATATTTCTCACCATGTACTCTTTTAAATAAATTGTCTTACTCCAATTATCTTTTAAATTTTCCTTGATTGCTTCCAGTGTTTTATTCTTAATTGACATTCTCATTCCTTTATAATTATTTATGACTCTATAAAAAACAAAATAAAT
>NW_006399796.1:6276293-6278072 GCF_000299155.1 Elephantulus edwardii | reverse complement strand
AGTTTGTTGACAAGTCTTCCTCAAATCCTGATATCATATTCTTCCTCATGGAGCTCAGCTTCCTGAATGATCTGTTCTGCATATAGATTTAAAAGGTATGGAGATAGATGCATCCTGGGCATACATCTTTCCTGATTTCGAACCATGAAGTATTTCCTTGCTCTGTTCTGAATACTGCCTCATGTTGTTGTTGTTATGTGCTGTTGAGTCACCTGCAACTCATAGTGACCTTATGTACAACAGCCCTAGACCCTGCTCTATCCTGGGCCAATCTTATTGTCTCTGACAAACCTACTCCCACTACCCCAGTCACTGAATCAACCCATCTCATTGAGGGTCTTCCTCTCCTGTGTTGTCCCTCCACCGTCCCAAGCACGAGGTCCCTCTCCAAGGACTGGTCGGTCCTTCCTTGTAACATGTCCAAAGTATGCCAGATGAAGCTTCAGAATCCTTGCCTCCAAGGAGCAACCTGGTCTCACCCCCTCTAGGATGAACCTGTTTGTTCTCCTAGCAGTCCATGGAATATTCAATAGTCTTCTCAAGTACCACAGCTCAAAAACATTAATTCTCCTTCTATCACCCCTAGCCATCATCCCAGTTCTCTGATGCATAGCAAGTGATCGCAATATACCATGGCCTGAATCAAGCACACATTAGTCTCCAGACTGACATTGTTGCTTTTCAGTACTTTGGAGATCTCTCTGACAGTAGAATTTCCCAGTGTGATTAATCTTTTAGTTTTCTGGCTGCTGGTATCAAGAGTGTTGATTGTGGAGTGAAACAAACTAAGGCTGTTATTAATCTCAGTCTTTTCACCATCTATCATGATGCTGCCAATTGACCATTGGTGAGAATCTTTGTTTTCTTGATATTGAGCTTCAATCCATATTGAAGGCTGTAGTCATTGACTTTCGGCAGCAAGCTCTTCAGGTCCTCCTCAGTTTCAGCAAGCAGGGTTGTGTCATATACATAACACAGATTATTGATGAGTCTTCCTCCAAACCTGATGCCACATTTCTCCTCATAGAGCCCAGTCTCCCGGAGAATCTGTTCTGCAAATAGATTGAAAAGGTATGGGGATAGGACACAACCCTGGTGTAAACCATGCAGTGTTTCCTTGCTCTGTTCTGACAGCTGCCTCCTGGTACAAATATAGGTTTCACATAAGCACGATTGGATAGTTCTGCAATTGGGGAAATATCTTTCATCTACTTTTTTCCATATACAGCTTGTCTGTAAGAAATTATTCTAAATCTGAGCATTTAGATTAAGACAGATTAGGAAGAAGGATTGGCCATCGACTTCCAAAATAGCAGGTTTTCAAATATTCTACAATAGAACACATTTAAACTAGCTGATAGGGCAACTGAGGTAAAGCTCTCAAATATGGAAACACAAAGGAGAAGGAACAGTTTTAAGTAGACACTAGTGATTGGAACATGAAATTTGAGAACCATGAATGCAGGAAAATTAGATATTATTAAGAAAGAAACAGAATACATAAATATTGACATACTCATATTGGAGTGTGGAAACTACAGAACAATCTCACATGCAAGCAAGATTTTACTGAAGATTATCCAAAAATGACTGGAACAGCACATCAAAAGAGACCTACCAGAAGTCCAGGCTGGGTTTAGAAGGGGTCGTGGTACTAGGGATATTGTAGCTGATGTTAGATGGATCTTAGCTGAAAGCGGGGAATACCAGAGGAATGTCTATCTGTGCTTCATTGACTATGCAAAGGCATTTGACTGTGTGGATCATAACAAACTATGG
>NW_006399796.1:6274520-6275518 GCF_000299155.1 Elephantulus edwardii | reverse complement strand
CTGGAAAGGGTTAAACTGGGTGGCTTCTTGGAGGCAAGGATTCTGAGACTCCGTCTAACATACTTTGGACATGTTATGAGGAGAGACCTGTCCTTGGAGAAGGACATCATGCTTGGGAGGGTGGAGGGATAGCGCAGGAGGGGAAGGCCCTCTAAGAGGTGGATTGATTCAGTGACTGGGATAACTGGGATAGGAGTGTCGAAGACAGTGCGATTGGCACAGAACAGAGCGGAGTTTAGGGCTGTTGTACATAGGGTCACTATGAGTCGCAAGCGACACGACAGCATATAACAACAACAACAACAAGAACAGCAACTCATGTTGGTGATATGAGATGAACTGGCCTGGGGCATTTTGAGTCAGATGATCATATGATCTACTATGATGAAAATTAAAAAGTGAGGACAAATGGGGTTGCTTTCATATTAAAAAAGTCATTTCTAGATCCATCTTGAAATACAATATCGTGAGTGATAGGATAATATCCATACACATACAAGGAAGTCCAGTGAGTATCACTGTCATTCAGATATATACACCAACAACCAGAACAAAAGAAGAGGAAGTGGAAGATTTCTACCAACTTTTGCAGTCAAAGATCAATTGAACACATAAGATGCATTAATACTAATTGGTGATTGGAAAAAGTTGGGAACAGAGAAGAAGGATCAGTGGTTGGAAAACATGGAATTGATGACTGTCACATAGGTTTCACATAAACACAGGTATTCTGGGATTCCCATTCTTAATGTTAGGTACAGTTTGTTGTGATCCACACAGTCAAATGCTTTTGCATTGTCAATGAAACACAGATAGATTTTACTCTGGTATTCTCTTCTTTCAGCTAAGATCCATCTAACATTGGCTATGATATCTCTAGTGCCATGGTCACTTCTAAATCCAGTCTGCACATCTGGCAGCTCTGTATTAATGTGCTGTTCCAGAAGTTTTGGGGTAATTTTCAGTAGGCTATTGCTTGTATGTGATATTAATGTATT
>NW_006399796.1:6270376-6273800 GCF_000299155.1 Elephantulus edwardii | reverse complement strand
GTGTCAGAGGCAATGCGATTGGCACAGGATAGAGCACGGTTTAGGGCTGTTGTAAATAGGGTTGCTATGAGTCACAAACGACTCGACGGCACATAACAACAACAACAACAACAACGATTTCTGTCTCTATAGGTAATTAGTTATTCTTTACAATTATGCACAGTGTAAGAAATACAGTCACTGAGCGAAAACGAAGTTGTTTGTACTGAAAAATTTCTGAAAGCACAAAAGAAGATGGAGGGAATACACAAAATCACTGTACCAAAAAGAATTGATTGATAGTGAAAAATTTCAGAAAGCACAATATGAACAAGAGCCAATGGTAATGAAGGAAGAAGTTCAAGAAGCACTGAAAGCATTGGCAAAAAAATATGGTTCCTGGAATTGATGCAATACTAATTGATATGTTTTAACTAACAGATGCAACCTTGGATATGCTCCTAAGTCTATGCCAGGTACTTTGGAGGACAGTTGCCTTGTCAGCTGACCAGAACAGTCAATGGTCTTAGTCCTCTTATCTTCTATATTTGTTTCCATTACAAAGAAGGTTATCCAACACTTTGTGGAAATTATAAATGAATATCATTAATATCAAATGCAATTAAAATCTTTCTGAAGATCATGCAACAATGACTAATACAGAAAGTGCTTTGACACAAAAATGTCAGACGAGATTCATGGTGGGTTTAGAAAAGGTTGTGCCACTAGGAATACAATAGTTAGTGTCAGATGGATCCTGACTAAAAGCAGAGAATAGAAGAAGAATGTTTATTTGTGCTTTATTGACTATGCAAGTCATTTGACTATGTGAATCAAAAATATGGTTAACATTGAGAAGAATGAAAACCTCAGGATACTTAGTTGTGCACATATGAAACCTATAGCTGGATCAAGCTATTGTCTGAATGGGGCACAGCAAGGAAATATTATATAGTTTAAAATCAGGAAAGGTGTACATTGGAGTTATATTCTTTCTACTTTTTTATTTAATATGGAATCTAACAAATAATTTGAGAATTTGGATAGTGTAACAAAAAAGATGGCATCAGGATTAGAGGAAGACTCATCAATAACCCATGCTGTGCAAATGACACAACTTTGCTGATAGTGAGGAGAACTTGAAACACTTACTGCAAATTATCACATACTACAAGCTTCAATGTGAATTGCCTCTCAACATCAAGAAAACAAAATTCACCCTTGGGCTGAAAGGCAACAAATATCATGATAGATCAAGAAAAGATTTAAATTGTCAATGATTTCATTTTACTTGGCTATACAATTAGCATCCTTGGTACCAGAAGCAGTGGAAACAGGGAGACACATTAGGCAAGTCTGCTGTCACAGACTTCCCTAAGTTACTGATATGCAATGATGTCAATTTGAAGACTAACATTCACCTGATTAAGACTATAAAATAAAATTCTCTCCTAATGATTACTTGAGCCCTGCCACTCAACGGGAGAATCAGCAGAACCTGTAGGATCTTATTTGGAATTGACATTCTCTATTGTAATTTTGTTCCTGTTTATTTTTAAATTTTCTTTTTGTTTCACTGGAAAGAAAAGATGATGCTCAGTTTTAAACGTTAAAAGTGTACAAGTTGTTTTGGTACAATAAAACTAAATGTGTACACGAGGAAAAAAAAGACTATGACTTTTCAATGACTTGTTATTCATCTGAGAACTGAACAATGAATACGGATGACAGAAGAATTGGTGTCTTTGAATTGTTGGAAAAGAACACTGGACGGCCAAAAAACCCTAAAACGAAACAAAAGTACAGCCAGAGTCCTCCATCTATCTTCCATCTGGCATAGACAGGTGAGCACATCCAAGGCTGCATTTGTAAACTGAAACAAGCCAATTAGTATGTCATCAATTCCTGGAACCTTATTTTTTGCCAGTGCCTTCAATGAAGCTTCCACTTGCTTTTTCATCACCACTGGTTCCAGTTCGTATGGTACTTCCTGAAATTTTTCAGTGAAAATCAATTCTTTCTGGTACAGTGATTGCATGTATTCCCTCCATCTTCTTTTGATGCTTTTTGTGTCATTCAATATATATTGAAAGATGTTTCAATATTGCAACATGAGACTTAAATTTGTTTTTCAGTTCTCTCAGCTTACAAGATGCAGAACAAGTAGTTCTTTCTTCTTTATTTTCCAATTTCAGCTTGCTGAACATTCCATTATAATACTTCATAATATTCTATTATAATACTTTGCTTTGTCCTCCCGAGCTGCCCTTTAAAATCTGTTTAGCTCTTTCACTTCAACAGAAGGTTTTATTTTTGTTTTGGCTTTTTGACACTCTAGTGCAATCTTTAGAATCTTTTCTCATATTCATTTAAATTTTTTTCCTTTCAACTCTGTTTTTGTAATATCTTTTGCTTTCTTTATGGATGATATCCTTGGTATCATCACACAACTCATTTTGTCTTTGATCATTGGTGTTCAATGCCTCAAACCTATACTTAAGATGATTTTGAAATTCAGATGTAATTGATTCAAGATCATATCTTGGTTCCTGTGGACATTTTTTTTCATTTTCTTTGGCCTCAATTTGAACTTATGTATTAGCAATTGATGGCCTGACCCACAGTGTGCCCCTGACCGAGTTTTGACTGTTGATATTGAATGATTTGTTCTGCGTATAGATTGAAAAGATATGAAGACAGGATGAATCCCTGACACACTCCTTTCTTGATTTTGAATCATGCAGTGTTTCCCTGCTGTGTTCTGAGAACTGCTTCCTGGTCTAAGTATAGGTTTCACATGAACATAATAAAATGTTCTGGGATTCCCATTTTCCTCAAGGTTACCCAAAATTTGTTGTGTTCCACACAGTCAAATGCCTTTGCATAGTCAATGAAACATGGGCATAGTTTATAAAATTTTTCTAGTGGGAGATTTTTAAGAAAATTTTACTTTTTGGCTAATTTGGTGAATTTAGGAAACTAAAAATAATTCTGGGATGTTTCTCAATAAGGGTTATTGGTTGAGTTGTTGGGGAAAGGAGATTAAAAATTTTTATCAAGAAGAAATTCAATTGTATGAGATGTAACATCTAAGCCAACTTGAACATTAATATTTAAATGATAAAACTGAATTGCACATATTACCTTGTTTTTTGATAGCTCAGTTGTTAAGTTTTTGTGAAAGTTTCCAACCAGAATGCTATCATGAAATATAGCTTACATTTCCTGAGAGACAGTCTGTTGTAATTAGTCAAATTGTATTCCCTAAGCCACAGCTATTCTTATCACAATTTCTATCTAACCATATCATCTGTTAAGACTGTGGAAAAGTGTTTAAGTACTTGGATGCTAATCTTAAGGTCCAAACAGTCTGTCAACTTGTTTTTATAAAGATTATAGCATTAGTACCAAAAGGGAATTTTATTGTCTTATAGAGTCGGATGAC
>NW_006399796.1:6265671-6268056 GCF_000299155.1 Elephantulus edwardii | reverse complement strand
AGGGTTAAACCGGGTGGCTCCTTGGAGGCAAGGATTCTGAGGCTCCGTCTAACTTACTTTGGAGATGTTGTGAGGAGAGACCGGTCCTTAGAGAGGGACATCATGCATAGGAGGGTTGGAGGGACGGCGCAGGAGAGGAAGGCCCTCTATGAGGTGGATTGATTCAGTGACTGGGATAATTGGGATGGGGGTGTCAGAGACAGTGCGATTGGCACAGGATAGAGCGGAGTTTAGGGCTGTTGTACATAGGGTCGCTTTGAGTCACAGGTGACTCGACGGCACATAACAACAACGCAGCATAGTGTTGCTGTGAGTTGGAATTGGTGGCAGTTGTTGTTGTTGTTGTTGTTGTTGAGTACTGCTGAGTTGGAACCGACTCATAGCTGATCCTCCAGTGGGCACATTTGAACTGCATACCTTTGAGCTGGCAGTACAATTACTTACTCCGAAGCTAGAGGAAGATTTGGTGGCCTGCTGGTAAGAAACTCTGTTGCAATCCCAAGAGCATAGAGTTCACATTCATCAGCTGCTCCACAGGAGAATTATAAGCAATCTCCTATCATGCAATTTACTGTCTCTGAAAACCTGCTAGAGGATCAATTTTGGCCTAATTCTGACTCAAAGGCATGCAATAATAAGCCACCAGAGCTCCCTGTTATAGTAATAGGATTGATTTATTAAACCACAGTTAAAATCTATGTATTAGATAATGCAATTCTTGTTGTTTATGAATCAAACATGACTAATAGCAACCCTATAAAAAACAGATCTGAGTCTTGTCCTAGCCTCATCCTCTCTGACACAGTTGAGCTCGTTGCCACTGTCATTGTGTCAATCCAATTGCCTTGCCCTCCTTCGCTGATCTTCTACCTTTCTTAGCATGGTGTCCCTTTCCAAGGAACAGCTTCTCCTAACAATTGGCTCAAAGTTTGTTAGATGAAATGTCACAATCCACCTTCATGAAGCCCTATGGATGTTTTTTCCAAGACATATCTGTTTGTTCTTTTGGCAGCCCATGAAATATTCAGTACTCTTTTCCAACATTACAACTCAAAAGGCTCAATTTTTCTTCTGTCATTAATTGCCCAGCTGTCAGACAAAAAGAAAGTGATTGAAAGGATGATTGCCTAAATAGGCACACCTTAGTCTTCAAACTGACATCATTGCTCCTCAGTAATTTAGAGAGGTCCCTGAGGGTGAACTTTTCCAAGTCATCACATCTCCTTATCTTCTGAATGCTCTGAAGATATTGATTGTGGATTCAAGTAAGATTAAATAATTGAAAATTTTAATCTTTCCTCCATCTATCATAATGGTGCTTACTGGTCAAGTTAAGAAGATTTTGTCTTCCCGATGTTGGAATTCAAGCCATATTGAAGGCTGCAGTCCTTGATCTTCTGTAGCAAGCATTTCAAGTCTTTCTCACTTTGAGTAGGTAAGATTGTGCTATCTGCATAATGCAGGTTGTTGATAAATGCTCTTCCTTTCTTGATGCCACATTCTTATTCATAGAACTCATCTTCTTGAATGATCTGTTCAGTATACTAATTGAAAAGGAATGGAGAAAGGACACTACCCTGAGTCACACCTTTCCTGATTTCTACCCACAAGTCTTCTTTTGCTCCATTCAAAAAACAGCTTCTTGTTTCGCTTTTGCATAGTCCATATAACAAATAAACATTCTTCTTATGTTCTCTGTTTACAGCCAGGATCCATCTGACATTAGCAATGATATTCCTGGTGCCATGGCCTCTTTTAAATGCAGTTTGAACGTCTGACAGTTCTCTGTCAATATATTGATATAGCTGTTTAGGATGATCTTCAGTATGATTTCACTTGCATAAGATGGTATGATATTGTTCAATAATTTTCCCATTCTGTTGGGTCACCTTTTTTGGGAACAAAAAAAGAATATTTTCCAATCAGTTGATCAAGTGTAGTATCTGTTGGTTGAAATATGTCAGTTGGTATCTCATAGATTCCTAAGGCCTTCCTTTTGGTCAGTGCTTTCAGTGCAGCTTGACCTCCTTTGTCGTGACCACTGGCTCCTACTCATATGCTGCTTCCTGAAATTTTTCAATGTCAACCAATTCTTTTTGGCAAAGTGTTTCTGAGTATTTCTTCCATTTTCTTTTGAAGCCTCCTAAGTCATTTTTTTAATTATTTTTCCCGTTCTATAGCTCAGGTTTGAGGTTTTTTCAGTTACATAAAATTTGACTGTGTGGCTCATAACAAACTGTGGCTGACTCTGAGAAGAATGGGAATCTCAGAACACTTGATCGTGCTATTGCAAAACCTATACTTGGACCAGGAGGCAGTCGTCAGAACAGAGCAAGGGAACACTGCATGGTTCAAAATTGGGAAGGGCGTAAGCCAGGGATGCAT
>NW_006399796.1:6263982-6264896 GCF_000299155.1 Elephantulus edwardii | reverse complement strand
GGAGTGTCAGAGACAGTGCGATTGGCACAGGACAGAGCAGAGTTTAGGGCTGTTGTACATAGGGTCGCTATGAGTTGCAAGCGACTTGACGGCACTTAACAACAACAACTAACTTTAGAAATGTTGAGCTAATTCTTCACTTTTATTCTCAAGCTCCAATGTATGCATTCCATTTTAATAGTTTACTTTGTCTTCTTGAGCTTCCTCTTTGAAATCTTCTATTCATCTCAGTTGTTTATTAATTGCTGATTTGATTCATTATGCTATTTTCATCATGAACCATTATTAATGATGCTATGAGTTAACATGCCAGAGGCCTAATTAGTAGCCTACAGAAGTACTTTTTCAAATTTGTGATGTGAATAGAATTTCTTTAAGGTATTTTTATTTTTGTGGCATGCGGATTAAGATTAATTATATATTTTAAGCTTCACCAGTATTTCTGATTTCAATATATTCTAACTTAGAAAGTGCCTTAATTGTCAGGTTCTTTATTATCACATTAAAAGGATAAGAAATTTTCTGAAGGATGAACTGAAATCATTGCCTTTGGATGGAAACAGACTGATTTGGGCTCAAAGCAAATAAATATTATTTTTGTAACAGGTCATGTACTTTTCAAATTAAATGCTCACATAGTTCTGCTGTGAATTGAAAACCAGTCCCCTCCGACCCTATATATAGATTCTGGTGGCACTCTGACCACTTATAAACAGCACTTTCTTCCAGGAGTTGCACATGAGAACTCCACTATTAGGATTTAAGGATTTTTGCCCCCTCCTTTGTTACAACACCTGCTAGCTCTATGGAACTTAAACTTTATAATCTAAAATTGTCCTACAAATAAAGATCTAATCTTTATTAGATCTACATCTGTGGGAACTTAAAAGAATTACTGGGGGTGGGGGTGGGGG
>NW_006399796.1:6260465-6263707 GCF_000299155.1 Elephantulus edwardii | reverse complement strand
TTGTATTTTAATTCTTTTGAATTAAAAACAATGACACAATGAGATAATTTCTAGGAAAAAAATGGAATATAGTGCTCAATGACCAAGTTTATTTTATTCTATTAATTTGAAACATAAAATGGTAAACTGCTTGTTTGTAGTAAAAATTAATATCCTTCCTGATGACTAAATTCTTGATGTTGTTGTTGTGTGCTGTTGAGTCGAGACTGACTCACAGTTGACCCTCCAGCAGATTTTCAGAGGAAGTGAATTGTATGAGAGGAGGCTGCCCATCTTTATCTTACAGGGTAGCTGATAGTTTGGAATCATGTGCCTTTGAGATTTTATCACAGTTTCTTATTTATCACTAGACTACCAGAGCTCCATCCCTACCGAATATAAAATTTAGGGTTTACTTATATAATTCTCTAGAACCATCTGTTTCCAAGTATAATTTTACGTTTTGCTCTACTGGATATGTTTATTAGTTAACAAAAATATTAATTATTTTTATTTATAAATTAAATATATTTTTTACTACTTAATCTTTTGTGTTTGGAAGGATTTCCCTTTTTTAATATTCAATGTTCTTCAAGAATAATGAAGATGGTTTTCTAAGGCAGCATTGTTTAACTCTGATAATGATTAGCTTTATTTCATTGAATTATTTTTATTTCTTTCACTGCTCTTTCAAATGGGGATACTACTTGAAAACTTTGGACAAAGAATATTTGAATAAAACCTGAAGGGGAATGTTTGCACATGAGTAGTTGTAACTAGAATGAGAAAAGGAGAAGAAAGGAGGAAAATCTGGTAGGATAATCATACCTCACTACGTTTTTCAGTGAAGAGGATTATATGAAAACTTTCTCCAATGGTGAACTTTTGGCTTTACATCAATTTAATGAAAGAAAAGACTCTTCTGTGTTACTGCATGTGGTTCCTGTATTGCTGAGGTTTATATGAATGTTACCTCTCATAGACATGTCCTGACTACAAGCACAGAATATTGCAATGGTATTAAAAATTGTGGCAAAAATTTTTATTTGTATTAAATAAGTACACAGTAAAAAAAAAAAAAATACCCAAAGCACTCGTAAGAGCTGAAGGTTTTTTTTTCTTTTAAGATTTTAACAGCTTACTACTTTTGCAGAAAATGCAAAAGTCTTCACCACTGGACCAATAGGAAACATCATGAGAGAAGCAGAAAAGGCTGAGGTTGTGAATGACTTTATATTAGTTGGATACACAATCAACAACCATGATAGCAGCATTCAAGCGTCAAAAGACACATTGCATTGGAAGATTCTGCTGTTGTTAAAGACTCTCTGATGGGGGACGTGCAGAGTGCGTGCTGGTGTCCTGTGCTGTGCTGTGTTTGCTGCCACTCTTTCTACTGTTACCCTAACTCGACCCCTTGATGCCGGTAGACCTCAGCAAGTGGTCCGGGTCCTTGAGCCTGCAGGACTTGGACGAGCAGCCACAGCACCCGCTGCAGATCAAATATGGCGGGGTGGAGATCGATGAGCTGGGCAAAGTGCTAACTCCCACCCAGGTGAAGAACCGCCCCACCAGGATCACATGGGATGGCCTCGATTCAGTTACACTCTACACCTTAGTCCCGACAGGCCCAGATGCTCCCCGAAGGAAGGACCCCAAGTTCAGGGAATGGCATAATTTTCTGGTCGTCAACATGAAAGGCAACAACAATCAGCAGTGGCTCAGTCCTCTCCGATGATGTGGGATCTGGGCCTCTCCGGGGCACAGGTCTCCACTGCTACCTGTGGCTGGTTTATGAGCAGGACAGGCCCCTGAAGTGTGACAAGCCCTTTCTGAGCAACCACACCGGAGACCACCTGGGCAAGTCCAAGGTGGCCTCCTTCCGCAAAAAGTACGAGCATGGCTCTGCGGTTGCTGGCACTTGCTACCAGGCAGAAGGGGATGACTACGTGCCCAAGCTCTACAAGCAGCTGTCCCGGAAGTAGAGCGCTGAGACACCAGGGAATTCCGGAGCCTCCAGGCCCCCCTCTCCAGCTCAGTGAAGCATGCAGATATCTCCTCCTCCCACCTCCCAGCTCTTACCAGTGACACACTTCCTGGTGCCTGCCCTTTATACTTCTGGAAAGTCACACATTCTAGTTCGTATTCTGATCAGATTTGAAGTCAAATATTTGTGGGGGAATGTTTTGGTACGTTTATGGGCCGATCAAATTCTTATTATAAAAATAAGCGACCCAGAGTTTAAAAAGTGGGGGAAAATAGGCAAGTGAATTTACCAGGTTTGAAGAAATAGAGCATTACTGGGTCCTTAAAAGAGGCCATAGTGGTGGCCTGGACGGCCTACAATCTGTGCCTGTTAAATTGATTGCTCTTCCTTGATGTAACTGAAGCTGACCTAGATTTGCTAAATGCTGTGTTAATTTTGCTGTTTCCTTAGAGTTGAGTGAAAATAAAAACACTGAGTGGACTGACAAAAAAAAAGACTCTAGTGTGCTAATTAGCAATGATGTTAGTTTAAAGATTAAGGTGTGTCTGATCCTAGCCATAATGTTTTCAATTGATTTCTATGCCTCTAAAATTTGAGCATTGTATAAGGATGACAGAAGAGAATAACTGTCTTTGAGTTGTGGTGTTTGAAAACAATAATGAATGGACTGCCAAAAGAGCAAAGAAGTCTGTTTTGGATAAAGGGTAACCAAGGTACTTCTGACAGGCAAAGACGATAAGCTTCATTTCACGTGCTTTTTACATGTTGTAAGGAGGGACCAGTCCTTGGAAAAAGATGTCATGTTGGCAACAGGACAGTATCAAAGAAAGAAAAGAAGGTCTTCAAATAAATGGATTGATACAATGATTGTAATACTGAGCTTGAGCATTTCAGAGCTTATGAGGATGGTGCAGGATAGAGTAAGGTTCAATTGCATGGTTTACAAATTTGCTGTCAGTTGTGGTTGTCTCATAAGTACAAACAATAGCAGCATTTTTTTTTCAGAGATCTTGTTTGCTTTGCTTTGTTGTTATATGCCTTCGAGTTGGAACCAACTCTTACCTGACCCTCCAATGGGTTTTCAGAAGCTATAAATGGCATAGGAGGATATTGGTCACTCTTCTTTTGGAGCAGCTAGTGGATTTGAACCATATGTCTTTGAGTTTGTTGAACAACTCCTTACCACTAGGGCATGAGAGCTTCCCACCATTGCTATATACATGGATATATTGACAGTATATCATAATATGATTGTAGAACTACCTTTTGATTATGA
>NW_006399796.1:6257991-6259345 GCF_000299155.1 Elephantulus edwardii | reverse complement strand
TGGACTCCTGTCATGACACTAATACCTAATCATATATCCCTTTTAAACAGTTTTTTCCCTCATCCGTTTCAATGCAGTAAACATTATTGAACCCATCCTTTTCAGTCTCCTCCCAACCCTGATGTCAGTCTTGTTTTACAACATTTTGCTTTTTAAAGTAGTCTTATGGTAGCAATGCATTTTGAGGTAGTAAATGTAATTTTGAACAACTAGAGTTTTGTAAAGTAGACTTTTAAAAGTAATTATCAGTATAAGTTTTATTAATTTTAACTTAAATACATTTTACTGGGTGTGGATTGAAGAGAATCAACTTGGTAAAGTAGTTGTTATTGTTATGTGCTGTTGAGTCATCTATGACCCATAGTGACCCTCTGTACAGCAGCTTTGAACCGTGCCCTGCCTTTAGCCAGTCTCACTGATTCCAACACACCAACCCCCATTGCCCCAATTACTGTATCAATCCATCTCACCCAGGGTCTTCCGCTCTTGTGCTGTCCCTCCACCCTTCTGAACATGATTTCTTTCTCCAAGGACTGGTCTCTCCTGACCACATGCCCAAAGAATGTGAGATGGAGCTTCAAAATCCTAGCCTCCAAAGAGAAACTTGGCTTCAGCCTCTCTAAGACAGACCCATGGTATGTTCAAGAGTCTTCAGCAACATCATGATTTGAAGGCATCGATTCTTCTTCTATCATCCTTAGTCATTGTCCAGGTCTCTGATGCATAACAAATAATTAATTGCAAAAACCATGGCCTAGATCAAGCATACCTTAATCTCTAGACTGACATTGTTGCTTTTCAGTACTCTGGAGAGGTCCCTGACAGCAGATTTTCCCAGTGCAATTTGTCTTTTGATTTCCTGACTGATGGTGCCAAGAGTGTTGTTTGTGGAGGTGAGCAAGCTGTAATTGCTAACAATCTATATCTCTTCTCAATCTATCATGATGCTGCCAGTTGTTGCAGTGGTGAGAACCCTTTTCTTCTTGATGTTGAGCTTCAATCCATATTGAAGACTACAGTCCTTGACCCTCTGCAGCAAGCGCTTCAGATCCTTCTCAGTTTCAGGGAGATAGGTTGTATCTCCTGCATAATTTAGGTTGTCGATGAGTCTTTCTCCAATCCTGATGTCACATTCTTTCTCATAAAACCCAGTCTCCCAGTAATCTGTTCTACATGTAGATTGAGCTGATCACATGATTAAAAACTTGGGAATAAATTTAACCAGAAGTACAAAGGACCTTTTCCAAGAAAATGACAAAACATTACTACAAGAAACAAAAAGAGATCTTGAAAAGTGAAAGAATATCTCTTGCTCATGGATAGGAAGACTCAATGTTGTGAAAATGGCAATACT
>NW_006399796.1:6251281-6255636 GCF_000299155.1 Elephantulus edwardii | reverse complement strand
ATGAAAACCCCAAATCTCTGTAAATGTTCATTAAAATGAATAAAATTTAATAAAAAATAAAAGAAAAGGTATGGAGATACGATGGATCCTTGACACACTCCTTTCCTTATTATAAACCATATAATGTTTCCTTGCTTTCTTCTGAGGACTACTTCCTGGTCCAAGCATAGGTTTTACACAGCACAATCAAGTGATTTGAGATTCTCATTCTCCTAAAGCTTAGCCACAAATTATTGTCATACACATAGTCAAATGCCTTTTCATAGTCAATAAAACACAGAGATTCCTCTGGTACTCGCTGCTTTTTACCATGATTCATCTAATGTTGGCAATAATGTCTCTAGTGCCACGACCTCTTCCAAACTTAGCTTTTATTTCTGGTAGTTCTCTGTCAATGTACTATTCCAGTAATTTCTGGATAATCTTCAACAAGATTTTGCTTGTATGTGATATTAGTGATATTGCTTGATAATTTCTGCAATCTGTCAGATCACCTTTTTAAGGAATGGGAGTAAATATGGAACTTTTTTAGTCAGTTAGCCAGATAGTTGTCCTCCAAATTTCTTGGCACAACCTGATGAGCATAACCAGGACAGCATCTGTTTGTTGAAATATGTCAACTGGTATTCCATAAATCCTTAGGGCTTTATTATTTTTCCAAGTCTTTCAGAGTAGCCTGAACTTCTTCCTTTATCACCACTCATTCTTGAATTTATGTTTTTCTTGAAATTATTCCGTGACAGCCAATTCTTTTTGATACAGTGACTCTGTACACTGCTTCCATATTCTTTTAATGCTCCCTAAATAATTCAATATTCTGCCCATAGTATTCTTATGCATTGCAACTTGCAGCTTGAATTTGTTGTTTACTTCCTTCAGCTTAAGAAATGATGAGTGAGTTTGGCCCTTTTGATTGTCTGTCTTCAACTCCTTGCACGTTTCATTATAATTTGCCTTGTCTTCCTAAGCTGCCCTTAAAAAATCTTCTATTCAGCTTTTTAACTTCTTGATTTCTTCCCTTTGCTTTGACATCTTGACACTCTAGTGCAATATCCATGGTCTCTTCTGACATCTAATACCTTTCTAGTGACATTTTACATTCTTTGTTGATTACATATCTGATATCTTTGCACAGCTCATCTGGTCTTTGTTTGTTAGTGTTGACAGCCTCAAACCTGTTCTTGCATTGAGTTTTAAATTCAGGTGGGATAAACTCAGGATCAAATTTTGATTCCTGTGTATATTATTTTACTTTCTTTGGCTTTAATTTGAACTTGCTTATGAGTAGTTGATTATTTGCTCCACCATCAGCACCAGGTCTAGTTGTTGCTGCTGGTATTGAACTTCTCCCACTATTCCATCTACAAATGTAATTGATCTGATTCCTGTGCATGCTGTCAGGTGAAATCCATGCGTATAGACTGCATTTATGCTTCTTCTAAAATGTATTGTCATGAATAAATCACTGTGCATAGTTCTATCATTCTATGCCCAGCCTCATTTCTGTCACCATGTCCATTTTCCCCCCAAAATTGATCCTTCTTCCAGGATCCCAACTTTCATATTCCAGTCCGTGATTATTAATAGTACATCTTGGCTACACTTTCAATCAATTTCTCACTGTAACAGTGTTTAGGAATCATCTATTTCTTCCTCTTTGGCTCTGGTTTTTGGTGCATAAATTTGAATGATAGTGGTATTAACAGGTGGTGTTAACAGGTCTTCATTGTATGTGTATGGATATTATCCTGTCACTCACAATATTGTATGTCAAAGCTGAAAAAACAGAATTATGATCCAAAAATCATATATCTAGTGAAACTGTCAACTATGAAAGGAAAATTAGATCATTCACAGAAAAGCAGAAATGAAAGTGTTTGTGAAAATAAGACTAATTGTACAAGGAATACTTAAGGAAGTCCTTTACACAGAGATAGCAAAGAAAAATGAATGGACTAAAGTAACCAGCAACAACAGAGAAAGGAACTTAGCCTAGCCTGTGAAATTCTCAGCATCTCATGAGAGAGAAAAGGATTAAAGAAGATATTTTCTTGCGTCTTGATGAGGGTCACATATGGAACCTTGGTTGCTTTTTTGGTTTTTAAATCCACAAACAGTGTCAGCTGATCAAATTTGCCAGATTTAGCTAACAAGGAGCTATGAGCTGAGGGTCTTGGTTTCTAGTCAACCAGTGTTTGGTGGGTGTGCCTGTATTTAAAAAGTGATTGAGCCATTGGGCTTGTGGCTCTCAGGCCTAATGTTACTTGATTTTGGGATGAACATTCTTTAAAGTGGTACAGCACTAGTCTGTCTATTTGCTGTACTGGAGTTGCTGTGATGCTGAACACTGTGCCATAGGTGTGTTAAATGCCATAATGGTTACCTGTCGTGGACTCCCAGACTGATTCAGGTTTGGAAGCAGGAGAGACATCTACTTCCTAAAATCATGTGCCTCTGGAAACTCTATGAATGTAGAGAAATGATGATAGTTATAGGACAGGGTTCAGGTCTTTTGTTAATAGGGTTGCTTGTAAGTCGTACTTGATTTGATGACACTTAACAACAAGAATAATAAAGGGTTGGTCAGACATTGTAATTAATTGTAATAATAAATTGCAATTAAGATATAAAAAAAGAAAAAGGAACTTAGCAAAATGGCAACAATTATCCTAGTCTTTGGATAATCACATTGAATGTGAATGACTTAAAGGAACTGATTAGGAGGAAAAGAGTAGCAGAGTGGATAAAAATCAAGGACCATCAATGTATTGCCTACAGGAAACATATGTAAGAAATAAGAAGAAACAAAGCACAGAAAAACCATATGAAGCAAAAGGTGTCCTTAAGAAGGCTGGAGTGGCAATACTAATCTCTGATAAAATAATAGTTGAATGATTCTACAAAAACAAATTTTTAAAAAGAGAAAAAGGGAGCAGGAAGGAATTCACAGAAGTGTTCCTGTCACACTTCACACATTTGTCTATTGTAACACTTGCTATATCTTATTTCAGTATATGATTGTTTTAGCACAAGACTGTATTCACCTTAAAGATATTAACCATTTCTCAGATTTGTATCTCTTTGACTTAATATCGTAGGTGCTCATGCAGTAAATATTTGGAAGTAAAAAAAAATCACCAACATTTTGCAACATATATCCCTATCTTGTGTCTAGATTTGAAAATTTGTTCTTTACATCATTTTCTGTTTAGCAATTTAACAAGAGACATTCCATTAATTCAAGTTGATAGCTACTTAGGTAAGAGGTACAAGAAAGTGATGCTAATAAATATCATGCAATGATATTGATAAAATTTCAAGATCTGCAGTCTGGCTTATATGCACACTGCATACAAATGGAGGGAAATTGGAGGGAAAAAATCACACAGTCTAATGTCTCATATAAAATTCTTTTCTGAATAATTTACATTGCATAGCTCTTATTGGGATTATGTATTTCTTTCTCTTCAATTGAATCTCAGTTTAACGATAATATTGATTAGAGAATTATATCTATTTTCTATTTTTTCCTGTTTATTAATTAGATACAGAAATAATAATTTTAAGTCTATACTTTTATAGCATGAATAAAATAACAAAAACAACATCTGATTATCTTGCTTTGACCAATTATTTTTATAAAGCCTTACTAATTAACATAATAATCAGAGAGTACCTATCTGCTTATACAAATCCACTACCCTCAATTCTATACCTAAATAAGAATTTATTGTAAATGAAGAAGTTTTGTTGTTGTTGTTATGAAGTTGGTGGGCTTTGTAACCAGCAGTTCCTGAGGCATGATAATTGCTAATAAAAATTTCTCTCTCATAAAAGAAATGTATGAACATAATTTATTACTAGATAGAGTTGCCTTCTTACCCATTGTGCACCCAACCGTACTTTAGAAGTCTGTGACAGAGAGAGTCATAAATTCTTATCTGCCTCTCTCTCCAACTCTGACTCTTACATCATGATTACTCACTGCCATTGAGTTGATTCTAATTTACAGAAACTCTGTAGAATCGAATACAACTGTCCTATTGGGTTTCTAGGACTGAAAATCTTTATGAACTCAGATTGCTATATATTTCCCCTGTGAATCAGCTAGAGAGTCCAAATTCTTTACCTTTTAGTTAGCAGCTGAGTGGTCAATAGTGAAATTATTCATTATAAAATATTTTTTAGAAGAGATGGCAAATCCTGTTGTTGTGTTATAAAAGCAGCAGATACAGTGTGCAGGTTTTTAGGGAAGTAAGTTGGGGTGTGGATAACTCTGAGAAGAATGGGGATCATAGGATACTTGATCATGCTTATGTAAAACCTATACTTGGAGGCAGTCATCAGAACAGAGC
>NW_006399796.1:6248963-6250546 GCF_000299155.1 Elephantulus edwardii | reverse complement strand
TGTGGAGGGACAGCTCAGGAAAAGAAGACCCTGGATGGGATGGATTGACGCAATGACTGAAGTAATGGGGTTAGGTGTGTCAGAGATAATGAAATTGGCTCATGATCGAGCAATGTTCAGAGCTGTTTTACATAGCATCTCTATGAGTTAGAGTTGACTTGGCAGCACATAACAACAATAAAAATAACAAGTTGTGGTGATAAGAGAGACAAAGAATATCACATAGTGAAAGTTGAGATTTAATAAACAACTGCAAGCTAGACTAACAGCAAAACACAATTCCTCAATTAGTTCAGACAGCTTCTCAGTCAACAAGTGAAAGTCTAGGTTTGGTTCAGCAGCACAAATACACCTGTGTTTTCCTCAATCATTTAGCAATCTTGGTTGCGTAGCAGTCACAAGTCAGTTCTCCATTCAGTCATTCACAAGCAAAACCTTTGACTTTGGCGTCATCTCCAGGGTTCCTCTGGTTATGCCTTGCCACTGTCTAGCCACAGTCTCTTCAAAGTCTCACCACAGTGTGGAAAACGCTCTCTCTTTTTATTAAGAGTTGAGGTGTGTTTTTTTTTTACATTTTATATTTGTTTGCTTACAAAGTTTGTATACGTTATGTTTCACACTATTCTTCATTCACATTCACATTGTGTTTCACACAATCATCCCCATTCATTACTTTTTATAAAATTTATCACCATTAGACTATGCACACCATTACTCTGTCTTTTCAGGTCCCTCCGAAATCATTCCCATTTCCTTCCCCTCACCCTTGCCACCTCCATCCACAAAATTGTTTAATCCTGTGATTTTGCCCCTACTCATCCTCACACCTCTCCTCCAACTCCTCCCCCACTTTAACCCTACACATACTTTATAATTTATCCTTTTATTTTTACAATAATGGTCCAAATTACATTTTAAAAGATAAACAATGAACTATGCATGCTTATACTTTTCCCACTATAAAAATTCCCCTCCAATTCCACAACTGTATCATTTCTACCTATGATTACCTGATTTGGTAGTTAGGCTATACAACGTTCCCTTGATTTTAGTATGTACATTTGAGTCAAAATCAACTGATATCTGTCCCTTCAGTGTGGTTTCAGAGGCAGTAAATCACACAGGAGATTGCCCATCCTCCTCCCACTGAGCAACTGGTGGATTCAAACCATGTGCCTCCAATGTTTAGCCCTCCCTTAAGTCATAGTCTTCAGCTATTTCAAGTGAAGACACATGGTCTTACTTTCCCATGTTAAAGCACCTCTTTTATATTGGTTTTACAGCTGTTGATTATTTGCAAGACCATGTGTATTCAGTTGAGGAAGCTGGAGACCATGACTCCAGTGACCATAAAACAAAAGATGTTCTTGTTTGTTGTTGTTTTGTGCTCTCGAGTTGCCTGCAACACATGTTGTTGTGTTGTTGTTATGTGCCGTTGAGTCGCCTGCAACTCATAGCGACCCTATGTACAAAAGCCCCAAACTCCGCTCTGTCCTGTGCCAATCGCACTGTCTCTGACACTCCCAACCCAATTATCCCAGTCACTGAATCAATCCACCTCATAGACGGTCTTCCTCTCCTGC
>NW_006399796.1:6242436-6247497 GCF_000299155.1 Elephantulus edwardii | reverse complement strand
ATGCATCCTGTATCCATACACTTCCATATATATGCAGAACAGATCTGTCAGGAGGCTGGTTTTTATGAGGAGGAACGTGGCATCAGAATTGGAGGTAGACTCACCAACAACCAATGTTATGAAGATGATATAATCTTGCTTGCTGAACCTGAAAAAGACGTGGAACACTTGCTGCAGAAGGTCAAGGACTGTAGTCTGAGATATGGATTGAAGCTTAATATCAGGAGAACAAATATTTTCACCACTGGGCCAATTGGCAGCACCAGGATAAATGGAGAAGAGACTGAGGTTGTTAAGCATTAAAGCTTTCTCAGCGCCACAATCAACACTTAGCACCAGGGGTCAGGAAATAAAATCATGAATTGCACTGGGAAAATCTGCTGTCAGGGACCTCTCCAGAGTACTGAAAAATCATGTTAGTGTACAGACTAAGGTGTATCTAATTCAGTGCATTGTCTTTGCAATTACTTGTTATGCTTTGGAGAGTTGGAGAATGACTAAGGATGACAAGAAAAATTGATGCCTTTGAATTGTGGTGCTGGAGAAGTCTTGAACAAACCAGTCTTGAACACAATGTATAGAAAAGCCATTTCTCAAAGATGTGTTTAAAACATTTTTTATATGTGTTTAATAGAAGAAGAAAGGAAATCTTCAGATACAGGCACTTTATGATTATTCATGCAGTTGATATGTATTAATGAGAATCCCAGGAAGCTTTGCTGGTATAATATCCCAGAGATAATGAGGTTGAAATCCACTTGCTACTCCACAGGAGAGGAATGGGCATTCTCCTTCCCTGCTATTTACTGCCTCTGAAAACCTGCCTAGAGGAGGACCTTTGGATTGATTCTGACTTGATGGTACACAACAATCCAAACACTTAATTGTGCTCATGTGGAAACTTATAATAAGAAACTGTTATCCGAAACAGGGAAGGAAACACTGCATTGTTTAAAATCAAGAAAGATGTGCATCAGGGCTGTATCCTTCTCCACACTTATTTAATCTGTATATTGAGAAAATAATTTGAGAAGCCAGGGTTTGTGAAGAAGAATGCTGTATCAGGATCAGAGGAAGACTCATCAACAACCTGCATTATGCAGATAGCACAGTCTTGTTTGCGGAAAGTGAAGAAGACATTAAGGGCTTGCTGGAGAAAATAAACATACAGCCTACATACATCATGATAGGTGGAGAAAACATTGAAATTGTTAATGATTTCATCTTGCTTAGATCCACAATCAACACACTTGGAACCAGGAGTTAAGAAATTAAAAAAATGTGTTTCATTGGGAAAAATCTGCTGTCAAGGACCTCTCTAAAGTACTAAAGAGTAAGGACGTCAGTTCAAAGACTTTAGTGCACCTAATTCAAACCATGTTTTACCAGTTATTTGTTATGTATCTGAAAGATGGACAATGACTATGGATGACAAAAACATTATGCCTTCAAATTGTGGTGTTGGGGGGGAGACTGAGAAAGAAGATAAATTAGTATACTGCATTGAAACAGATGAAGGAGAGAACTGTTAAAAAGGGATATATGATTAGGTATTATTGTCATGAAAGGAGTCCAGAATGAAGGCTACATAGTGGAGTGGATTTGGGAGGAGAGATTATATAACAGTGAAAAATTTTACTTTTCAAAGAGAAGAGTGTACTTGGGGGGAGGTTGGGCAGACAGAAAAGTGCAACAGTGAATAAATGGAAATCTAAAGTCTCTGTAAACTTTTATTAAAATTAATTTTAAAAAGTAAATAAAAAAAGTCCATGGACTTCCAATATAGCAAATATGTCCTGGAGAATGTGTAGCCAACTTGCTCTTCGGAGGCAAGGATGATGTGCCTTTGTCTCACGTATTTTGGGCTTTTTGCTTTGACTCTATGATATAGTAATCAACTTCATTGTACTTAACAACAACAGTAACAAAAATGGCTATCCTACAGCCCACTTCTATAGTCTATACTTGATGATTCCAAACATAAAAACTCATGTAGGTATTTACTAGATTAAACAATTCTCACCTCTGTATTACCTTTTCCTGTTAAAACTTGAGTTATTATTTTCTCTGGCATGATTTGTCTATCTGTATATTGTAACATATTTTGGTGTTGCTATGTGCCGTGATTAGACCTTTCAATACAATTAGCTATTATTTCTTATTTCATTATAATTTTTCAGAATGATTATATTTTATTATTTACAGTGTAACTTTATGGTTGATTTACTGGAACTTGAAGAGATTATAATTACAAATGTTTATAAGTACCCATGTTGAACTGGAAGAGTAATGTAGATCTTTAGACAAAAAAAAACCAACAAAAAACCCAACAAAAACAACCCGAACAAACAACATATTATAGTGTTTTATGTGTGATTCAGTACTGCTTGCAGATTATATTAACTATATACATATGTCCTATCAGTCAATAATAACTGAGTGTGTCTTTTTAATATAAAGCCTTGTGTTAAATATTGCAGAAATAGTGAACAAAACAGATAGGAGGTTAATTTTATTGTTGTTGTTGTTAGATGTTGTTGAGTCAAGTATGATTAATAGCGACCTTATAACAAAAGATCTGAACCCTGTTCTATTCTGTGCCATCCTCACACTTCTTGACACACAAGAGCCCATTGCAGTAGTCTTTGTGTCTTTTCACTTGGTTGAGGGTCTTCCTCTTCTTTGCCAACCCTCCACTCTTCCAGCATCATGGCCTTCTCCAAAAATTAGCCTCTCTTAGAAACATGCCCAGAGTATTCTTGCCTCTAAGGAGCACGCTAGTTGCACCCTTTCCAAGATGTATCTGTTTGTTTTCTTGGCTGTCCATGGGATGTTCAGTGCTCTTCTCCAACACATTAGCTCAAAGATGTCAATTCTATTCCTGTTGTCCTTATTCATTGTTCAGCTCTCAGATGCATAACAAGTAATCAGAAAGACTATGGTCTGAATCAGTTGCACCTTAGTTCTCAAACTGACAACATTATTGCTCTTCAATAATTAGAAGAGGTCCCTAACTGCAGATTTTTCCAGTGCTATGTGTCTCTTTATTTCCTGACTGCTGGTAGTAAGGGTGTTAATTGTGAATCCAAGTGAGATGAACCTGTTGACAGTTTCAATTTCTTCTCCATCCACCATGATGTTTTCCATTGGTCCAGAGTTTAAAATCTTCATTTTCTTGACATTGAGATGCAACTCATACTGAAGGCTACATCTCTTTATCTTTTACAAGTGCTTCAAGTCCTCCTCACTTTCAGCAAGCAAGGTTGTGTTAACTACATAATGCAGGTTATTGATGAGTCTTCTTCCAATCCTGATGTCACATTTCTCCTCATAGAGTACAGCTTCTTGAACAATTTTCTCAGTATACAGATTGAATAAGATGGTGAGGGTATACAACCTGGCACACTCCCTTTCCAATTCCAAATCATGTAGTGGCCCCCTAATCCATTCACACAACAGTCTCTTCTCCAGGTATAGGTTCCTCATCACTAATTATTATTTGTTTAATTAAAATTGTAAAATTTAAGGAGATAGAAAGTAAATTTATAATGATACTGTTTCACAAAGCACTTATTTTAGAGGTTAATAAAGAGTTCTTTGAAAGAAAATTTTATATCCTTCTCTAGAGAATTATGGGTGGAAAATTGTAAGAAAGATGTTCAGGAAAAAAGCATCCTGTGCTGATAAGACAGCACTAACTGATGTCACTATTTCTACTGAGATTCAGTGAAATCAACATTTTTAAATCTTGATAAAATCAAGGTTATGATTTCCCTTTATTCTTAAGATGTATAATCATTAAATGAAAAACTGTGATTTGAGATATAGTGATTTGAATATCAACTCTGTCATTAGTTAAGCATTTTTTACTTTAGGTAGTGTTGCTGTTGGGGCTAGGTGCTATTGAGAAATCACCAACTCATAGTGGCCTTACCAACAGTATAAGGAAATCTTGTGCTCTCCTCCTATACCATCCTCAACATCTTCATGATGCTCAATCCCGTTGTGCAGTCACTGCCAATTAATCACATTGAGAATCTTCTCCTTCTCTAACACTCTGTTTTCCAAATCCAGTGACTTTTCTTAAGGACTGGCACTTCTTGACAACATGCCTTAAGTGCATGCCAGACAGTATGATGACCTTTCAGTATGGTTTAAATTGACATAAATTTGAAGAATATATAGACATTTTCATATGTTTCACTAACAAAATCTTACTATGGTTACTTAATTACACAGAAATAATTCAACAATAGTAAAAGACATGTGCGCCAAATTCATTGCAATGGTTATTCTTAATAACAAAATCATAGCACAACTCAAACTCCCACAGATGAAGTCCCTTCAGTACTCATTTTAGTAACACAAATATTGATTAAATTATGATACATCAAAGAATAAAAATTATGTACTGTGATTAACTGTAACTGTAACTGAAAGGATTAACTGTTTAACCATATATAAGCATGGAAAATGTATTCTAAAAGTATTTTAAAGCAGCAGAATACAAATATGTGTGCACCTGTGGTTATGGCTATGCAAAATATTTGAAAATAATATTATGTAATAGTTTATATAAGTATTCTCAAAAATTTCTTTTATATTATTATAAAAACATAAGAAAAAGTCACTGTAATGTTATATAAATTTATCTTTTGTTTTATTTTCTAACACTTATAAAAATATACTAAGTAATACAGCTTAAAAGTTTTGAGACTTGTGTGGTTATAGTTGACCAATACAGCAAAGTGGCAGGATTCAAGACCAACATACAAAATTCAGTTGGATTTCTCTATAGTGACAAAGAGATTACAGACATGGAGCTAAGAAAAACAATACCCTTCACAATAGCTAATCACAAGACTAAATACTTGGTAGTAATCTAACCAGTAGCATAAAGGATCTATTCAAAGAAAATTATAAAACACTACTACAAGAAACAAAAAGAGACCTTGTGAAATGGAAGAATATCCCTTGCTAATGGAGTATATCCCACCTGAATTTCAGAACCATCTCAGGAACAGGTTTGAGGCCTTTAACAACTAATGAGCGAAGACCTGA
>NW_006399796.1:6238668-6240732 GCF_000299155.1 Elephantulus edwardii | reverse complement strand
CAAGGATTCTGAGGCTCCATCTAACATACTTTGGACATGTTGTAAGAAGAGACTGGTCCTTGGGGAAGGACATCATCCTGGGGAGGGTGGAGGGACAGCACAGGAGGGGAATGCCTTCTATGAGGTGGATTGATTCGGTGACTGGGGTTATCAGGATGGGAGTGTCAGAGACAGTGCGATTGACACAAGACAGTGCAGAGTTTAGGGCTGTTGTGTATAGAGTCACTGTGAGTCACAAGCAACTCGACGGCATATAACAACAACAATGGATAGGAAGAGTCAATATTGTGAAAATGAAAATCCTAACAAAGGCAATCTGCATGTTCATGCAATCCCAATCCCAATTCCATTCTTCAATGAGATGGAAATTGCAATCTCCAGTATCATTTTGTATGGAAAGAGTCTCCAAATAAGCAGAGCACTACTGAAAAAGAGAAACAAGGTGAGAGACATCTCACTCCCTGATTTCAAATTGTACCACACTGTCATGGTTGTCAAGACAGTGTGATACTTGTACAATGACAGACACATAGATCAATGGAATAGAAGTGAGAACCCAGATATCAGCCCAACTACCTATAGTCAATTAATCTTTGACAAGGAGATGAAATTAGTTAAGTGGGGAAAAGACAGCATTTTTAACAAATGGTTTTGGCAAAATCGGAGAACTATCTGCAGAAAACTCAAGCAAGATACACACTTCACTCCATATCAAAAAACCAACTCAAAGTGTATAAAGGACCTAGGACTAAAACCAAGGACTATAAACTTCATTAAAGAAAAACTTGGAACAATGCTAGAAGTCCTAATCCACAACATAAACAGTTTTTCAAGCATCCTGAAAAAACTACAACCATGAGAGGATAAAATAGATGAATGGAACCTTCTAAGAATCAAATCCCTTTGCACATCCAAAAACTTCCAGTGTACAAAGGGAAGCCACAGACTGGGGAAAAAAATTTGGCAATGACATGTCTGGGAAGGGACTTATATCTTGAATTTATAGAATACATGTGCACCACAACAAGATAAAGGTAAACAACCCAATTAAAAAATGGGCACAGGATATGAACAGATATGTCACCAAAGAAGACATTCAGATGGTGGACAAACACATGAAGAAGTATTCAAAACCTTACCTCTAAAAGAGATGAAAATCAAAACAACTATGAGATATCATCTTTCCCCCCAGTAACGATAGAGAACTCAACAGAGCAGCACACAGCAAATGCTGGCAAGGTTGTGGAGAACCTGGAACCCTTTATTCACTGTTGGTGGGAGTGTAAAATGGGGCAATCAAATGCAGATGGTGCCATGTAAGATAAGGTGACAGATATCTCTACATCTGTCCCATTTAATCAACTGCCTTTAACCTATTCACATTTTGAATAAAATATAAATTGTCCTTGGAAGGGTTATTCCATAAGGTATTACTGAGTAGCATCTTTGCTCACTCTAGTTGTCTGAGCCCATACTTTGGTGACACTATGGAGACAGTACAGTGGAAATGGAAAAGAAGAGCAACAAGCTGTAAAATAGAGCATGAGAACTGAACTATATGTAGAAGGATGAAGGATGTTAAAGAGATATTTATTTTACCTTACAGTTTAGTCCTGTGTCAACGCTTGCTTTTAAAACTACATATCAAAACTTTTGTGTTTATCAATGTATCTGTATATCAATTCAACAAAACCTCCCTGAGGATCACAGCATAAGGTTTATATTTTAGAAGAAACCTAAATAAGGAAATTAGAGGCCAGAAAATATTCATTAATAGAAAATATTAGAATCACATTTGTGTTAATTTTGTGGACCAGCAACAACTTCATGACTGGGCGTTTAATTTTTCTAAGATTTCATGGTAAAAAAAGGGAGCAAGAGGCTTTATTTATTAAAAACTTCTGATACAAATTCAGTAACAAAGACAAATTACACTAGGATGAATAGAATCAATTCAATTGAAGAACAAAGTATTTCTTGTTCATGGTGGATAACCCCATTTAATGTTCTTTCTCAGGTTGTTTCTGTTTTTTACACAAAATACGCCAGGGACATGTCCTATCT
>NW_006399796.1:6236426-6237938 GCF_000299155.1 Elephantulus edwardii | reverse complement strand
CAATGACTGGGGTAATCGGGATGGGTGTGTCAGAGGCAGTGCAATTGGCACAGGATAGAGCAGGTTTAGGGCTGTTGTACATAGGATCTCTATGAGTCGCAAACACCTCTACGGCACATAACAACAAGAACAACAACAGATGCTGTAAACATATACAACCTCACAAACTAGAGAGAGTCACTAACACTCAGAGTTGACTTGAAAGCAGTGCGTGGTTGTGGGTTGTTTTTTTTTTTTTTACTATATTCTTAGTACAAGCAGGATTTTCCTTTTCTGTTACCTTGCAAGCTACCACTGTCTGTATTCAGACTGCATCCACATACCAAGATAACTAAAGTTTTAATCAAGCTTAGACTTGTGTTTCTCAGTGTGTGGTTTGCAAGGTACGGACTGAAGACGAGGTAGTGCGTCAACAGTATGATAGGAGACTCTGCATTACTTTCGATCTACCTAATATCTTGTGCATCTGACAACTGATATTCTCCCAAGTCATGACAGATAAATATGGCTTCAAAAGCACTTGGTAGTCTTTGGAAAAACTCTCAGTAGCATCTTAGGAGACATTTTACGAAGGCACACGGTTTTCAGTTACAGATGGTCTGACCTTGCATGAATTTTCATTGCGGTCATTAAAACTTTCATGTGCTCCATATGGCCCATTTTTCAACCATCATGCCATCTAATATTTTGTGAAGTCTGCAAATTCATTTGGCAAGAGCCGCTGAGATAGTTCTAGAATACTGTTGAGACTATGCCCCATACCAGGCTACTCTGGTCCCAAACAGGTCTCTCAGTTTGTCAGAGCAGATCTTCCTCAACTAAGTTTTAACTTTCTTTAGAGTTATTATTAAGTCTTAGACTTGATCTCTAGCTTTCTCTACCCTTACAACAGATGAATGACTATGTGAGCTACCAGAAAGGCTCTCTGCTTTTCATAATTTTCACCTTGCTGTTGTTTCTTCCCTCCTTTATATAAATCAAGTTTAATAAAAATTCCTTTATTTCATTGTCCTTCCAGTTACTACTTCCCAGGTACTTTTCACATTCTTCATGTAGAGAAATTAGTTAACATACATTTTAATATATGCATAACACCTCAATTCATGCATCATAAGAGTTTTAACAATTGGACTGCCACATTTACCACATTTACTTTAGAACTCTACTTATTGATAGAAGTAGCCAATTCCTCAGCTCTGAAACTTCACCATAGTGCCTTCTTTCTTGGATCACTCTTGTTATCAATGGCTACAGAAATGTTCCCTGAGAAGCACATTAAAAAAATATTATTAATTTCAATGAAAATTTACAGAGACTTTGGATTTCCATTCATTCATTATTGCACTTTTCTCCCCTTCCAACCCTCCCCCCAGTACACTACCCTCTTGGAAAAGCAAAAGAAAGATTCTTTCATTGTTTTACAATCCCTCCTCGCAGGTCCATTTCCATTATACAGCCTTTGCTCTGGACTCCTGTCAAGACAAAAATACCTAATAATTTTTCCCTCTTAAA
>NW_006399796.1:6232578-6235394 GCF_000299155.1 Elephantulus edwardii | reverse complement strand
TTTTGCCAACACCATTTGTTAAAATTGCTGTCATTTCCCCACTTAACTGATCTCATCTCCCTGTCAAAAATCAGTTGACCATAGATAGATGGGCTGATTTCCAGGTTCTCACTTCTATTCCATTGATCTATGTGTCTGTAATTGTACCAGTACCATGCTGTCTTAACCACCACGACTGTGTAGTAGGATTTGAAATCGGGGAGTGAGATACCTCCCACCTTTCTTTTATTTTTAAGGAGTGCTTTGCTTATTCGGGGCTTCTTTCCATTCCAAATACAATTGGAGATTGCCTTTTCCATCTCCTTGAAGAATGGGGTTGGTATTTGTATTGGGATTGCATTAAACGGAGAAGCACATTTTGATGTAGAAATTTAATATGCTGTCCTCTTTATTGTCCCAAATCCTTTTAGCTTTTCTCTCTTACTTATAAATTCATAAATTCCCATATTTCTGATTAGAAGTTTACAAGTTTTCCTGTGAATATAATGGACCATATGGAACTTCCAAATTACTGAGCTCAAATCTCAGGAAAATTTTTAATGAGTAATTGAATACTAGTTAACTAATTCATTAATAAAAAGAAATTTTAATCAGTGTAGTATTGGTACAAAAATCGAGGGGTAAAGCAGTCTATCAGTTTTTTTCTGAAGGACTGAGGCTGTGAATTTAGAGAGATTTTATAGCAAATATAAAAAAATATAGAATGGCAAAAGCAGAATGGAACACAAAACTATTCATATCAAAGAGCTCCAGTAGCCTAGCCATGTGGTGTTATGTTCTCAACCTGAAAACATACAGTTAGAATCCTCCAACTACTCTGCTGGAAAAAAAAATTATCTTCCCTTCTGTGAATTACTGTCTTGAAAACTAGAAGAAAGATTAGTCGTTAGTCAGTTCTGACTTGATGGTACATAACAACAATATTCATATCTAAAGAATTGTTCAGTGAATACAGTTTGCCTCAAGTAATTCCAGGCTCTTTTATTAGATTCCCCAATTAGTGATTCAGTGGTAGCCTTTCCATAATATTCTTGGAATTGTTTCCTTATTTAAAAAACAGACAAACAAAAAAACAAAAACAACAACAAACTATTGCCTATGGAAATCCAAGAACACTTGATCGTGCTAATGTGAAACCTATACTTGGGCCAGGAGGCAGTCATCAGAAGAGAAGAAGGAAACACTGCACGATTCAAAATTGGGAAGGGTGTACACTAGGGATGTGTCCTACCTCTATACCTTTTCAACCTGTATGCAGAACAGATTGTAAGGGAGGCTGGGCTGTATGAGGAGAAGAGTGGCACCAGGATTGGTGGAAGATCCATCAACAATCTGTGTTATGCAGATGACACAATCCTGCTTGCTAAAACTGAGGAGGACCTGAAGCGCTTGCTGTGGAAGGTCAAGGACTGCAGCCTTTAATAAGGATCGAGGCTCAGTATCAAGAAGACAGAGATTCTTACCACTGGGCCAATTGGTAGCATCAGGATTGATGGTGAAGAGATTGAGCTTGTTCACAGCTTTAGTTTGCTTGGCTCCACAGTCAACACTCTTGGCACTAGCAGCCAGGAAATTGAAAGGCATATTGTGATGGGAAAGTCATTGGTTAGGGATCTCTCCAAAGTACTGAAGAGCAATGGTGTTTCTCTGGAGACTAAGGTGTGTCTGATACAGGCCATGGTCTTTGCAGTCACTTCCTATACATCAGAGAGTTGGACAATGACTAGGGAAGATAGAAATAGAAATGATGCCTTTGAGCTGTGGTGCTGGAGAAGAATATTGAATATACCATGTACTGCTAAGAAAACGAACAGGTCCGTCCTGGAGAGAGTTAAACCAGGCTGCTCCTTGGAGATAAATATTCTAAAGCTTTGTCTGACATACTTTGGACATTTTGCAAGGAGGGACAGTCCATGGAGAAGGACGGAATGCTTGGGAGGGTGGAGAGACTGTGCATGAAAGGAAGACCCTCTATGAGGTGGAATGGTTTAGTGACTAGGGTAATAGGGGTAGGTGTGTCAGAGACAATGAGATTGGCATAGGACAGAGCAGGGTTTAGGGCTGTTGTACATAGGGTCACTATGAATCGTAGGCAACTCTATGGCACATAAAAACAACTAGGAATATTTGGATTTTAAAATTTTCAAAGTCAGATTTTTTCTTTGAAATTTCTGTTGATACCATGTATTTTCAGTAATGGATGTCATGCAGAAAAAGAAAGAAAATGTGCTTTTGAAATAACATGGATACAGTTATAATCGTTGGATGCCTATGTGTCAAGGCTACTCTGCTATCCCACTTTTCATATTCTTGCAGTTATGTGAATGCTCTCTAGGCGGCAGCAGAACAACTAGACAGTAGCTTCCTGATAGGTAAACTGTTGGCTAGAATATTTAAGTCCTGTGAGTCACCAAAGAGTTAACAAGAGAGTTACCAAAAGTAAAATAGAGTACTAGGTATCAGAAATCAAGTGAGATATTTTGTGAAGGTATTTGAACTTGATAGCCTTTCTGTAAAGAACTGTGAAGAGTCTGAGATTTTACTCAACTTGTAAAATGAGCGAGCTGAAAATTTTCCCAGCTCCTAAATAAAACATGTAAACTCCCAATCATAGCCATAGAATGATCTCCATTATCATGTTGAACATGAGATTTATAGTTGTCAGTTAACTTGGCTCCCACATTCTACAGTGGTGATACACATGCAGAAATGATTGCATCCTGAGTAAACATAATAAGTTTGGGTGACAGTAAAGAAATTTTATCTGCGGAAAAAGTGTGTATCTATCTGCTTCTGAAAACTTGGCAATTTTAATC
>NW_006399796.1:6228017-6232103 GCF_000299155.1 Elephantulus edwardii | reverse complement strand
ACCCTCTATGAGGTGGATTAATTCAGTGACTAGGGTAATTAGGGTAGGTGTGTAGGTGACAGTGAGATTAGCACAGGACAGAGCGGGTTTTAGGGCTGTTGTACGTGGGGTTGCTATGAGTCACAGGCAACTTGATGGCACAGAACAACAAGAACAATATATTCCCTAGAGAGTTGCTCTGCTAAGCAAAATATAGCCCTTCTCTGGCAGTTCAGTTCTACTAGCAGCAATGTGGAACAAAAATGTGAAATCTCCGCCTACGCATTAAGAAAATCTGTCCAACTTTTGGCTTCATCTTTAATTGTCCCATTCTGACCATAAATGAACACATTTTCTTGGAGCATTTTTTTAAATACATATATTTCATTTGGAATAGGATTTGTAGATTTCAAATGTTTAAAGAAAATTGACTCTAAATTGACTAATGACTCTGTGAGATCTTAACTGATATAAAGGGTGAACTTGTTTGATTATTAAAGATACAGTTGGAGGTTTAAATTCACCCAGAGGTGCCTCAGAAGAAAAGTCTGGTAATCTATTTTCCTCAAAAATCAGTCATTGAGAAGCTGATGAAGCAGAATTCTATTCTGATGCACATGGGGTCACCAAGAATTGCTGTTGTTGTTATGTGCTCATTGAGTCTCTTTCTTGATCCAATGTCATTGTCTCCAACACATCTACCCTTATTACTCCAGTCACTGAGTCAATCCATATCATCTGGGGTCTCTTTCTCCTGCTCTGTCCCCCCAACATTCCAAGCATGATGTCCTACTCCAAAACCTGGTCCCTTCTGGCAGTATGTCAGATGAAGCTTCAAAATCCTTACCTCCACAAAGCAGCCTGGTTTTGTCCACTTCAGGACAGGCCTGTTTGTTCTCTTAGCAGTCCCTGGTATGTTTAATACTCTTCTTGAGCACCACAAGTCAAAAAGATCTTCTATCACCCTTAGCATTGTCCAGCTCTCTAAGGCATAGCAAGTAATTGTGAAGACCATGGCCTGAAGCAGGCATATCTTAGTCTCTAGACTGACATCCTTGCTCGTCAGTACTCTGGAGAGGTCCATGAGAGCAGATTTTTCCAATGTAATTCATCTTTTGATTTCCTGGCTGCTGGTACCAAGGTGGAACCAAGCAAGCTGAAGTTGTTAAGAATCTCAGTCTCTTCACCATCCATACTGACACTGACAATTGGCCTAGTGTTGAGAATCTTTTTTTTCTTCTTTTTCTTGATGTTGAACTTAAATCCGTATTGAAGACTGCAATCATTGACCTTCTGCAGCAAGAGTTTCAGGTCCTCCTCAGTTTAAGCAACCAGGATTGTGTCGTCTGCATAACGCAGGTTATTGATGAGTCTTTCTCCAATCCTGCTGCCACATTTCTCCTCATAGAGTCCAACCTCCTGGATAATGTGTTCTGCATATAGACTGAAAAGGTATGGGGACAGGATGCATCCTTGGCATACACATTTCCTAATTTTGGACCATGCAGTATTTCCTTACTCTGTTCTGACAACTGCCTCATATTTCAAGTATAGGTTTCACACAATCAAGTGTTCTGGGATTCCCTTTGTTCTCAGAGTCAGCCACAGTTTATTGTGATCCAACAGTCAAATGCTTTTGCATAGTCAATGAAACACAGATAGACATTCCTCTGGTACTTTCTGCTTTCAGCTAAGATCTATCTAACATGGGCTATAATATCCCTGGTGCCACGGCCTCTCCATAAACCAGCCTGCACATCTGGAGGTTCTCTGCTGATGTGCTGTTCCAGTAGTTTTTTAATTTCCCACTCTTGTCGGATCAGTTTTTTGAGATGGGAATAAATATGAAGCTCTTGCAGTCAGTTGGCCAAGTGATTGTCCTCAAGATTTTTTGGCACAACCTGATGAGTGTGTCCAGGGCATCATCAGTTTGTTGAAATATGTTAATTGGTATGCCATTAATTCCTGGGGCCTTATTTATTGCCAATTCCTTCAGAGCAGCTTAACTTCCTTCTCCATCACCATTGGGTCTCGATCATAATTTTTTTCATTGAAATTCTGTGTACACCATTTCTTTTTGGTACAGTGACTCTGTTTACTCCTTCGATATTGCTTTGATGGATGATTCCTGGGTCATTCAACATTCTGCCCACAACATCCTTAAGTATTGAAATTTGAGGCTTGAATTTGTTCTTCAGTTTCTTCAGCTTAATAAAATCTTTTGATTTTCTAATTCCAGCTCTTTGTACATTTCATTATAATATTTTGTGTTGTCTTCCCAAGCTAGCCTTACAAATCTTCTATTCAGCTCCTTCACATCTTGATTTCTTCCCTTTACTTTGGCTTCTCAGTGCTCTGGTGCAATATTTCGTTTGTTCTGACATCCACTTTGGTTTTTTCTTCTTCCTTCATCTTTGTAATGACATTTTGCATTCCTTTTTTTAAAGATTTTTTTAATTAATTTTAATGAAAGTTTACAGAGACTTAGGGTTTCCAGTCATTCATTGTTGCACTTTTTTCTCTGCCCACTCCCTCCCCCCAATTCACTCTTCTCTTTGAAAAGAAAAACTCTTTCATTGTTATGCAATCCCTCCCCCCAAGTACACTCCACTGTGCAGCATTCATTCTGGACTCATGACAATAATACCAATCATATAACCCTTTTAAATAGTTTTCTCCCTCATCTTTTTCAGTGCAGTATACATCATTTCTTACCTCCTCTCTGTCTTCCCTCAACCCTGATGTCAGTCCCATTTTACAAAAGTGTCCCTATGCAATATTTGTCCTTTTGTGACTGAGATATTTCACTCAGCATAATGTCCTCCAGGGACACCCATTTGTATAATATTTCATGAGTTCCCTGTTTTTCAATGCTGCATAGTATTCCATTGTGTTAATATACCAGAGCTTCGCTATTCTATTTTTTTGTTGTTGTTGGGCACTTGGTTTGTTGATGCACATGGTGGGATTTTTCATGTCTTTCACACTTACCTTCACTGGTGTTATGTTTCATACATTCATTCCTGTACATTATGTTTTATAAAATTAAATATCATTGGACTGTGCCCACCATTATGCTGTGATGACTGCTACCATGTATGTTTATTGTGGATCCAAATGAAATTAAATTGTTGAGAATTTCAATCTTTTCTCAATCTCTGATGCCTATTGGTTCAGTGGTGAGGATTTTTGTTTTCTTGATGATGAGATGAAGGAAGGCTGTATGTTTAGTCTGACATTTTACAGCAAAGATTGGCAAAGTTGTGCAATTTTCATAACACAGTTTGTTGAGTATTGTTCCAATCCTTATGTAACAATCTTCTCATAATCAGGCTTCTTGAATGATTTGCTCGACATGCAGAATGAAGAGATATGGAGAAATGATATGACCTAGGTCACATCTTTCTTGATTTTTAAGCCATGTAGTTTTTTTTTTTGTTCTTTTATTTGGGAGAACTTCTTCTTAGTCTATGCGTAAGTGTCACATGAGCACAATTAAGTGTTCTTGAAATTCTGTTCATTACACACAGTCTGTAATTTCTATTGATACACAGAGTCAAATACCTTTATATAGTCAATAAAATATAAGTAAATATCTTTCTGATATTCTCTTTTAGTCAAGATCTATCTGATATGAGCAATGTTATTCCTTGTGAAAAACTTCTGAATCCAGCTTAAATTTCTGGAAGTTCCTGTAAATGTATGATTCTGGTAATTTTTGTTAATAATCCTAAGCAAGAAGCTACTTATACATAAGAGTGAAAGAAAGAGGGTAAGCGGGGTAATGCTGGTTCCCAGTCAGTAGGTTTCCTTTTTACCTTGTTGGAAAAGATTTTTGATGAACACAGGATTTTAATATTTAGAAGGTCCTATTCATCAAATTTATCCTCCTCAGATTGCACATTCCTGGCTGTATTTGGCAGGGGCTTTATACCGTAACTAGGGTTTCTAAGCTTGATCCCAGTTTGTTTCTTATGAATTTAAACTGCTTCTGAAATCTTGCTGGAGGGTCAGATATGAGTCAGTTTTTACATACAGTACATAAAAATAATATATATTATATTGTTGTTGCTAAGTGCCATCGAGTCACTTGCGACTCATAGTGAC
>NW_006399796.1:6221144-6222589 GCF_000299155.1 Elephantulus edwardii | reverse complement strand
TGAAATCACTGATATTGTTCTGTAGTTTCCACACTCAGTTGGGTCATCTTTCTTTGGAATGGGAACAAATATAGATCTCTTCCAGTCAGTTGGCCAAGTGGTTGTTCTCCAGATTTCTTGGCACAACTTGGTGAGCACGTCCAGGGCAGCGTCTGGTAGCTGAAATATGTCAATGGTATACCAACAATATATGTGTGTGTGTATATATATCTCATAAATATATATGTATATATTTTATTTTGACCTGCCTGAGATCTAATGAACAGGCCTTTCATTCATAGGGTCGCTATGAGTCGCCTACAGCTCAACGGCACCTAACAACAATAACAACGACAACACAGAGAGAGCTACGTTGGCCTTGTGGGCAGCAAGTTATGCTACCAGGCCGAAGGTGGGTAATTTTAATCTGTGGCCCTCAGGCCTGTTCAAATTGTTTTTCTGTCAAACATTCTTCTAGGTGGTATAGCACTGGTCTGTGCATTGTTGTACAGAGGTAACTCGTGGTTGCTCTGATTCTGAACACTGGGACACTGGTGTGCCAAACATGGTGATGATTACCCATGATGGACAGTGTTTGCTGGAGTTTTCTGACTAAAACAAGCCTGGAAACAGGAGTGGCATCTACTTCCAAAAGGGCTTGCCTCAGGACACTCTATGAACAGTGCTCAGGCCTTTCGTTAATAGTGTCTCTAAGAGTCGTCTACTACTCGACGGCATCTAACCACAACAACATGTGAATATAAGTATACATCAGACATAGCACATTTAAATAATACTTTAAACATAAATTCTGATTATGAAATGACAATGAAGCTTACTTAATTATTGCTCTAACTAGTGAGAAACTTTTTTCCAATTAGTATGTTAAACAGTTTTATTTATGTTATATTGAGATCCCTGGTGGCATAATTGGTTAAATACTTGATTTTTAAACAAAAGGATGACAATTTGAATAACCAAGAGGTCACTGAGAAGAAATAATTTATGATCTGTTTCTGAAAATCTATAGACCTAAAAATCCAATGTTTTACATTTTTACCATGAGATAGCAGTGAGTCAGAATCACTTTAATAGAAACTTTGACATGTATGATTCCTTGCTTTTTTCTTTTGGTGTGAAATTTTTCTTACTTGGTTTGCTGCTGAGTGCTAAAGAATGGCTCAAGATAAAAGAAGAAAGATTAAAACCTTTGTAATGTGATATTTGAGAAGATACTAAATACTCTTTAGATACTCAAATGTATTAAAGAAAGTGCAGCCACAGTGTTTCTTAGAGGTAAGGATGGCAAAGGTTTGCCTTTCATATTTTGAAGATATGGCTAGTGGAAGCTATTCCTTGGAAATGGATAGCATGCTTAGAATGATGAAGACCCTCGAAGAGATGGATTGACACAGTGTATGCAGAAACAGGCTCAAGGTCATCAGAGATGGCGATACCACAGGATT
>NW_006399796.1:6216528-6220419 GCF_000299155.1 Elephantulus edwardii | reverse complement strand
TTTTGTTAATTTTCTTCTAGTCTAGTGTATTTAAATGTTTTACACAGTAATAATTTGTTGTAATTAGGCATCATCACATCTGTTCTGCCACATGTCAATGATATGTATAATAAATTGAAAAACTGTCTGGTCCCACTTTAAAAACAATCCTTGGTATATTTCATTCCTGTGGTTCAGCCACAGTGCAAATCCATCTCTTTGAAGACCTTTCTTGTCAATGACTATTTGATTAATACGATGTCCTTTTTGTTGTTGATGTTAAGTATCGTTAAGTCCTACCAAATCCGTTTCAGAGGCAGTTAATTGCATGGGAGGATACTGGTCATCTTTCTCACATGGAGCAGCTGGTAGTTTTAAATTGTGTGCCTTTGGGATTGCAGGGCTGCTTCTTGCCACTAGACAAATAGTCTTTTACCAATGATTAATCCCACTTGATGATATGCTCAAAGTTCAAAGACAAAGCTTTTTATTCTCCCTTCTAAGAAGCATTTTGATGGCTCTTCTTTCAAGATAGATTTGTGAATTATTATTATTATTTATAATTGGAAAGTTTTATTTAATTGTAGGAGAAACCAGTTCTTTTTCCAAGGGACTTTTCTGAAAGATCAAGCAAATTACATATTTCTCTTTGGTAAATTACAATTCACATTGGCACAATAAACACACTGATGATTAATCTACCCTAGGCCAGTTAAAGAAAATGAATTTTCTCACAAATCCCGTTGAGCCTTAGTTTTATTTCTAAGTTTATAGTCTAAATTATAAAAATGAAAACCAGTTAGAATTCTAAATATAATCAAGGATTGGAGCCTTCAATATGGATTAAGTTTCAACATCAAGAAGACAAAGATTCTCACCACTGGGCCAATTGGCAGCATCAGGTTGGATTGTGAAGAGATTGAGATTGTTAACAGCTTTAGTTTGCTTGGCTTCACAGTCAACACTCTTGGCACCAGCGGCTGGGAAATCAAAAGACGTATTGTGATGGGAAAGTCAGCTGTTAGCAACCTCTCCAGGGTACTGAGGAACAATGTTATCACTCTGAAGACTAAGGTGTGCCTGATAAAGGCCATAGTCTTTGCAATCACTTGCTATGCATCAGAGAGCTGGACAATGACTAGGGAAGATAGAGGGAGAATTGATGACTTTGAGCTGTGGTGTTGGAGACCAGTATGGACTATACCATGGACTGATAAGAAAACGAACAGGTGTGTCCAGGAGAGGGCTAAACCAGGGAGGCAAGGATTCTGAAGCTTTGTCTGACATAATTTGGACATGTTGAAAGGAGGGACCAGTCCTTGGGGAGGGATGTCATGTACGGGAGGGTGGAGGGACAGCGCAGGAGGGGAAGGCCCTCTATGAGGTGGATTGATTCTGTGACTGGGGTAATCGGGGTAGGTGTGTTGGAGACAATTAGAGGGCTGTTGTACATAGGTTCTCTATGACTCACAAGCAACTTGACAGCATATAACAACAACAACAAATTATATTTGTTTATAAAAATAGATTTATATTTAGGAAAAGCCACCTGGTTTAACCCTTTCCAGGATGAATCTGTTTGTGTTCCTAGCAGTTCATGGTACTCTCAATACTCTTCTCCAGCACCACAGCTCAAAGGCATCAATTCTCTTTCTATCCTCCTTGGTCATTGTCCAACTCTCTGATGCATAACAAGTGATTGCGAAGATC
The DNA here is from genome assembly GCF_000299155.1 of Elephantulus edwardii. Lineage (NCBI taxonomy): Eukaryota > Metazoa > Chordata > Mammalia > Macroscelidea > Macroscelididae > Elephantulus > Elephantulus edwardii. The sequence goes on along the minus strand of NW_006399796.1, from coordinate 6,218,730 downwards.
ATGGCCTGTATCAGACGCACCTTAGTCTCCAGAGAAGCACCATTGCTCTTCAGTACTTTGAAGAGGTCCCTAACAGCAGACTTTCCATGGCAATGCGCCTTTTAATTTCCTGGCTACTGGTGCCAAGAGGGTTGACTATGGAGCCAAGCAAACTAAACCAAGAGAAATGATAGTAGTTGTAAAACAGGGTTTAGGTCTTTTGTTCATGGCGGTGCTATAAGTTGTGCTTGACTCAACAGCACTTAACAACAATAACAACAGAAAAGCATTTAAGGAATCAGTTGATTTCTAATATTCTCACTAAATGTCAGATGTTAGATCAGACTTGAATTAGTCTTTTAATACAAATTATCTACAAAACAATGTGGTATAAATGACATCTGCATTTTGCAGTGTGGCTGTGGCTTGTACTTTATTCGTCACAGGCAGCAGCTTTTAAAGTTCATTTCCATTCACACATTTCTGCTGTTGAAGCCTGGTCCTCCTCGCTGGTGATGCTCTGCAGATCATTCTTGCACATTTTCACAGAGTTATCTTCCACCACCTTAGTTATTTGAGGCTGAAATCGAGCAACAGCAGAAAGGTCAAATCAATGTGGAATTTATTCTGCATAGAAGGCAGCACTGCAGAGAGAAGTCTCTTCATGTAGTCCTCCATGTTTGGTTGAATTATCTGTGGTTGTAAGTGGATTTGGTAGTCTTCTGGAAGGACCGAGTGTATCTCAGAAATGGTAAAAGCATTAATATTGCAGGAGAACTCCATCTGGTGGTAACTGAAGTTGTAGTCCACCTTCTGCTAAGTGATTAGGTTGCTCAGGAAGGTCACACTATAAACACCTGGTGTTTCCAGCTTCCCTTGCTCTAGAAACACTTCCTCAAGGGACAAGTTATGAGCGACATATGCTGGGCAGCTGGAGAAGTCCACTGACTGATCGGTTGTGTAGTTTTTGTAGGGAATTAATTCCAAATAGTTCACATTCTCTGTAGTCATCTGTAGATGAGAAGACACTGGAACAAGGTGCTGAACAATCTGGTATAAGTGCTTTGTGAAGGTATGACTCTGTGGGCAACCACTCAGGTTCATTGTGAATTTTCCTAGTGGAAGAACGTCTCATCTCGTACACACTGTGAAGATGTTAAGGAAGTTCAGCGGTTTCCCCGTGGAAGCTTCAGTCTAGAAGTGTTTGATTCTCCACACTACTGAAGACCACCAAGGCAACCTGCCTGCCTCCACCCCACCCCCACCCCATCCTCATGTGTTGCTTCTTCTGCTTGTTGGGCTGTAGGTCCAATCCTCATCATCTTTATAGCACCTCTTGTGACGACTGGGCCTGTAGGATGTCAAGGAGTTGACCTGAGCTTGGTTTGGGTTAATATAGGTCTCTTTTACCCATGCAGACTCCCAAGGCACAAGAACACAATAGAAAGTCTGTCTTTACAAAGTGGTAGTTCCTGGCAAGTTTAAATCAACTCTTGTTGAGACCCACACTCTGCCACATCTCTGTAGTCTCCAAAATAAAGAACTTTAGCTTTATTGTCCTGCTTACCCGTTTCATATACTCAAGGTCAAACATATTCTGAAACATACATTGGAATTTCACAAAACTGTTAGGTTTCAAATGATAAAGAGGGACTTCATTCAGTGATGGTACCCATTTAGAAGCACTATTTCCCTTTACTTTCTTCTTGAAGTTCAAGCTGCGCTGAAAGAATTGGCAAAAACAAGACCCCAGGAATTGATGGAATACCAACTGACATATTTCAATTAAGAGATCCTGCCCTAGATATGCTTACCAAGTTGTGCCAAGAAATCTGGAGGAGAGCATACAATTATCATGGCAAGATAAAAAGGCAGTTGGAGCAATGATTCTACTTCTTGTCAAAGTATAGTGTAGGTCCCTTGAAGGTATATATGAGAGATTAGATGACCTTGTTCATACTTAGTACTGATAAAATTAACTAGATGTTTAAGTCTTTTCCAGATTGCTCTTCTAATATTTAAAACAAATATCTTTAAAGAGGTTATAATATCATGCTTTTCAAAGTTAATTTTATCTAGAGTCACACCTCCTGAATCATAAAATATAAAAGAAGTAACTACTGTCATTGTGCACAAGAGTTGATTCCAACTCAGCAGAACTGACATATAGGGTTTCATAGGCTACAGTTCTTCTTTTTCTGTTCCTCAATTTTTTTACTTTTT
>NW_006399796.1:6202551-6215693 GCF_000299155.1 Elephantulus edwardii | reverse complement strand
AAATGGGCAAGAGACATGGAAAGACTTTTCAAAGAGGAGATATTTGAATGGCCAATAGATACATGAAGAAATGCTCAAAATCACTGGTAGTGAGAGATGCAAATCAAAACCATGGTTAGATATAATCTTATCTCAGTAGCAGTGGCAAAGTTTAGCAGGGCTGCAAGTAATATATAATGGAAAACATGTGGCAAGATAGGAACTCTTAAACATTGTTGGGGGGATTGTAAAATGGAACCACTACTCTGGAAGGAATTTTGATGCTTACTCAAAAGACTGAGCACAGAAATTCCATATAACTCAGAGGTGTTCCACTGCTTGGAATAAACCCGAGAAAAATGACAACAGAGGCACAAATAGAGACTTGTATGCCAATGTTCACAGCAATGGAAAGCAGGAGTAATGATTTTGTAAATTACTACTTAGCTTGGGAGCAATTGAAACGTATTATGGCAAGTGGTCTAACTCAGTCTCATAAAGACAAGTACTGTACAAGACCATTACTATAGAACAAGTAAAAAGATGGGGGAGGTGTATAATCATAGGGCCAAACAATTTGATAGGTGGAGGGAAAATTGGGTAAAAGAAATGGGAAATATCCAATTTGAAAAACAATACCTATGAATTTTATGAACTTTATACATAAGCCAGTATAATATAAAATTTTAAAAAACTTAATTTAAAAAACCAAAACACAAACTATAGTGTAGGAATTTCTGTGGGATAGATCTCTTTTCATAAGATTGTTTTGAGTCAAGATTGACTTGATGACAAGCAATAATGAATTGTCTTTCTTTCTGCATTGTTTTTCATGACACGTCTGCTTCTAGAATAGGGCCTGAGAAGATAACAAGTGCTAAATAAAATGCCTACTAAAGACATAAAACTTATGTAAATCTCCAATTTAACATACTCTGACAATGTTAATTATTTGAATAATAATTTTTATTCATTCACTTATTTTTTTCAATAAAATTTGTATTTTATACTGGTTTACTTACAAAGTTCTTGTACATTGTTTTTCACATCAGATCTTTCCCATTTCCTTTATCTATGTCTCCCTTAATTAACCAAATTGTGCGACCCTTTGATAACCATCCCCCTACACCACTGCCTTCACATCCTCGTCCCTCTGCTCCCATCCTCTTCCTTAGTCCTGATTTTTTTAAGAAGTGTATGAAAATCACTTACTTATTATTTTTTTTAAATTAAGACTAACAAATTATTAATTAAAAAATACTAGGCTTCCTGTAATATTGAACATTATGCAACATGTTATGAACATTTAAAAATGCTTTACAGAATTTAAATTAAAAAAAGAATTAACACGTATATTGTATATGAATATAACTACAATTTGGACATATCTGAAAAAGAAGCAAGAATGGAATAAATTTATCTACAATATTTGTGTAGTTATGTGTCAGAACAATAAAAAACAGAGTATTTAGGGCAGAAAGCAAAGAGTAACAGAAGCATGTCTGTGTTTTGTTGACTATTTGACTTGTGGTTAACCTTGAGAAAAATGGAAATCACAGAACAATTGAGTGTGCTTATGCAGAAGCAATACTTGGACCATGGACTGCTAAGAGAACAAACAGGCTCATCCAAGAGAGGGTTAAACCGGAATGCTCTTTGGAGGCAAGAATTCTGAAGTTTTATCTGATATACTTTGGAAATGTGCTACAGGAAGAGACTAGTCCTTGAAGACAGATGTCATGCTTGAGAGGATGGTAGGATAGTGCAGGAGAGGAAGACCCTCAATGAGAGGGATTGATTCAGTGACTGGGGTAATGGGGTTAGGTGTGTCAGAGACAACAAGATTGACACAGAATAGAGCAGGATTTTCAGCTATTGTCAAAGAAAACTCAGCAGTACATAACAACAATAACATACTTGGACCGGGAAACAGTTCTCAGAACAGAGCAAGGAAGCACTGCATGGTTCAAAATCAAGAAAGGAATGCAACAGGGGTGCATTCTCTCTTTGTATCTTTTCAGTCTATATGCAGAACAGATCATTCGGGAAGTAGGGCTTTGTGAGGAGGAATGTGATATCAGATTGGAGGAAGACGCATTAAAAACTTGCATTATGCAAATGGCACAATCATACTTGCTGAAACTGAGGAGTGTCTGAAACATTGGCTACAGACAGTCAAGGACTGTAATCCGAAATATGGATTGAAACTCAACATCAAGAAGACAAAGATTCTCGCCACTGGGCCAATTAGCAACATCATGATAGAGAAAAGATTGAGGTTGTTAATTTCAGAGTGCTCATCTACACAATCAACACTCTTGGCATCAGCAGTCAGGAAAACAAAAGATAAATTGCATTAGGAAAATCTGCTGTCAGGGGCCTCTCCAGAGTGCTGAAAATGAAGGATGTCAGGTTAGAGACAAAAGTGTGCATGATCCAGGAAATGGTCTTCGAAATTATTTGGTATGCAGCTGGACAATGACCAGTGATTGAAGCCTTTGAGTTGTGGTGTAGAAGAAGAGTATTTAACATAGCATGGACTCCCAAGAAAGCTAACAAGTCTGTCCTGGAGAGGGTGAAACAAATCTGCTCCATGCAGTAAGGTTTTTGAGCCTCCTTCTGACATACTTTAAGCATACAGCTAGGAAAGACCATGCTTAGAAGTGTCAGGGGACAGCAAAGAAGAGGAAGCGCCTGGGTAAGACGGACTGACCCAATAACTGATGTGATGAGAGTAAGTAAGCCACAGACAGTGAGATTGTGCATTAGGACAGTTTGAGTTGTAGTCAACTTGACCGCACACAACAACAACAGATTTCCTATACTGCCAATAGCTGTTGGATTCAAATTTCATGTCTTTGGGATTATAGCACAGTTTCTTAACACTAGGCCACTATAAAAACAACAGTGACCAGTTGACATATTTCAGCTAACAGATGCTGCCCTGGATGTGCTAACCAAGTTGTGCCAAGAAATCTGGAGAACAACTACTTGGCCAACTGACTGGAAGAGAACTATATTTCTTCCCATTCCAAAGAGGGGTGACCCAACAGAGTGTGGAAACTACAGAACAATTTCAGTGATTTCACATGCAAGCAAGATTCTACTGAAGATTATTCAAAAACGACTGGAACAACACATCAGCAGAGAACTGCCAGAAGTCTAGACTGGGTTTAGAAGGGGTCGTGTTCCTAGAGATATTGTAGCTAATATTAGATGGATCTTAGCTGAAAGCAGGGAATACCAGAGGAATGTCTATGTGTGTTTCATTGATTATGCAAAGGCATTTGATTGTGTGGATCATAAAAAACTCTGGCTGACTCTGAGAAGAATGGGGATCCCAGAACACAAGATCATGCTAATGCAAAACCTATACTTGGACCAATTGGCAGTCATCAGAACAGAGCAAGGAAACGCTGCATGGTTTAAAATTGGGAAGGGTGTACACCGGGGATGTGTCCTGTCTCCATACCTTTTCAACCTGTATGCAGAACAGATTATCTGGGAGGCTGTGCTCTATGAGGAGAAGTGTGGTGTCAGGATTGGTGGAAGATTCATCAACAGTCTGCGTTATGCAGATGCACAACCCTGCTTGCTAAAACTGAGGAGGACCTGAAGCACTTCCTGCAGAGGGTCAAAGACTGCAGCCTCCAATATGGATTAAGGCTCAATGTCAAGAAGACAAAGATTCTAACTACTGGACCAATTGGCAGCATCGGGATGGATGGTGAAGTGATTGAGATTGTTCACAGCTTTAGCTTGCTTGGCTCCACAGTCAACACTCTTGGCACCAGTAGCCAGGAAATTAAAAGATGTATTGCTATGGGAAAGTTAGGGACCTCTCTAAAGTACTGAAGAGCAATGGTGTCTCTCTGGAGACTAAGGTGCCTCTGATACAGGCCATGGTCTTCACAATCACCTGTTATGAGGCATCAGAGAGTTGGACAGTGACCAAGGAGGACAGAAGGAGAACTGATGCCTTTGAGCTGTGGTGCTGGAGAGGAGTATTGAGAATACCATGGACAGCTAGGGAAACAAACAGATTCATCCTGGAACAGGTTAAACCGGGCGGTTCCTTGGAGGCAAGGATTCTGAGGCTCCATCTAACATACTTTGGACATGTAAGGAGGGACTGGTTCTTGGAGAGGCACATCATGCTTGGTAGGGTGGAGGGACAGTGCAGGAGGGGAAGGCCCTCTATGAGGTGGTTTGATCCAGTGACTGGGGTAATCGTGATGGGTTTGTCAGAGACAGTGCGATTGGCACGGGGCAGAGCAGAGTTTAGGTCTGTTGTACATAGGGTCTCTATCTGTTACGAGTGACTCGACCGGCACATAACAACAACAGTGAAAAAACTACCCAAAGACACAATTTGATGTTACATGTTTCCACACAGAGCAGGACTCATGGCAACCCTATGAACAACAGATCTGTTGGATCCTGCACCAACATCATCTTCTCTAAAATAATTGAGCCCATTGATACAGATACTGTGTCAATCTTTTTCCTTGAAAGTCTTCCACGTTTTCATTGACCTTCCACCTTTTCTTCCAAAATATCTCTTGCCAAGGAAAACCCCCTTGTAGCAACATACTCAGGGTTTGCAGAAGATTCTCCATCCTTCTTCTCAGGATCACTATATATACACCTTCAGCATAGCATATTTGTTTGTTATTTTTGAACTACTTTGCCTAGAAGCCAAAGCAAAGGGTGAAAATTAAGAAATTAAGGAGCTGAACAGAAGATTTCAAAGGGCAGCATGGGAAGATAAAGTATTATAATGAAATGTGCAAAGAGCTGGGGTTAGAATATCAAAGGGGCCAAGTCTGCTTAGCATTTCTAGGTTATAATAACTAGGTCTAGTTAGGTTATAATAAATAGAAGGAAACTAAACAGCTTATAAAAATGCAAACTAATATTAGAAATACTCATCTCAGATAGGCATATTCCCAGAACTTAAGAAAGTATAAGTTAATATTTAATACTTTTATAGCTATACCACTTGGTATACCTTAAACTCAAGCTGGAGGGGCCAGGCCAGGCCAAGCCAGGTCAAGGTAGTTTTTTTAGAAGGGAAAATAGTACTTTGAGTAAAACACAGCTGTATTTGAGAAGAGTGGAGGATTGGCAGAGAAGAAGAAGATCCTCAACCAGGTGGATTGACAAGGTGACTACTACAATGGGCTCTTGTGTGTCAGGAAGTGTGAGGATGGCACAGCACATGACTGGTTTCGTAGGGTCACTATGAGTCGTATTCGACTCGATGGCATCTGACAACAAAAGTCTATTTATTTCATTGTCTATTGTACATTGCGATACACCTACAAATTTATTTACATTCACTCAGTGTAGTTTGCCTCCTTTTCCAAGTCACTGATGAAATGATAAAGAAAATTAGAAAATCACATCAGTCTCTGCAGTTTCTACATTCCATTCAATGACATGTGTCATTGCCCTTTATTTATAAGTTTTGAGTCTGTTTCTAAGCTGTAAAATTGACTTTATCCAAATTCATCTAAGCCAATTATGAAAATATTATTTTATGACATACTGTCAAATATCCTATAAACAGATAGTATTTGACATGGGTTAGTAAAAAAATCATCTGAGAGGTTTGATTTATTTTCCCAAAATGGATACTTTACTGGGTAGAATCAGATAAAATAAAAGAGACATTGGTAATTTCGAAGCCCTTCTTATGCCCACCCATTAATTTTCCTTTCTAACACTCTGGTCTTCAACCATAGATTATTTTTTGATATATTCTGAATTATATGGAAAGACTTATAGAAAATGCTCCTCATCATGCGTAGCTAATTTTCTTATTTTAAAATATTGTAGACTCAGATGTTATTGTTATGTGCCATTGAATCACGTGCGACTCATCATGATCCTATGTAAAACAGGCCTAAACTATTCTCAATCCCTTGCCAATCTTATTGTCTCTGACATGCCTTTCCTCATTACCCTAGTGACTGAATCAATCCATCTCATTGATAATTTTCCTCTCCTACGCTATCTGTCCACCTTCCCAAGCATGGTCTCTCTCTCCAAGGACTGATTCAGCCTTGCAATGTCTCCAAAGCATGTCAGACGAAGCTTCAGAATCCTTGCCTCCAAGGAAGGAGCAGCCTGGCTTTACCCTCTCTGGGACGAACTTGTTTGTTCTCCTAGCAGTCTATGGTGTATATTCAATACTCTTCTCCAGCACCAAAGCTTAAAGGCATCAGTTCTCCATCTATCATTTCTATTCATTATCCAGCTCTCTGATGCATAGCATGTAATTGCAAAGATCAGGCACGCCTTAGTCTCCAGACTCATATCATTGCTCTTCAGTACTTTGGAGAGGTCTCTGACAGCAGATTTTCCCAGTGCAATTAATCTTTTAATTTCCTGGCTGTTGGTACCAAGACTGTTGATTGTAGAGTCAAGCAAACTGAAGCTATCAACATTCTCAATCTCTTCACCATCCATTATGGTGCTGCCAGTTGGCCCAGTGGTGAGAATCTTAGTTTTCTTGATATTGAGTTTCAATCCATATTGAAGGCTGCCGTCCTTGGCCTTCTGCAGCAAGCACTTTAGGTCCTCCTCAGTTTCAACAAGCAGATTGTTGATAAGTCTGCCTCCAATCCTGATGCCACACTTCTCCCCATAGAGCCCAGCCTCCCGGATAATCTGTTCCGCATATAGATTGAAAAGATATGGAGATAGAACAAATCTTTGATGCACACCCTTCCCAATTTTGAACCATGCAGTGTTTCCTTGCTCTGTTCTGAAGACTGCCTCCTGCCAAAGTATAGGTTTCACATTTTTGGTAGTAGTAATCTTAAAACAATTATGTGAGGTTGTTTTCCTTCTCATGTTGCCCTAATGTTAACCAAATTACCATGATTATAAATAAATGCAAAAGTATACACACACTCAAAACTGTGAGACATAGTTTAGTATCTTCTCAAGACACTTGCTTCCAACTCCTATGTACAGGCTCCTTTTTTGCCAGAAAAAAAATTTTCTTTTCCTCTCATCAGCTTGTCATATGATGAGGCCAACTATTGTAATGCATTGTATACTTATTTGTTTACTTGTTCTTAGAAATAAAACTGAGTTGGAGAGGTATATAGGAAATCTTTCTCAGTGGATAAACAAGCAAGCATAGTTTGTTGATCAAGCGTGAAATGCACAAACATCCCCTTTGGAAATACAGACTTCAAGTGAACCCTGTTTAAAAAAAATTCAGGCAGCACATGTAATCTTAGATTAAATGAACCTTTGAGTAATTAAACATTAATTCTTATTTTTATTCTTAGATGCCATTGAGTTAAGTAAGATTCATGGAGACCCTAAGAACAACAGATTTGAATCCTGTTCTATCATTTGCTGTCCTCAAAATCTCTGACATCCTCAAGCTCATTTCTGAAGTCATTGTGTTAATCTATCTGGTTCAGAGTCTTCTCTCTTGTCATCCTTCCACCTTTCCAAACATGATTTTCCTCTCCTAACAACATTCATAATGTGTGAGAGAAGAAGTTTTATCACCTTTGTATAAATGAGCACTCTAGCGTGCACCTTCTCTAAGGCATAACTCTGTATTCTTTTGGCAGTCTGTGGGATATTCAGGACTCTTCTCCAACACCATAGATCAAAGGCATCAATTCTTCTTCTGTCATCCTTCTTCATTATTCAGCTCCTAGTAACATAGCAAGTAATTGAACAAATCGTGGGTTGAATCCAGTGCAACTTAGTTTTCAAACTGACATCATTGCTCCTTATTCAAGAGAGGTCCCTGACTACAGACTCCCGTGCATTACATATCCTGATTTCCTGACTGCCATTATCAAGGCTGGTGATTGTGGATCAATGTAAGGTAGAGTTGTTGACAGTTTCATTATTTTCTCCATCTCCATAGTTTTGTCCATTGGTCTAGTAACTTATTAAAGCCAATATCATATCAAAGATATTTTAAATTAGCAATAGTAATTTTAAAAGAGTTTGAGGACTGTTCAGGGAATGTGAAGCAATTTCTTTAGTACTTTCAAAAATATACCTTCCCACCTTTCTTCTTAGAAAATTAAAAAAATGAGATTAAATAAACAAAAATTTTAGCAAATCATAATTTAAAATTTGTAACTAATGTGAAACTACCAACACAAAACACATTATAATATGTTTGAAACAAATGCTAATTAAAATATTATCCATTATTAATCATAGAGAATTTGTGTTGTGATGAGTAGTAATACTTGTAAGCTACTATAAATCCCTATTTGCTGTATGAGTTTAATATTTGTTGATACTAACATTTTCTTATTTTGAAAAGTCACCTTAATGATGTATTTTATTTTGTTTGCATTATTTTGATCTTTGAAAAAATACATCATATTAGATAATTTAAACTGAATAAAAATAATATCTTTACATTTAATTTTAATATAGTTTTAAAAATATAGTTTATGGAATTTAAGATATTATTTTATAACTAATTTTCTCTTGTTGAGATAAATGAGATAATTCTATGTTTGTAAAGACAATAATAATTACATTTCCTAAAAAAGAAAATATTCAAAATAGTTTGCAGTTGAGTGGGAATTCTTGTGTAACTGGCCCTATATTAGGTTTCTGAAACTGCAGATCACATCAGAGATTGTCCATCTTTCTTTTTTTAAATAAAATTTTATTTTAATTATAATTTTTTAAAAAGTTTACTGAGAAGTTAGATTTTCATGTATTCATTGTTGAACATTTTACATCCTCCATCTCCCTTCCCCCTTCCCAAGTTCACTTTTTTAATATTCATTGTTGTACAGTTACCTACCTCCTCCCCCAGCCCTATTTGCAGTGATATTTCTCTTATTCTGAGTTATTGTTGTACTTGTAATACCTAATCATATATGCTTTTGAATAGTTCCTTTCATCTGTTCCAGTATAACACTCATTATCTCTCTACTCTTACCCTATTTTTCTCCCAACTCTTTGTTGCAAACTGAGAGTAAAGTACTTTTATAAGTATTAATAATGAGACAGAACACCAAGAATGCAGGAGAAAACAGAGATAAAGCAGGAGGCAAACAGTTCTTGAACAACTGAAGCACCGGATTCCAGCTTCCCTGTATCTTTATCGAAAATTGCCAGGGAGCAAATCACATAGAGAATTCAATGCCAGTGAAACTAGGCTCTTTCTTGACTCAGAAGGGAGGGTTTAGCAAATACAATGAAAAAATTCTGTAAATGCTTAAGGATTGCCTTGGTGCCTCAGGGTGAATTCCAACTTGTACCTTGCCTCCTCTGCATCCTTAAGTAGCATTTGGTTGATTACAAAGAATCGCTGTAGATGTTCATTGAAATGAAAAATAAGCAACCTAAATTAAAAAAAAAGAAATAAAAAAAGATATATTAAACCCCCCCCAAAAAATATTTAGTATGAAATTCGGCTTCCCATAACCTCCATGTCAGACCTGCTTTTTAACAGTGGTGCTGTGTAGTCTAGCCTCAGAACTGCTAGAGATTTGTGTCACCAGAGAACTGAGGCTTTTGGTTTAGCAGAATAACTCCCTACAGAGGTTTTCACCAGAGCTCCTTTCTTGAAAACTCACTCATTTATTGCTGTCAGTTAGAATAAATTCATAGCTCACTCTTCAGCAAGTTTTTGGAGCCTGTAAATTAATGAAGAGATTGCAACACTTTCTCTAAGATCATTGATGAAATGGAATTGACTAAGAGGTGGAAACTTTGGGTTGTTGTTGTTAGGTGCTGTCAAGTTGAATATGACTCATAGCAATTTTAAGAACAAAAGATCTGAACCCAGTCCTGTCCTATGCCATCCTCACACTTCCTGACACACAAGAGGCATTGCAGTTGTCAGCCTGTCGATCCTCGTGATTGAGGTCTTCTTCCCCTTCACCAGTCTCACCCTTCCCAGCATCATGTCTCTCTCCAAGGAATAGCACCTCCTCGCAATATGTCCAAAGTATGTGAGGCGAAGCCTTATCATTATTGGCTCCAAAAAGCACACCAGCTGCACCCTCTCCAAGACATATCTATTCATTCTCTTGGCCATTCATTGGATGTTCAGTGCTCTTCTCCAACACTACAGCTCAAACAAGGTGTCAATTCCTTTTCTGTCATTCTTATTCATTGTCTAGGTCTTGAAATCAGAAAGGTGTAGTAATCAGAAAGACTATAACCTGAATCAGATGCAGCTTACTCCTCAAAGTGGCATCACCACTCCTCAATAATTTGGAATAATCCCTAACTGCTGGTTTTCCCAGTGCGATGCATCATCTCCTTATCTTCTGACTGCTTATACCAAGGGTGTTAATCATGCATCCAAGCAGGATGAAGCTTTTGACAATTTCAATCTCCTCTTCATCTTATTAGTCCAGTGGTAAGAATATTTCTGCCTCCCCCCCCCGCCCCAAAATTGCAGCACTTGTCTTTCAGTATGCTGAACTACAATTACTTGGAGTTGCTATGATACTGAAATCTTTGACACTGTTGTGTCAAATTCCAAAAATATTTCCTATCATGGCTGAATTTTGGTGGAGCTCCCTGATGAAGACAGACTAGGAAGCAGGATAGGCCATCTATTTCCTAAATAAAAGACTTTTGAGAATCTTATGAACACTAAAAAAGAGGATAGTTATAGTATTGTAGTGGTAGAGCCTAGATTAGAATTCAGTTGAAATGAGGAACATCAATAAAAAATATCATTTAACAATTGGTACACTCAATATACATAGCTTGAATGTTGGAAAACTGGAAATTGTTAAAAATGAAATGGAACACATGAATATCGGCATCCTAGGCATTAGTGAGATGCGATGGACCAGCTATGGCCACTTTGAATCAGATGGTATTTGCAATCACTTGTTGTGTGCCAGAGAGCTGGACAATGGCCAGGGTGGATAGAAGGAGAATTGATGCTTCTGAGCTTTGGTGTTGGAGAAGAGTGCTGAGGGTACCATGGACTGCTAAGAAAACAAACAGATTCATCTTGGAGAGGGTTAAACCGGGATGCCCCTTGGAGGCAAGGATTCTGAGACTTCGTCTGACATATTTTGGTCATGTTGTAAGGAGAGACTTGTTCTTGGAGAAGGACATCATGCTTGGGAGGGTGGAGGGCAGGTGCAGGAGAGGAAGGCCCTGTAGGAGGTGGGTTGATTCAGTGACTGGGGCAATCGGGATGAGTGTGTCGAAGACAATGAGATTGGCACAGGACAGAGCCGAGTTTAGAGCTATTGTATGTACATATTGTCGCTATGAGTCGCAAGTGAGTCGATGGCACCTAACAACAAAAACAACAACATACTATGCAAAGAATGAAAAAAGGAAGAAGAATGATGTTGCGTTCATAGTCAAAAAGTCAATTTCAAGCTCTATCCTGATATAGAATGTTGTGAGAATAGGATAATATCCATATGCATACAAGAAGCCCTATTAACATGACTAATATTCAAGTATATACTCCTAAATCTAGTGCCAAAGAGTAAGAAATGGAGCAATTTTACCAAATTTTGCAGTCTGAAATTGACTGAACATGCAATCAGGATGCACTAATGATAATTAGTGACTGGAATGCGAAAGTAAGAAACCGTGAAGAAGGAACACTATTTGGAAAATATGTACTTGATAATAGAAATGGAGCTGGAAAGAGAATGATTGAATTTTGTATTTACAATGATTTATTTATTATAAATACTTTTTCTAAAAGACACAAAAGATGACTTTACACATAGATTTTACCTGATGAGCTGCATAGGAATCAGATGGACTACATTTGTGGAAGAAATTGGACTACATTTGTGGAAGAAATTGTTGGAAAACTCAATATTCGCAGTCAAAACTAGGCCAGGTGTGTCAGATCATCAATAATTTGTAAGCTCAAATTGAGGCTGAAGAGAATGAAAATAAATCCACCTTCGGGTTAGGAGTTCAATTATCTACGAATTCTTAAACATCTATTATTTTTAACATATATATACACTTACCTTATTGTTATTATTGCATATATAATTTAACAGGAATTTTGGAAGCAGGAGTGGCATCCATTTCCTAAACAACATACCTCTGGAAAGTCCATTAACTTTGATAAATGATGGTAGTTATAGAAAGGCTTCAGGCCTTTTGTTCATAAGGTTCCTATGAGTTATGCTAGACTCGACAACAATCAACAACAACAACAACAATTTTATTCAGTATTAATTTACATTGTTGTTGCTATTGTAGTGGTTATGTGCTGCCAAGCATGAATAGCTCACAGTGACTCTCAAGCAACATATCTGAACTCTATCCTATCCTGTACCATCCTCATCACCTCTGACATAGTCAAAACCCTTGCTTCAGTCACTGTATTAATCCATCACAATGAGAGTTATTTTTTCTTTCACTCATCATCCTCCTTTCCAAGAAAGATGTCTCTTTCCAAGGAATAGCCCTTCTTAACTATATGCCCAAAGTGTTATTGACACCACGAGTCAGGAGAACCTAGTTTCATAAGTACCAATTCTCAGGAGACAAGGAGATATTTTGCACTGAGAGAATCTGCTGTAAGGACATTTCTAAATGATTAAGGAACAATGATGTTATTTTGAAAACTAAGTTATGCCTGATTCAGTCCATGATCTTTTCAATCACTTGCTGTGCTACCAAGAGCTGGACAATGAATAAGGATGAAAAAGAAAAATTGATACCTTTGAACTATGAAGTTGGAGAAAAATCCTGAATATCCCGTGGCCTGCCAAAAGAACATACAGACATGTCATAGAGAGGGTACGGCCTGAGTGCTCCTTGAAGGCAAAGATGATAAAACTTCATGTCACATACTTTGAGCATGTTGCTAGGAGAGGTTATTCACTGGAGAGGGATATACTTGTGAAGATGGAGGGATGACAAAAGAGAGGCCAACCTTCAGCTAGGTGGAT
Organism: Elephantulus edwardii; assembly: GCF_000299155.1. Lineage (NCBI taxonomy): Eukaryota > Metazoa > Chordata > Mammalia > Macroscelidea > Macroscelididae > Elephantulus > Elephantulus edwardii. Next base: position 6,202,797 of record NW_006399796.1, on the reverse strand, counting down.
TGACACAGTGACTGCAGTAATGAGCTCAAGTGTGTTAGAGACTATAAGGATGGCACAAGATAGGAAAAAGTTTAGATCTGTAGTTCACAGGGTTATGAGTCATATTCAACTTGCAGAACATAACTAACAACAGCATGCCCAAAGTAATTGAAATGAAGTTTCTCATTTCCAATGAAGGCTTTTATTGGCTAGAAGTTGTTGTATTACCTTTTCAATTGCTTCTTTTGTAATGGGTCAATTCAGGTG
>NW_006399796.1:6200836-6201501 GCF_000299155.1 Elephantulus edwardii | reverse complement strand
GGGACAGCGCAGGAGGGGAAGACCCTCTATGAGATGGATTGATTCGGTGACTGGGGTAATCGGGATGGGTGTGTGAGAGGCGGTGCGGTTGGCGCGGGATAGAGCAGGGTTTAGAGCTGTTGTGCATAGGGTCGCTATGAGTCGGAAACGACTCGACGGCACATAACAAAAACAACAACAAAATTTTTCATAATATTCTAATGTTAGCCTTTTTATTTTAGTTGGTTCTGTTGTGACATTGTCCATTTAATCTTTTATTCAGATTATTTGTGTCTTTTTTTCTTTGTTAGTTTTGCTAGTGGTTTGTCAATTTTATTGACCTTTTCAAAGAACCAACTCCTATTTTTGTTGATGGTTTCAGTTGTTTTTCTATTTTCTATTTCATTTATTTCTACACTAAGTTTTAGTATTTCAGGTTTTTAGAGGGTATTGGATGTTCTTCCCATTCCTTTTCAATTTGTTGGAGATGTTGGATTAGAGAGTCAATGGTCATTTTTCCTGCCTTTTGATGTGTTTGATTATTGCTCTAAAATGACTTCTGATTACTGCTTTCACTGTTTCGCAGAGGTTCCAGTAAGTGGTGTTTTCATTGTCATTCGTTTCAAGAATCTTTTTTTGTATCAGTAATGTTCAAGCAAGGTATTGTTCAGCTTCCAAATGTATGG
>NW_006399796.1:6188958-6199204 GCF_000299155.1 Elephantulus edwardii | reverse complement strand
TCAAAAAGTTGCAAATAGAACTATTATTTGATCTAGCAATTCCATTTCTGGGAATAAACCCTAAAGAAACCATAACTGCCACCCAGCCAGATAAATGCACACCCATATTTATTACGGCTTTATTTACAATAGTAAAGAGCTAGAAACAACCTAAGTGCCCATCAACAAACGAATGTATAGAGCAGCTCTGGTATTTTCACACAATGGAATAATACGCTTCATTGAAAAACAAGGAACTTATGCAATATTATTCAAAATGGGTGATCTTGGAGAACATTATGCTTTTCCTTATAGGTTACTCTTGGTTTCTTCCTCACTGCTTTCAGAATTCTGTCCTTATCTTTGGTTCTGGCAAATTTGACAAAGATATGCCTTGGTGTTTTTCTTCTAGGGTCTATTCTATATGGGTTCACTCAGCTTCTTGAATCTATATTCTTTCATTCTTCATTATGCCTGGAACATTTTCCTCTAGTTATTCTTCTACAACTTTTTCAGTGACATGACCCACGTGGTATCAGAAGCTACTTCCTGAAATGGTCCCATGTCAATCAGCCAGTTCTTTTTAGCACAGTGACTCAATGGATTCTTTAATCACCTTTTCTTCTCCTCCTCCTCCCCACCTCCTCCTTCTTTTCTCCTTCTCCCCCCTTTTTCTCCTTCTCCTCCTCCTTCTTTTCCACCTTCCCCTCCCCCTTCTTCTCCTCCCCTCCTCCTCCCACCTTTTCCTCCTCCCTCTTCCCTTCTTCCCCTCCCCCTCCTTCCCTCCTATTCTCCCTTCCTCTCCTCCCCTTCTCACTTCCCCCTCCTCCCCTCAATAAGAGCTCAATAATTTTTCATTAGTTTAACCAATATGTTGTACTTTTTTTTCCTCTTTTTAAAATTTTATATTTGTTTGCTTACAAAGTTTGTATGCACTGTGTTTCACACTATATTTCATTGGCATTGTGTTTCATACAATCATTCCTTTGCAGTATGTTTTTAAAATTAATCGTCATTGGATCTTGCCCTTTATTACCCTGTCTTTTCAGGATTTTTCTCATTTCCCCACAGAGATTTATACACCAAATTTCATAGCAGTATTATTCCCAATCAAAGAACATGGAAATTGCCCAAAGGTCTAACCAAAACTGAGTGAGCTGAGAAATTGTGGAACATTCACACAGTGGAATACTATGCAACACTCAGGAGCAATGATTTGAGAAAATACTACATGACTTGGAAGAGATTGGAGAGCATTGTGCTGAGTGAACTAACTCAGTCTCATAAGGACAAATACTGCTTAAGATTATTACTGTAAAAACAGATAGCTAGTAAAATATATATGGGAACCAAAAGAGGGAAGGGTGGGAGTAGAAAGGTAAGGCCAAGTAGGGGTAAAATTACAGTGTAAAAGTAATTTTAAAAGCACATATTAGTGAAATCATGTGTCTTTTGACTCTCTGAATGTCTTCTTCGCTGAAAAACTCTTTCCATGTCTTTTTTCCAATTTTGTAATTGAGTTTTCATATTTTTTCTTCTGGAGGCCCAGGAGTAGTCTGTAAACTTTTGTTACTTAAGAGGAAATGAGGTGAGAACAGATGAGTGAAGATAGGCAGATATGAAACCACATGGTTGCACAGTTTGTTGGGTAGAGGGTGGTGGGGAAAGAAATGGGAAGGATCCAGGTGAAAGGACAAGGTAATGATAGACAAGGTCCAATGGTGATTAATTTTATAAAGCATAATGCATGCATTTGCTGTACAGAGGTAACTTGTGATTGCTGTGATGCTAAACACTGTGACACTGTTGTATCAAATGGGATAATGGTTACCCATAGTGGACAGTGTTTGGTGGAACTCCCCAATTAAAAAAAGCTTGGAAGCAGGACGGGCATCCACTTCTGAAATAGCTTGCCTCTGGAAACTCTATGACCTTGGAAAAAAGATGAGAGTTACACAAATGTTCAGGTCTTTTGTTCAAATGGTCGTTATGAGTCATCTCTGACTCATAGACACTTAACAACAAAAACAGGAAGGAGATCCTATCACTCACAACATTGTTTTATTTATTTAGCTTTAGTTTGAAATTTTATTTGAGTATTTAATAGTCTGTCCCAGATTCAGCACCTGTCTTGGTTTGAATGCTGATGTTAAGCTTATGAAATAGTTCTTTCCATAGATGTAGTCAATTTGATTCTTGTAGTCCACAAGTGAGGTCCATGTGTTTAGTCACCACTTGTGCTTTTTAAAGAAGGTATTTGAAATGAACAAACCAAGGAATTTACAAAATTCAATCATTTGCTTTCCAAACTAATTTTTTCTCATCAAATTCTTAATTTTGAATTAGCAGTGCTTCTTTGTTTCAAATATTTGCATATCAGTCTTTAGTTATAAATGTATCCTGATTATACATAAGTTAATTTTGAACTACAGAAATTGTAATTCCTCAATTTCCTCATCTTTGACTGTACTTGTTGGTGCATAAATTTGAATAACAGTTATGTTAACAAGTATGCCTTATATAAATAAGTATGGATATTTTCCTGTCTTTTACAGCATTGTACCTGAAGACGGATTTCAAAGTGGTCTTTTTTTAATGTGAATGCAGCACCAGTCTTCCTCAATTTTTCATTCCCAGCATAATCAATCACATGATTGTCTCATTCAAAGTGGCCAATGCAAGTCCATCACAACTTATTAATACTTAAAATGACAATTTTAGTGTGTACCAATTAATTTTTCATAATTCTTACATTCCACATTTCTACTTTGTACATCTACATTTCAACTATTGTTGTTTATAGCTTCTTCTTCATTGTGATGACTATTTCAATCTTAAGAATACATAGATACCATATTCCAATTATTAATGTATGTTTGTGGCTGCTCCTCCTCTGTTCTAACCTTTAGGCTATGCCTTTGGAATTATAATCAACAGTGTTCCTCTACTGTATATATAGGGTTTTCCCCAAGATCTGTTCATTTATTAAATGGATAACCAATCGTGCATCCTAATCGGTCTTCAATCTGGAAGCTCCACTGGAACCTTTCCATAATGGGTGAAACCGCTAGTACCTGAGACACTGGTGCTATAGTTTACAGCATCACAGTAACCTGTCAGTCATCTCAGTACAACACCTGACAGAAAGTACTATGCTTTTAAGAGCATGTAGACAAAATGTAAAGTAGAGCTCACTGTGGAATATGTCATTAAATACTCATATACAAATTCAAATGGAAGCTGAAGAAAATGAAAATAAATTCACAAGAACCAAAATATGACCATGAGTCATTTTCACCTGTATTTAAAAATAGGCTCAACAATAGATATGATCTACTTTTAGTTGGTTTTTGTATATGGTGTGAGGTGTGGTTCTTGCTTGAATTTTCTATAGATAGTTTTCCAATTTTGCCAACATCATTTGTTAAAGAGGCTTTTGTTTTCCTACTAAACTGATTTCATCTCCCTGTAAAAGAAAAAAAAAAGTTAACCATAGGTAGATGAACTGATTTCTGAGTTCTCAATTCTTCTTCACTGATATGTGTCTGTCACTGTGCCAGTACCACTCTGTCTTGACCACCACAGCTGTGTAGTAGGATTTGAGATCTGTGAGTGAGATGCTTCTTGCCTTGTTTCTCTTTTTCAGGAATGCTTTACTTATTTGAAATCTCTTTCCATTTCAGATGAAATTGAAAATTGCTTTTCCAATCTCATTGAAGAATGGAATTGGTATTTATATTGGGATTTCATGGAACTTGTAGATTTCCTTGGATAGAACTGTTATTTTCACAATATTGGGTCTTCCTATCCATGATATTCCATATTCTTACATTTCTCCAAGACTCTTTTTATTTATTTATTTTAGTAGTGTTTGTAATTTTCTTTGACTAGGTCTTTTGTGTTTTTAGTTACTTTTGTTGTTGTTGCTGTATACAATAGATTTGAAACTGTCCCATAACTGACCCTCTGGTGTGTTTTCAGAGGCAATTAATTGCATGAAAGGAGACTGTCATCCTTCCCCCACAGAGCAGCTCATGCCTTGGGACTGCAGCAAAGCTTCTTGCTACTAGACCACCAGAGCTCAGTACCAAGCATTTAATCTTGTGATTAACTATTGTGATGGGTATTGTTTTTCTTAGCTCCTTTTCTGTTTTCTCTTTGTCGCAGTAGAGAAATCCAATTGATTTTTGTATACTGATCTTGTATTCTGCAACTTTGCTGAATTAGTAGATTATGCCCAGTAGTTTTCTCGTTGAGTCTGAAGGATTTTCTAAGTATACTAAAATATCAACTGCATGTAGAGATAATTTTACCCCCTCTTTGCCAATTAGAATGCCTCTTATTTCCTTCTCTTACCTTATTACTATGACTAAGACTTCTAATACAATATTGAATAAGAGAAGTGATAATGGGCATCCTGGCTACTTCCTGTTCTCAAAGAGAATACCTTTTATCTCTCTCCATTGAGAATGACGTTGGTTCTGGGTTGTTCTTTTGTTGTTTTGGGATTTTTTTTTTCACTTTTTACTTTGTTGAGAAAATTCTCCTCCATTCCTATTTTGTTGAGTGTTTTAATCAGGAAAGTGTTGTATTTAATCAAAGGCCTTTTCTGCATCAATTGCTAGGATTATGTAGTTCTTGTTCTTTTCTTTGTTACTGTGATGATTACACTGATTGTTTTTCTTATGTTGAACCCTCCTTTCATACATGTTATGAATCTCACTTGATCATGATAAATTATTTATTTTATGTACTGTTGGATTCTATAGGCCAGGATTTTCTTGAGAATTTTTGCATCTCTGTTCAGGAGAGATATTTGTTGTCTATATTCATCTATCTGGTGGATTTCTTTAACTGACTTTGACATTAAGGATACGTTTGCTTTACAGTAAGAATCTGGGAGAATTCCATCTTTTTGTATATTCTAAAATATTTCATGTAGAATTTCTGACAATTCTACTCTGAATATTTGATAAAATTCATTAGTGAAACCATATGGCCCAAAGCTTTTTGTTGTTGTTGTAAATTGTATTATTACCTGTTCAATTTCTTCTTTTGTAATGAGTCTGTTCAGGTGTTCTACTTCATTCAGTGTCAGTTTATGTAGGTAGTGAGTGTCTAAGTATTCGTCCCTTTCCTCCAGGTTTTAATATTTGTTCAAGTGCAATTTTTCATAATATTCCATTATTAACCTTTTTTATTTTAGTTGGTTCTGTTGTGATATTGCTACTTTTCATCTCTTATTTAGATTATTAAAATCAAGGACTATCTTCATCAGAGAAAAGCTTGGAAGAACTCTAGAAGTCTAATCCACAGTATGAACAGTCTTCCGCGGATCTTGAAAAACTTACAAGCAGGAAAGAATAAAATATCTGAATGGTCCTTCCTAAGAATCAAATCACTATGCACATGAAAAAACTTCTCCAACAGGGGTATAAAGGAATCCCGAAGACTGGGAAATAATATTTTGGAAGAGAAACTTGAGTTTTCCAAACTAGGCAAGTTGCCATCCCCCTGCAGCCCCAGTCCTCTCTGACCCCTGTAAGTTCCCATCTGTGAAATGGCTCAGTGGGGTATGTGTTCTGATTTGAGCACCCTCTCACACACCACACTGTTACTTTTTCTATCTTACTTATTATTATTATCTGTCTCTTGTGCACCTGCTCCAAACTCTTAGCTTCACATGTGTTAGATAGAGAAAAGAGTTGAGAGAGAAAGAAAGGAAGAAAGAAGCTGGTCCCAAGAAACAGACAAGCCCTAATTGCTTGGTCTGAGAGGGACACCAAGTGACTGCATGTAAAGAAGGTCAAAATAATGTGCAGGCAGAAAAAGACAGTTTCTTTCAGTGAGGACTAGGGAAGATGGTTGGAAGCAGGAGTGGCATCTGCTTCTTAAACATCATGCTTCTGGAAACTCTATGAATTTTGAGAAATGATAATTATGGAAAGACTCCAGGTCTTTTGTTTATAGGGTTGCCATAAGTCATGCTCAACTTGGATGGCAATCAACAACAATGACATATCTGATAAAGGACTAGTATCTAAAATTAATATAATACTCCAGCACCTCAACTAGAAAAAGTTAAAAAACCCAATCACAAAATGAGCACAGGATATGAATAGACACTTCACCAATGAAGACATTCAAATGGCAAACAAACACATGAAGACATGTTCAGAACACCTAGCTTTGAGAGAGCTGAAAAGAAAAACAACTATGAGATATCATCTCACCCTAGTAACTATAACATTGTTCAACAGAACAGCAAATAAATGCTGGTGAAGTTTTGGAGGGATTGGAACCCTTATTTGCTGCTAGTGGGAGTGTAAAATGGTGTAACCACTATAGAAAGTGGTATGGCTCTTTATCATAAAGTTGAAAATAGAAATATCATTTGACCCAGCAATTATACTACTAGGAATAAACCCTAAAAAAGCAAAAGCTGTCACCCAATCATATATATACCCATGTTTATTGTTGTGTTATTCAAAATAGCAAAGAGATGGAAGCAACTCAAGCGCCCATCAACAAATGAATGAATATAAAAGTAAGGTATATTCACACAATGGAGTACTAAACAGCACTGAAAAATAAGAAGGAACTCATAAAATATTACACAAGAGGGGTAACTTTGGAGGATATTGTGTTGAGTGAAATATCTCAGTCACAAGAGGACAAATACTGCATCACACTACTGTTATACAACAGGACTGACATGAGGGTTGTTGGAAAATAAGAAAAGAGGGGATAAATAATGACACTACATTGGAACAGCTGAAAGAAAAAACAAATTAAAAGGAATGTATAATTAAGCATTATTTGTATGACAACAGTCCAGAATAAGAAGTGCATAACAAAGTGGACTAGGGAAAGAATGGGGTGGGGAAAGGGAAGAAATTATGAAATAATGAATGATTTTTTAATGTGAACTGGGGTGGGGGTTAGGGAGGAAAACGTGTAACAATAAATGAATGAAAATCCAACTTTTCTGTACATTTTTGTTAAAATAACAATTTTTTAAAAATTAAGAAGTTGGAATAGTGAAAAATTTCACAAGCAAAATTTAGAATGATCCAGAAAGGATCAAAAGAAGATAAAGTACACTTAGTCAGTGTACCAAAATAATTGGTGGGCACAGAACGATTTTAAGAAGAGTTTTGTGACCAAAAATCATTGGTAATTAAAAAATAAGTTTGAGATGTATTAAAAGCATTAGAAAAAAATCAGGTCCTAGGAATTAGAGAGATATCAACTGACATGAATCAACAAATAGATACAGCCCTAGACTTTAACAGCAGACTATGCTAGAAAATCTGGAAGACAGATAGCTGACCAACCAATTGCAAGAGATCCATATGTGTTTCCGTTCTCCAAAAGGTGATCTAATTAAGTGTGAACATTATGGCACAATACAATTACTATCACATGCAAGTAAAATCTTAGTGAATAAAACTTATTTAAAAATTATTAGAGCTTTCTGATGGGCTCTCCAGCTGCAGTAAAACTTCTAGGCCAGACCTGGGACAAAGGCAAAGCTTGTCCCCCTCCCTGTGGGCTCCACAGTAACAGCAAATATTCTTGCAAGCTGGGGACCAAAGAGAAAAGACCAGAGGCAGAGCAAGTTCCCTTTACAGTGGGCTTCCCAGCCAGAGCAACCAGAGATGAAGGAACACAAACTGTGTGAATTGCCCTCTTCTTCCCTCCTAGAGTGTTGAACTTCCCAACTAAGGCCAGGTCTTCAAGCAAAGAGAGTTGCCCTCCTCTCCTGTGGAGCAGTGAGTTCTCCAGTCAATATCACAAGATCTCGGACTTGCTAGGACTCCAGAAAAGAGAAAGGCAAACAACCCAATTGCAAAAAGGGCACAAAATACTAATAGACTTCTCATCAAAGAAGACATTCATTTACATAACCAGCAAACATATGAACAAATGTTAAAAATATTTAGCTATCAAAGAGATGCAAATTAAAACAACAATGAGATATCATTTCACCCCAGCAACAGCAGAGAAATTGGACAAGGCAGCAAACAACAAATTCTGGAAAGAACGTGGAGAGATTGAAACTCTTATTCCCTGCTGGTAGGAATGTAAAATGGTATACATACTATTGAAGGTGGTCTGACACATTCTCAAAAATATGCAAATAGAAATACAATTTGAACAATTTTCTGACTACTGGGGATATACTCTAAAGAAATCAGAGCCATGAGGCAAACAAATGTATGGACATCCATGTTTATTTTTGCTTTGTTCACAACAGCAAAGAGATGGAAGCATCCTAACTGCAAGACAAAAATAAACGGTTAGAAAAAGTATGCTACAACCACGCAGTGGAATGTTATGCAGCACTGAAAAACAAGTAACTTGTAAAACACTATGTAAGATGGGTGAGTCTAGAAGATATTATGCTGACTGAAAGATTCTAATTACAAAAGGACAAAAACTGCATAACATTGCTGTTGTAACATAGAGCTGGCATGTGGGATTGGGAGAAGAACAGGAAAACAGTGGATAGATAATTAATGTTGCAGTAAAACAGACGAGGGGAAGGATTTTGTGAAAGGAATGTATGATTAAGCTTTACATGCATTACAATTAACAATCTTAAACAAGAGTTGCATTACAAAAACTGCTTTAAAGACAGGGAAGGGAAAGGGAAGAAGAAAAATGTGCATCAATGAATTAATTAAAAATCTAACCTTTCTGTAAACTTTCAATAAAATCATGATAAAAATATAAAAACTACTAGAACAGTATATCAACAAAGAACAACCAGAAATTTAGATTGGACTTACAAGAATCCATGGCATAAGCGATCTCATTACTGATTTCAGATGGATCTTGGCTGAAAGCAGAAACTACCAGAAAGATGTTTCATTATGTTTGGGTGGGTTTTTTGGGGGGTATGTGTGTGTATACCATGCAAAGACCTTAAATGTGTGGATCATAATATATTGTAGCTAACTTTGACATGAATGGGAATCTCAGAAAACTTGGTGGAGCTCATGTGAAACCTACATCTAGACCAAGAAGCTATTGTAGAAACAGAAATATGTACATCAGGGTTGTATTTTTTTTTCTCCATACCTAGTAAGTTTGTATACAGAATAAAGTATTCAAGAACTGGATGTATAAAGAAGACTGTGGCATCAAGATTGGAGGAAAATTTAATAATCACCTGCATAATGCAGATGACACAGCCTTAGCTGCTGAAAGTGAGGAGGACTTGAAACGTTTGCTGGAGAAGATCAAAGACTCCAGCCTTCAATATGAATTATATCTCAATTCAAGGAAGTAAAACCCCTCATCATACACAGTACATTGACAGGGAACTGCCAAAAAGTCAAGCAGGATTGAGAAGAGGCTGTGGTACCGGAGATATCATTGCTACTGTCAGATGGATCCTGACTGAAAGTAAGGAATACCAGAAGAATATCTATTTGTGCTTTATTGTGTATGCAAATGGCATTTGACTGCGTGGATCATAACAATTTATGATTAGATTGAAAAGAATGGGAATCCCTGAGTGCTTTATTGTGTTTATCTGAAACCTATACCTGGATCAGGAGGCTGTTGTACAAACAGAGCAGGGGGGGAAATGCATGGTTTAAAACTGAGAAGGGAGTGTGTCAGGGTAGGGTTGTATTATCTCCATACCTATTCCATCTGTACGCTGAGCTAATTATCCAAGAAGTTGGACTCTATGAAAAGGAGTGTGCCATCACGACTAGAGGGAAACTCATCAATAACCTGCGTTATGAAGAAGAATATGGCTTCAGGACTGGAGAGAGTTTCATCAATAACCTGTGTTATGCAGTTGACACAGCCTTGCTTGCCGAAAGTGAGGAGGACTTGAAGTGCTTGTTGCAGAAGATCAAGGAATGCAGCCTTCCTAATGTTTGCATCTCAATGTCAAGAAAACAAAGACTTATCACTGGATCCATAATCAGTGTCATGATGGATGGAGTGGAGACTGAAATTGTCAACTTCTTCATCTTGCTTAGAGCCACAATTAACACTTTTGGTACCAGCAGTGAGGAAATAAGGAGTATTTCAGTGGTAAAGTCCGCAGTTAGAGACCTCTCCAATTGAGGAGTAACGATGTCAGTTTGAGAACTAAGGTGACTCTGGATGAGTCCATTGTCTTTCCTATCATCTTTACTACGCGTCGGAAAGCTGGACAATGAATAAGGATGACAGAAAAAAGAATTTACACTTTTGAGCTGTAGTGTTGGAGAAGAGTACTGAGATTCCTAAGGATGGCCAA
>NW_006399796.1:6186947-6188478 GCF_000299155.1 Elephantulus edwardii | reverse complement strand
AAGTGTACCTGACCCTACCCATAATCTTTTCACTTACTTGTCATGCAACTGAAATTTGGACAGTGAATAAGAATAACAGAAGAGTTGCTGCTATTGAATTGTGGGTTGGATAAGAGAATTAAGTTTCCCATCAACTGCCAAAAGGACAAATAACTATGTTTTTGAAAAGGTTCAGCCAGGGTGATCCTTAAGACAAAGATGAATACTTTACCTCATATACTATGGACATGTTGTTAGGAGGAATGAATCCCTAGGAGAGACATCATGCTTGGAAAAGGGGAAGGTCAGAAAAGGAGCAGAAGACCCTCAATGAGATGGATTGACACAGCGACTATAACAGTAGATTCCAGTATGTCAGAAATGGTCAGGATGACCCAATAGAGGGCAGGATTCAGATCTTTTGTTCATATGATAACTATGAATTCTACCTGATTTGAAGGTACTTAACAACAACAAGAAGAAAGCAGGATTGTCCAATTACTCCTGAAACCCTAGGCCTATGAAAGCCCTACTATGAACAGCATAAAAAAAGAAGAAAAAAAAGGAAGTTCATAACAGACATTAATTCAGAAGAAATGGTGACACATTGTCTAAATGCTTAGCTGCTACCCAAAAGATACACAATGAGAAACCACCAACCTCTCCACAGGGGGCCAAAAAAAAAAAGAGATCATCTCTTTCCACAAATATTTTTCTTCTTGGAAGTTCTTTGGGGTAGTGCTAGTCTGTCATGTTTAGGGTCACAGCTACTTAGGCTATGGACCTTGTAGCAATATGTTTGTTTTAAAAGACTTCATTTTTAAAGAAAAAATATTTAAAATGTATTTATAATTGTTCATATTTTTTCTAAGTGAAACTTTCTCGACTTTCCATTTGCTTTTGCTGTTTTTGTTGTTACATGCCTCTGAGTTGACTATGACTTATAGCGACCCTATGTAAATAGCTCTGACTCCTCCTCTACCCTGAGCCAATCCCACTGTCTCTGATACACCTACCCCTAATACTCCAGTTACTGTGTCAATCCATCTCATCCTAAGTCGTCTTCTCCTGTGCTTTCTCTCCACCCTCCCAAGCATGATGTCCTTCTCCAAGGACCAGTCCCTCCTGCCACATGCCCAAAGTACATGAGTTGGAGTTGCAAAATCCTTGCCTCCAAGGAGCAACTTAGTTTCACCCTCTCTACGACAGACCTGTTTATTCTCTTAGCCATCCATGATATGTTCAACACTCTTCTCCAGCACCACAACTAAAAAGCAATGATTCTTATTCTGTCATCCTTAGTCATTGTCCCACTCTCTGATGCATTTCAAGTGATTGTGAACAATAATACTAGGAAGTTACTCATTCCTTATAACAAACAAATTTAAAAGATTCCTAAAGAAACAAATGTCCAAGAGAAAATAAAATTGAGTAAAGTAAAATTCATCAGGTAGGAGGTATTGGACAGAAATACTAATGGAAATACAAATTACTAGGAAAAATTGGGAACAGTTACAATATGGGGATTATAACTTAAAAAATGTACAAACAT
>NW_006399796.1:6179223-6186259 GCF_000299155.1 Elephantulus edwardii | reverse complement strand
TGAGGCGGGGGAACACCCTGTGTCCTAAAATGTTAAAATCTGCAAAGCACTTTTTATTGACATTTGGTTTGTATGAGTATTCTTTTTGGAAATGATTACAGATTTTGGCTTTGCAGCTTTGGTGGAAATTATAGGGGAGGTTGTTTGTTAGTTTTGGACCTCTAAATTGTCTGACTTGGGACATTAATCTCCCTTAGGGAAGGATGAGAGAGGACTAATATATGCAACAGAAAAGATGGTAAATAAAAGTAATCTTGCAATTAACACTGTGTAATGGGAAACAATTTCTAGATATTTAAAGTGGAACTATTCCACAGGATTTGGGAGCAGGTAAAAGGGTCATTCTTTAGACATATCTATGAGTTAATTTGTACCACAAAGTGCAGTAGTCAAAACATAATTTTTCCTTTCTAGGTAATCAGAACAAAAAAGGAAGGGTGAAATCTTACCTTTTCAGGTCCAGAATATTTAAAGGAAGAGTATGTAGGAATAAAGTGTGCATATTTTTAAATATTTTTAGCCAAATTAATTTATCTTCTGGTTGCTTTGCTATAAGAGGAGATGTGAGTGTAATTAGGGTAAAAATTATCTCTTGTGTCTTCCCACCTATAATTGGGTTTCTGGCAGGAGAGTTTCTACATGTAATGATTAAATTCATGTGTCAACTTAGCAAGGCTGTAGTTTCCAGTGGTTAGGCCAAACCACTAGTAGCTCTTCCTTAACTTAAACAAATTCAATGTAATATGAAAACCTTCCATAATAATCAACTAGTCAATTGGAAAGGAATTTCCTTGAGGTATGATCTGTATTCAGATTGTAATTAGATGTTTTGGTAGAATTCTTTCATTCTCTATATTTCTCCTATCAACCGATGTACAGACCCTGGGATACCTTCCTGTAGAATTAAGGAAAAGTATGGCATTGGGAGATAGGATTCATCCTTGGCATACAACTTTCCTGACTTCGAACCATGCAGTGTTTATTTGCTTTGTTCTGACAACTGCCTCCTGGTCCAAGTATAGGTTTCACATAAATTTGATCAAGTGTTTTGGGATTACCATTCTTCCCAGAGTTAGCCACAGTTTATGATCCACACAGTCAAATGCCTTTGCATTGGCAATGAAATACAGACATACATTTCTCCGGTAGTGACTGCTTTCAGCTAAGGTCCATCTAACATTCGCCATAATTATCACTAGCACTGAAGCCTCTTATAAATCTAGCCTACATATCTTTCAGTTTTATGTTGATCAGTATTTTTGGATAATTTTCAGCAGGATTTTCCTCATGTATGATAGTGCTGACATTGTTCGATAATTTTCGTACTCTGTTAGGTCAACTATTTTTGGAATAGGAATAAATATTGATCTTTTCTAGTAAGCTGACCAAATTGTTGTCCTCACGATTTCTTGGCACAACTTAGTGAGCATGTCCAGATCATTATCTGTTTATTGAAACATGTCAATAGGTATGCTGTCAATTCCTGGACCCTTGTTTATTTGCCAGTTCCTTCAGAGCACCATAGGCTCTTGATCATACATTGTTTCATGAAATTGCACTGTGTCAGCCAATCCTTTTTGGTTCATTGACTATACTTCTTCCATCTTCTTTTAATGCCTGTGGATCATTTAATATTTTGCACAAAAGTATTGTAACTAGAGGCTTGATTTTATTCTTCAGTTCCTTCAGCTTAAGAAATGCCAAGCAAGTTCAGCCTGTTTGATATCCAGACTTCAGCTCTTTGCACATTCCATTATAACACTTCGCTTTGTCTTCCTGTGCTGCCCTTTGAAATCTTCTATTCACCCCCTTAAAGCCCTGATTTTTTCCCCTTCACTTTGACTTCTCGGCATTCTAGTGCAATATTCAGAGTCTCTTCTGATATCCATCATGGTCTTCCTCCTCTGTCTTTGTAAAGACATTTTGCATTCTTCCTGGATTATATTCTTGATATCCTCAGCTCATGTGGGCTTCACTCATTAATGTTCGAGGCTTCAAACCTGTTCCTGAAATATTTATGCAATATAGGTGGGATAGTCAAGGTCAAATTTTGGTTTCTATGGATTTGATTTAACCTCCTTTAGCCTAAGTTTGAACATATATATGAGTAGTTGATGGTCTTTTCCACCATCAGCACCTGGTCTAGTTTTCATAGCTGATAATGAGCTTCTCCAATGAATCTATCCACAAAAGTAATCAATATGATGCCTGTGTATACCATCAGGTGAAATCTATGTGCATAGTCTGTATTTATGTTTCTTGTAAAAGGTATTTGCAATGAACAAGCAGAACAAATTAACAGGGAGGCTGGGCTCTCTGAAGAGGAATGTGACATCAGGATTTGAGGAAGATTCAGCAACAACCTGTGTTATGCAGATGACATGAACTTGTTTTCCAAAACTGAGAAGGCCCTAAGGCATTTGCTGCAAAATGTCAAGGACTGCTGCCTTCAATATGGATTGAAGCTCAACATCAAGAAAACCAAGATTCTCACCACTGTGTCCTGATAGATGGTGAAAAGAAGGAGATTGTTAGCAGCTTCCGCTTCCTTGGCTCTACAATCAACACTCTTGGCACCAGCAGCCAGAAAATCAAAAGACAAATTGCATTGAGAAAAATCCACTGTCAAGGACCTTTCCAGAGTACTGAAAAGCAATGATGTTAGTCTAGAGACTAAGGTGTGCTTGATATAGGCCATGATTTTTGCAATTACTATCTATGCATCAGAGTGTTAGACAATAACTGGGATGATAGAAGGAGAATTGATGCCTTTGAGCTGTGGTGCTGGAGAAGATTATTGCATATATTATGGACTGCTAAGAGAAAAAACAGGTTCCTCCAGAAGAAGGTGAAAAGAGGCTGCTCCTGGTTAAGGATTCTGAAGCTCTAGCTGACATACTTTTTGCATGTTGCAAGGAGGGACCATTTCTTGGACAGGGACATAATTCTTGAAAAGATGGAGGGATAGTGCAAAAGAGGAAGATTCTGGATGAGATGAAATGATTCAGTGACTGGGGTAATGGAGACAAGTGTGTCAGAGACAATGGAATCTGCTCAAGATAGACTAGGGTTCAGAAGTATTGTATATATGGTTACTATGAGTCGCAAGTGACTATATGGCATATAACAATAACAACAGTTCCCTCAGAGTACCGGTTTGATAGGGAAAGACAAATCAGAAATTGGCTTTCTAGAATGGGAATATTCAGACATGAGGCATAAATTAACCGGCTTGAATACTTTCATGAATGTAGTTATTAGTAAGATTGCTGTAAGGATAAGAAGACCATGATATCCATGTATGTAATGCAATATAAGTGGAATAGTGCATAAAAAACAATGTACATGCCTGATTGCAAGGTTTTTGGGGCCGTGTGCTTTTTTTGGGTTTGTGTTTGACGTGCAGTACTGCTCTTCCATCCAGGAGTGAGGTCCTTGAGGCCTGACCTAGAGTTTAAGGCAGGCAGTGGCCTCAAATTGTTTTTGGTTTTTGGTTTTTTTTTTTGTCAAACATTCTTCTAAGTGGTATAGAACTGTGTGTGCATTACTGTATGGAGGTAACTCGTGGTTTTGTGATGCTAAACATTGTGATACTGATGTGCCAAATGCCATGATGGTTACCCATGGTGGACAGTGTTTGGTGGAGCTTCCTGGTTAAAACAAGCTTTGAAGCAGGAGTGGCATCAACTTCCGAAATGGCTAGCCTCAGGAAACTCTGTGAACAGTGCTCAGGCCTTTCATTCATAGGGTCACTATGAGTCGTCTGCAACTGCATGGCACCTAAGAACGACAACAATATGCCTGACACCCAGTATGTATGAGTGATTGTATGCAAGCCAATAGAAAACATTGAATAAAAAAAAAGGAAAAAAAGAGGAAAGGGATTAGAATATCACACAGAACACTAACAGAGTACTTAATATCACATATTGTGGTAATCTGTTTATGTTTGTCTCTTTCGTTGAAATAAACTCATGGAGTTGTATGGATGGATTATTTCAAGAATTCCATTAGCAATTATTATGAGAGTGCCTAGAACTCTGTACAGGTTTAGACTATGAATATATGGATGAATAGTTTGTAATATTATAAGAAATACGATAACATATATCTTAAAATGTAATATAGTAAGGTTTCCTGAGGGCTATAAAACAGGCATTTTGCATGAGTAAAAAATTCACCATGATTCTAGAAAGTCAGCTGGAATGCTAGAATGGCTAGAAATGCTTCCTTTTTTTAAATTTACATTCATTTATTGTTACACTTTTATCCCTTCCCCCGCCCCAGCACACTCTTCTCTTTGAAGAGTAAAAGAAAAATTCTTTCATTGTTTTACAATCTTTCCCCCCAGGTCCACTCCAGTATGCATCCTTCCTCTGGATTCCTGTCATGACAATAATACGTTATCACATACCACTTTAAAACAGCTTTCTCCTTCATGTGTTTCAATGCAGTATACATTATTTATCCCATATTTCTCATAGAAATGCTTCTAATGCAATGTTTTTGCAAGTATTTAAGACTACAATACGCTTTCTTTACTGAAAGGTAACCTAGGAAATCATTCCTCCTTCACAGCCTCTATTTATGAGAACCCTCCTTAATTAACCTGGTTTTTGTTTCACATTGTCTTTCAGAATTTTATTGTCTATTATCCAAGCACTGTACCTGTCACATATTCCAGAACATCTCCCAGTGTGGTCACTTTGTTTGGACAGCACTTTCCCCATCTGACAAAAATTAAGGTTTTCAGTCAACAAAATTTAGTTGACTAGGACAGCAACAGACAGTCACATATATACATCTAAAGAAGTGAAAAAGAGAGGGGCTAGAATGAGTTGGTAAAAGATTTCAAAGGGGCCTTTAAAGAAAATTGTTGGAAAGTAGTGTCAACAATTATGAAAGTATCAGCAGCACTAACTTCCCAGTAATATAAACCTGATGGGATGTAAGTGATATAATCCAAGTACCATCTGTTCCTTGGTTTGTTTTCTTTACAATGGTTTAAATTCCTAGTTTAAAAGAATTATTCTATGATGTCTCACTGTATCCAATGAGTATGTTCTCCTTAGTGATCTTAGTGAGTCACAGTTGTTTTATACTAGAGTGTCTTCTGCAGACACGTAGCTAACATCATGAAATAATTCAGAGTTCTTTTAAATTATCCTCTGGTGGCCTAGGTTGTAGACAGTAGAACTGCTAATCTAAATGTCATGACTCTCTGATGGTTCAAATCCACCAGGAGTTCCATGAGAGAAATATGGGTAGTTTGCTACAGTGCAATTTACAGCCTTGGAAAACCACTGGAGTGTCAGGCACAAATTAATTATAAATTTTAACTGCAGTGAGTTTTTATGTTCTATATAAAGATGATGTCATACTTATTATGATGGTTTCAAATATAAGGAAAGTTCAAGCCTTTGTTACTGTATTCCCATTCAACAAAGCTTGGATTTTCTGCTCCAGTATATTCCTTCTTTACAAAATACAACATCAAATTCTTTAGTATCAGAAACTATACATCTATTATTTAAGTAAAAATTCTTTGAAGGAAAAAAAAATGTGAGACAAAAATGTGAGAGCAAAGAGAAAATAAATTTTGAAAAGATCTCTGAAGATATGTAGGTAAAGAATGTTTGTTTGCAGAACAATTATGCTGATAGAAAACTACTGAGATACTTTCAAAGAACATAACTAAATAATAAATGAATAATACATTAAGAGAAATGGAAGGTGTTAGAAAACCAAAATTCTCTGTAAACAGTACTTTTTAAAAAAGAAATCTATTTTGATCTTAAAACCCAGCAGAATAGGAGACTGGGCATTTGTCGGAAAGAAGCAGCTGTGCTGGCAGTCAGGTGGATTAGTAAGCACTCATACATAAATAATCGGAATGGCAGGTATGCAAGAATAAAAATGTAAACAGTGATTTTTAAGTGTATGTCTTTGATCAGCCATCAGAATTTTAGGCAAAAGGCACTGACCAAAAGAAGAAAAGTAACTAGAGTTGGCTGCGCTTATATGTAAAGGAGACTTAACTAAGGTATCCATAGAATAATGCTAAATAGGAAAAGCTAATTAGGTATAAAAAGCAGAAGGAATTATATCTGAGGCAATGTGTGAGAGATTCTAGCAAAAGTATTTATATTGAATTTCTCTGTGTCTAGTACTGCTGAGTCTTCTAGTTTAAGAATCTCCGGCTCTAAGTATGTATTACATCTTATACTTCTACTTTGTTGATGGTAGGAAGATTCTTGTCTTCCGTCTCTGAAATTGCTCAATTTAAGACTAGCAGGATGGAAACCCTGATAAATCTGTGATACTCAGATGACACAATTTTCTTGTAGAAAATGAGGAAGACTTGATGCACTTAATGATATTGCTCAAACTTTGTAACCTTCAGTATGAATTACACTTTGACACAAAGAAAACAAAAACCTTATTATTGGAACAATAAGGACTAAGGATAAACTGAACAAATATAGAAGTTGTCAAGAATTTAATTTTACTTGGATCCACAAGCAATTCCCATGAAGTAGAAGTTAAGAAATGAAATAGTATATTGCATTTAGTAAATCTACTGCAAATGACATCTAAAGTGTTAGGTAAGTAAGGAATACTAATTGATAGTGAAGAGGTATATGTAAAAAGTATTAAAATTATCACGAACTACCAAAAGAACAAATAAATTTATCTTGAGAGAAGTGCAGTCAGGTTAAGAATGGTGAAACTTTATTTCACTTACTTTATACATATTAACAAGATGGACTAATAATTAGGGAAAAAAATAGTTTTTTGAGAAGTATGTCAGTTTCAAAATTGGGAAGGACGTACGCCAGGGATACATCCTACCTCCATACCTTTTCAACCTGTATGCAGAACAGATTATCCAGGAGGCTGGGAGCTATGAGGAGAAATGTGGGGTCAAGATTAGTGGACAATTTATCAACAATCTGCGTTATGAAGATGACACAACCCTGCTTGCTGAAACTGAGGAGGACTTGAAGCACCTGCTTCAGAGAGTCAAGGACTGCAG
>NW_006399796.1:6176981-6178490 GCF_000299155.1 Elephantulus edwardii | reverse complement strand
AGGATTGGGCAAGGTCACTTCATAGAGTTATGAGTCAGAACAGAATCAATTGAACCTGACAACAACAACAACAAAGTGTTAAAAAGCAAAGATGTCACTTTGAGGACAGAAGTGTGCATTACTGAAGCTGTGGTATCTTTGATGATTTCATATGCATATGAAAACCAGCATGATTAAGGAAGGTGGAAAAGGAATTGATATCATTTTATCATGGTATTGATCAGAAATATTGAATGTAGTGTGGAGTCCTAAAAGTATGAACTAATGTCTTAGAAGAAATACAGCTAGAATGCCTCTAAGAAAGAAAAGAGATAAGACATTATTTATTGTACTTTGGGCTTATATTATATTGTTTTGTTAGACACCCTTGACTCAACTATGACTCACAGCAGTATTGTGAAAAATATGTCTGAACCTTGCCCTAAACTGTGGCTTTCTCGTGATCTCCACCATGCTCAAGCCTATTGTCACAATCGCTGAATCAATCTATCTCCTTGAGACCTCCATCTCTTTTCCTAATCTTCCACCTTTCACAGCATGATGTCGTTTTTCAAGGACTAGCTCCTCCTGATAGCATACTCAAAGTATGTGAGATAAAGTTTCACAAAACTTGCCCCTAAGGACCATCCTGGCTTCAATTTAGTTTTAAAAACAACTTTTTTTCACTTTAGCATATTGAAAGGTGACTTGTACATCAGACGTTCTCAATGCAACATAGATGTAGATTTTTATGACTGCTGCTACCACAGATTTTTATTTTAGATTCAAGTAAAACAAAATAGTTGAAAACTTTAACCTTTTGTCCTTTTATCATGCTGTTGCCTATTGGCAAGTGGTGAGACATTTTATATTCTTAATATTGAAATATAAACTATAATAAAAGCCCCACTTTTACATCTTCTGAAAGAAGTGTTTCAAAACTTAATTTTTTGCAGGTGGGATTATGTTATCTGTCTAATGCAGGTTATTGATTAGCACATACATTGAACTGGTATGGAGAAAGGATGCAACTTGGACACACACTTTTCTAGATTTTTAACCACACAGGGTTCCCCTATTCTGTTTACAAAATTGTTCCTTGGTTCTGGATGAGTAAATGAAATGTTTTGAAATTCACTTTCTTCTCAATGTTATACATATTTTGCTATGATCCATAGACCCAATGTCTTTGCGTGGTAAATAAAACACAAATAAAAACAATTTTTACATTCTCTGTTTTCAGCCAAGATCCTTCTGACATCATTCTCTTGAGTCACTTCTTAATCCACTTTGAAGTTCTAGAAATTTTCTGTTTGTTTCATCTAACCATTTTTTAAAAAATTAATCTTCAAGATTTTATTGAACATATTATTGTTATGGTTCAATAATTTCCATACTCTGCTGAAATCATTGATATCACATGCAAGCAAGATTCTGCTGAAGATTATTAAAAAATGACTAGAACATCATATCAACAGAGAACTGCCTGAAATGCAAGCTGGGTTTAGAAAAGGCCATGATACTAGGGAT
>NW_006399796.1:6174534-6176001 GCF_000299155.1 Elephantulus edwardii | reverse complement strand
TTGGGAGGGTGGAGGGAAAGCACAGGAGAGGAAAACCCTCAATGAGATGGATGGATTCAGTGACAGTGGTAATGGGGGGAGTTGCACCAGAGACAATAAGATGGGCACAAATTAGAGCAGAATTTAGAGCTGTTGTATGTAGGGATGCTATGAGTCACTGACAAATCAAAAGCACATAACAACAACAAAAACTCTTAAAATACTGTTTATAAATGAAAACAGATATGATTTCCTTCCAGTTAGTTGGTCAGGTCTTGTCTCCAGAATTTCTTGGCAGTGTAGTGATTATGCTCAAGGCTACATGTATTCATTGAAACACCATAGTTTGTATTCCATCATTGTAGGTCTTATAGTTTTCCAATCCTGTCAATGCAGCCTGAGTGTCTTCCATTGTTACCATTAGTTTTAGATCACATACTAATTCCTAAAATGGTTCAGTGTTGACTAATTCTTATTAGTATACTGACTCTGTGTATTCCTCCTGTATTCTTTTAGTGTTTCCTGTATTTTTAAATATTTTACAAAAGAATGTTTCATTTATAACTCAAGGCTTTAATTTTTTCTTAAACTATTTCAGCTTGAGAAATACCAAACGTTCTCTACTCTCTTTGCTTTCTAACTCCAGCACTTTACATACTTGTTTAAAATACTTTCTTTGCCTCCTGGAGCTACTTTAAACATATTCCTCTCATGTACCTTGCTTCAGCACTGATTTGAGCTCTCTGGTTAACATTGAGGAAAATCATAATCCTAGGACACTTAATTGGGCTCATACAAAACCTATATGTAGGACGAGAAGTTGTCCAAGCAGAACAAGAGAACCCTGCATGGTTTAAAATCAAGAAAGATGTGCAATAGAGCTGTGTCCTTTCTCTACATTTATTCAATCTGCATGTTGAAGAAATCATGAGATAAGCTAGAATTGATGAAGAAGAAAGTGGCATAAGGATTGAAAGAAGACTCATCAATAACCTCTGCAATGCAGATGATACAATCTTACTTGCTGAAAGTGAGCAGATAAAACACTTTCAGCAGATGATGAAAGACTACAGCCTTCTCAACAAAAGAAAGTATAATTTATTACTTCTGGGCCAATAGGCAACATCATGATAAGATGGAGAAAAGACTGAAATTGTCAACGATTCCTTCTTACTTGGATCCACAATCAGAATCCTTGGTACTATTTCCTAGAATGTTGTTATTATGTGCTGTTGAGTTGACTATGACTCGTAGTGATCCTATGCACAATAGATCTGCACGTTGCTCTATCCTGAGTCAATCTCACTGTCTCTGATATGCCTACCCTCCTTACTTCAGTTAATCTATCTAAACCAGAGTCTTCCTTTCCTGTGCCAACTCTTGACCCTTCCAAGTGTGAAATCCTTCTTCTAAAACTGGGTTCTTCTTGAAACATGCCCAAAGTATGTTAGATGATGCTTCAAATTCCTTCCCTCTAAGGAGCAGTTT
>NW_006399796.1:6171838-6173362 GCF_000299155.1 Elephantulus edwardii | reverse complement strand
GCACAGGATAGAGCACGGTTTAGGGCTGTTGTACATAGGGTCGCTATGAGTCGCAAATGACTCGACGGCACATAACAACAACAACAACAACAAGATAAATGCTGTAATCTAAAAACAAGACCTTTAATGTGTCTCATCGTCCAGCCAGGAATTTCAGAAATTAAAAAATAAATAAATCTAGTGTTAAAAATTAAAAGATCTGGCAGGGACTGGAGGAGACAGGGTAATGGTGGGCAGAGTCCAGTGGTGATTAATTTTATAAAACATATGAATGAAAATAATTATATGAAACACAATGTGAATTAAGGATTGTGTGAAATACAATATATAAAAACATTGTAATCAAATCAATACAAAATAATTTTTTAAAACATGAGCTAAAGTCCTATGCTAGACAAAGTTATTAGTCTACCAGTTTACGAATCTTAGTTTGAACTGCATGTAAATACCTCAAAAGGCAACTTGTTTGTTTGTTTTTAAATAAAACATAAGTTATATGAAAATAGCACTTGCATCTAAATTATATAACAAATCATGAAAATATTAAAATATTTGGATTTGTGAAACTATATATACATTTAGCATTTACTTAGGTCATAGAAATCTATCTGGTCTGAGTGAATAGATTAAGAACTAAACACTTAACAGAAAACTGGAACATTATATGATAGTCATTATAATAGAATAGTTTATGTAAGAAAATTATTTCAACCTAATTTACCATATTCTAAAATATAGCTTTACACATGGACTTTACTGGATAGACTGCACAGGAATCAGTCACTACATCTGTGGAAAGAATCACTGGAGAAGCTCAACATCAGTAGTCAAAAGCAGACTAGGTGCTGCTGACTGTGAAAAAGACAGTTACCCATGTGTGAGTTCATAGTGAAGTTGAAGAAATTTAAAGAAAGTCACCTAGAGCAAAAACAAGACCTTGGATCTATCCTATCTGAATTTAAAATGCATCTCAAAAACAGATTTTGGGTGTTGAACACTAAGCGTAGAAGATCCAATGAATTGTGAGATGAAGTTAAAGATATCATCCATGAAAAGGACAAAAGGTTTTTGAAAAGATGAGAAAGAAAAGACCAAAATGGATATCAGAAAAGATTCTGAAAATTGCATTAGAATATTGAGAAGCCAAAACAAAGAGTTGCCAAAGCAAAAGAAAATAGCATATTTACGTGGGCAGCTCAAGAAGAAAAGTAAATTATAATAATAGAATGTGCAACGAGCTAGAGTTGGGCAATTAAAAAAAAAAAAAGAACTCATTCAGCATTTCTCAAACTGAAAGACCTGGAAAACAAATTCAAGCCTCGAGTTGGACTACTGAGAGATGCTATGGAAAAAATCTTGAATGATACAGGAAACATCAAAAGAAGGTGGTGAGAATGCACAGGGTTGCTGTAAAAAAAATGAACTGGTTGATCCTGAAATATTTCAGAAGGTATCATGTGCTCAAGAGTCAATAGTAAAATAAGGAAGAAATTTAAGCTGTGTTGAAGTCAATGGCAAAAAACA
>NW_006399796.1:6163507-6171738 GCF_000299155.1 Elephantulus edwardii | reverse complement strand
TCTCAATCCCTAAATAAGGACATCATGAAAATAAAGAAAAGCCTCAACAACATGAATAGACATAGTGGTTTAAACAATATGTCCAAACACAGCAATAACTGTGACGATAGTATAAAACAAGGTAAATTTCATTCTCTTGTATATAGATAAGGTTGCTGAGGGTCTGAACTGACTCAATGGCACATAATAGTAATAATAATAATAATAATAACAATAACAATAACAACAATAGCAACAATAACCTAATAACAATAATGGAATAATCTCTTCCAGTCAGTTGGCCAGGGAACTGTCCTCAGGATTTCTTGGCACAACCTAGTGAGCACATTCAGGGCTGCATCTGTCTGTTGAAATGTTATTTAGAGGTCCATCAAATCCTGATGAATTGTTTTTTACACATTACTTCAGTGAAGCTTGAACTTCCTCCTTAATTACCATTCTATATCATGAAATTTTTCTGTGTTGGCCAAGTCTTTTCGGTATAGTGGTTCTGTATATTCCTTTAATCTTCTTTTGATGCTGCCTGGATAATTCAGTATTATGCTCACAGTATCCTAAAGTAATGCAACCTCAGCCTTTAATTTATTCTTCAGTTCCTTCAGCTTACAAAATCCCAAGTGAATTTGTCCCTTTTTATTTTCTGACTCACAGCTCCTTGCACATTTTTTTATACTTTGCTTTGTCTTCTCTAGTTGCCCTTTGAAATCTTGTTTAGCTCTTTAATGTCCTAATTTCTTCTTTTTGTTTTGAAGTCTCAGTGTTCTAGTTTAATATTCAGAGTCTCTGATGTGTTTCTTGGTCTTTTTTTTCTACTCTATATTTGTGATAATCTTTCTCATTCTTCTGTGATAATAATATTGATATCTTTCCATAGTTCGTTTGATATTTATCGGTTTTGGCACCAAGGATATAATTGAAATGTTAGATGGGTCTTGGCTGAAAACATAGGGTTGTGTTGTTGTTGTTATGTGCCATTGAGTCACCCGAGACTCTTAGCAACCCTACGTACAGCAGCTCTTAACAACCTGCCCTGTCCTGGTCCAGTCTCACTAATTCTGACACACCAACTTCTATTGTCCCAGTTACTGACTGTATAAATCCATCTCATCTGGGGTCTTCCTCTCCTGCACTGTACCTCTATCCTTCCAAGCATGATGTTCTTATCCAAGGACTGGTCTCTCCTGGCCACATGCCCAAAATATGTGACATAGAGCTTCAAAATCCTAACCTCTATGGAGAAACTTGGTTTCACCCTTTCCAAGACAGAACTATTTATTTTCTTGGCAGTCAATGGTATGTTCAAGACTTTTCTCCAGCACCACAATTCTAAAGCACTGATTCTTCTTCTGTCATTCTTAGTTATTGTCCAGCTCTCTGACACATAGCAAGTAATTGTGAATACATGACTTCAATCAGTCATACCTCAGTCTCTAGATTGACACTGTGGCTTTTTGGTACTCTGGAGAGGTCCCTGACAGCACATTTTCCCAGTGTAATTCGTCTTTTGATTTCCTGACTGCTGGTGCTGAGAGTGTTGATTGTGGGGCCCAGCAAGCTGTAATTGCGAACAACCTCAATCTCTTCTCCATCTAATATGGTGCTGCCAGTTGGCCCAGCAGTGAGAAACTTTGTCTTCTTGATGCTGAGCTTCAATTCATATTGAAGACTACAGTCCTTGACTTTCTGTAGCAAGTGCTTCAGGAGTTCCTCAGTTTCAGCAATCAAGGTTGTGTCATCTGCATAACTAAAGCAGAGAGTACCAGTAGAATATCTATTTGTGTTAAATTGATCATGCCAAAGTATTTGACTGAATGAATCCCAATAAATTATGGGTAACATTTAGAAAAATGAAAATCTCAGAACACTTGATTGTGCTCCTGCCAAACCTATACTTAGACCAGGAAACTGTTGTACAAAAAGATCAAGAGAACATGGTCCAAAATCATGATAACAACATGTTAGAGATGTGCCCTTTTTCCACACCTCCACAATCTATATGCTGAACAAATAATTTTGGAGATTGGACTTTATGAAGAAGAATGTAGTACCAGCATTAGAGGATGACTCATCAACAACCTGCAATATCCAGGTAACACAGCCTTGTTCTCCAAATCTGAGGAATACCTGAAGCATTTGCTGCAGAAGGTCAAGGACTGAAGTCTTCAATATAGATTGTATTTCCACATCAAAAAAACAAAAATTCTCACAACCTTGCCAACAGGCAACATCATGATAGATAGAGAAGGGATTGAGGTTGTTAATAATTTCATCTTGCTTGGATTCACTATCAACACTCTTGGTAGCAGCAGTCAGTAAACCAAAAGACATTTTACTTTTTGAAAGCCTACTATCAGGAAACCCCCTAAGAGTGCTAAAGAGCATCGGTATCAGTCTAGAGACTAGGTGAAGCTGATCCAGGCCATGGTCTTCTCAATTGCTTGCTATGCATCTGAGAGCTTGACAAAGACAGAAGGATAATGATTAGTTTTGAAATGTGGTGCTAGAAAAGATTATTGATTATACAATAAACTGTTAAGAGAACAAACAGGCCTGACCTAAAAAGAGTGAAGCCATATTGCTGCTTGGAGACAAGGATTTTGAAATTCAATCTTACATACTTTGGGCACATAGCGAGGTGGGACCAGTCCTTGGAGAAGGAAATCATGCTTGGAAGGGTGGAGAGTTCAGGAAAAGATCCTGGATAAAATAGTTTGACACGGTGACTGTGAAAATTAGTCATGTGTGTCAGAGACAGTGAGAATCCCTCAAGATAAAGCATGGTTATTTTTAATAGGGTTGTTTTGAGACATAGTCAACTTGATGACACACAACAACAACATTCAATAACATCCATCAACAAAATGCTTCTTAGACAATCCACTGTTTATGATTAAGTGGAAATTTTCACAATTAAAATGAGAAGGGAAAGAATGAAATTGTGGTTAGAAATGAAGAAAATATTGAGAAAACTTGGTTGTGCTGGCACAGTGTTTGGATTTCAGAAAATGTCATAGAACAATTTGTGTATGAGTCACTGCATGGGGAATGAATTTACTGTGGAAACTTTCATCTAAGACACAAATTCTAACCAAAGTCACTATATATTTAACATTCAGAAAAAACGAAGAAAATTACCTGCAAAGAATCATTTGTCTAAGAATTACTAACTCATAGAAATATAATCTTGGACAATTGAAAGTTGAAAATATTTTCCCTCCTATTTTTATCATTACTTTTCCCCTAATGGCTTTGGATATATGACAAGATTTATAGGGAGAGAGGCTTGTTTCTGGAAGCAGTAATTTCAAAGCCTTCTTGGTATGTTGCTGTTCATGTACCTAACTAAATCTGTGGTAAGAAAGAGCTTAAGTAGTAAATCTTCACTTCACTGAAAATTAGGGTCAAAAGCTACCTGAATATCCTATAGAAAACATTCACTAGGACTTGTTACTAGATTTAAAGTTAGAAGCTTTTAAGAATTTACCACAGGACGTGAAAAATTAAGATATATATTATATACCACAGTACGCAAAAGCAATAGCCTATTTCAAACAAAATATACATAGCTATCCCTTAAATTTTAAAATCAGATTGTGGAGTATTGAATCTATTTATTGATTAGACTTTCTATACAAAATATTTTTCCACCGATTTATTTTCAATGACATGCATTTGAGGTATGTAGTGGATTTATACAACAAAAACTCTAATGCAAAAGGAATTTTATTCTCTAAATCCAGAAATATATGTTAGCAACTGGTCTCATAAGTACTTCATAAAATCATTATTGTATAAATAGAAGGATAACTGGTAAAATATATACGGGTACTCAAGGGAAGGGAAAGAGTGACGGTAGAGGGGTGAGGATAGGTATGCATGAAACCACAGGGCTTCACAGTTTGATGAGTGGAGTCAAAGGAGAGGGAAGTAAATAGGAAGAATCTGAGTGTAAAGACAGGGTAATGATGGACAAGGTCCAATGGTGATTAATTTTATAAAACATAATGCATTAGAATGACTGAATGAAGCACAGTGTGACTGAAGACTACTATGAAACACAATGTATACAAACTTTGTAAGCAAACCAATTAAAAAAGATAAAAGAGTATAATCCATGAAGAATGCAAAAGGTCATTACAAAGGCAGTGGAAGAAGAAAAGACAAAAATGGATGTCAGAAGAGACTATATATTGCATCAGAGTGTGGAGAAGGCAAAGTGAAGAGAAGAAATTAAGATATTAAGGACCTGAATAGAAGACTTCAAAGGGTAGCACAAGAATGCAAAGCAAAGTATTATAATGAAATGTAGAAAGAGTTGGCATTGGAAAATGAAAAGTGATGAACTCAATCAGAAAGAACTGAAAAACAAATTCAAGCCTTCAGTTGCAAAACTTAAAGATGCTTTGGGTAGAGTGCTGAAAGACTCAGAAAGCACCAAAAGAAGACGGAAGGAGTATACAGTCATACCAAAAATAATTTGTTGACAAAGAATTTCATGAAACAATAATGATCAGGAGCCTGTGGTAATGAAGGAAGAAGTTTTAACTACTCTGAAGAAATTGTCACAAAAGAAGGCCCCAGGAATTGGAGACATACCAACTGACATATTTCAACAAACAAAATCTGCCTTAGACACATTCACCAGATTGTGGAAAATAAATCTGGAGGGCAGCCACCTGGCTATGTAACTGGAAGAGATCCATATTTAATCTTATTCAGAAAAAGGTGATGACAGTGCGTGGAAATTATTAAACAATATCACTAATATCACATGCAAGCAAGATCCTGCTGAAAATAATCCAAAAACAAATGGGACAACAACACATCAAGAGATAACTGCCAGATGTTCAGTTTGGGCCATGTAAGGCACTAGGAACATTAAAACCAGTGTTAGATGGCTATCAGCTGAAACCAGAGACTATCAGAGGAATGTCTGTGCTTAATTGACTATGCAAAGACATTTGACTGTGTGACATGTGACTGTGACTAACTCTGGGAAGAACGAGACTCCCAGAACAATTCATTGTGCTTATGTGAAATCTATCTTTGGGCCTGAAAGCAGTTGTCAGAACAGAGCAAGTATGGCAGTGATGTATCCTATCTCCATACCTTATCAATCTGTATGTCGAACCACTCATCCTGGAAGCTGGGCTCTATGGGGAGAAATGAAATGTGGCATCAGGATTGGAGAAAGACTTTGAAACAAATTACACTATGCAGATGACACAAACTTGCTTGTCAAAAGCAAGGAGGACCTGAGGCATTTGCTGCAGAAGGTTGAGGAATGGGGCCTTTGAAAAGATTAAAGCTCAACATCAAGAAGACAAAATTTCACCACTGGGACAATTGACAGCATCATGATAGATGGTGAAGAGATTGAGATTGTTAGTAGCTTCAGCTTGTTTGGCTTCACAGTCAATATTCTTGGTATCAGCAGACAGGAAATCAAAAGACGAATTACCTTAGGAAGATTTGATGTCAAGGAACTCTCCAGAGTACTGAAAGGCAATGATGTAAATTTAGAGACTAGCGTGCACCTGACCCAGCCCATTGTCTTTGCAATTACGTGCTATGGATCATAGAGCTGGATAATGACTATGGATGGTAAAAGAGTTGATTTATTTGAGTCATGGTGCTTGAGAAGAGTATTGACTGTTCCAAGGACTGATAAGAGAACAAACAGATTCATCCTAGAGAGGGTAAAACCAGGCTGTTCCTTGGAAGTAAAGATTTGAAGCTCCGTCTGACACATATTGGATATGTTGCAAGGAGAAACCAATCTGTGGATTAGGATATCAACTTGGAAGTGTGGAAGGACAGCAAATACAGAAGAGGAGAGGAAAACCCTGAAAGAGGTGAATTGACTCAGTGGCTGGGGTAATGGAGATAGGTATGTCAGAGACGATGAAATTAGCTCAGGATAGAACAGGGTTCAGAGCTGTGGTACATAGGACTCAACAACATGTAACACTAACAGCACAATAACATTTTTGTTTAATTATTTTACTGTGTCATTCATTTCCAAGGACACAAAATCCATGAACAACAGTGCCGTGTCCTACACGTGCATACTAAACTACTAAGTGATACTATTAAGACTGGTAATTTTGAAAAAAAAACACTAAATGATATGTGCTACATTAACAAGGATCAGACTAAGAATGTCTAATTTTGTGCATTACTAAGTTTGTAAAACATTGTATTCATTGTTTTCACAAAGATGAATATTAGATGATATTAGATGAATAAAGAATATTAAAAGAGCAGAATTACTGAAACAAATAGTGAGAGTGTCTAGTGACAATCTACAAATAAGGAATACTATTTGATGATGAATAATTTCATCAACAAAATAATATTTTCTCCAATTTGGTACTGTTTCAAATTTTAATAGTAAAATTCTCACATTTTCAGACATTCATTACTTTTGAATTGAGTCTATCTCATAATGACATTTCATCCAATTTCAGAGGCTGTGAATTTTTATAGGAGGAAACTGTCTATTTTTCTCCCACAAGAGTGCTGGTGAGTAAGAACCAATGACATTTTCATTAGCAATCGGCACATTACACCGACTATCACTAAGGATTCTTTTCAATATATTGTCCATTAAGTTGTGAAAATAAGCTTGGAAACAAAAGAGGCATCCACTTCTGAAACAGCATGCCTCCAGAAATCCTTTGAACTTGGAGAAATGATGAAAAGTTATACAAGTGTTCAGGTCTTTCATTCATAGGGTCACTATGAGTTGTCTACGACTCAAAGGCACTTAACAATAACAAGATGTGAAGACATAGTTTGTTTAACAGGTTGTACTTCTCATTGCAAATTATAAATGGACATTTGCAGTTTTTTAATAATTATTAAACACTTGGTTAAAATAACTGTTATTGTTAAGTGCCATTGAGTTATAGACAACTCATAGTGACCCTATGAATGAAAAATCTGGTCTACTCTTAGGAAGAAGACATACATTGTTTTTAGCAAGAATTAAAACGTTGGCAAATACATCAAGGCTACCCTTTACTATGAATTTGGAAAAACAGGAAGTTATTTTTCCCTATAAGATACAAGATCCTTAGAAAATAAATCCTCATTGCTAATCATTTACTTTATGCAGGGTATAATGTTTAACATTAGATATGATATACATAATGCAACAAAGTCTTTAGGTCTAGCTGTGAAAAGTCAATAATTATAATAACATAATATAATAATAGTGATAGTAATTAACAAAAGAAAAGACCAAGATGGATGTCAGATGAGATTCTGAGTATTGCATAAGAGCTCAGAGAAGCCAAAGCTAAAGGAAGAAATCAAAGAGCTGAACAGAAAATTTCAAAACGCAGCTAGGGATGACAAAGCAAGATACTATAATGAAATGTGCAGAGAGCTGGAGTCAGAAAAATCAATAGGGCAGAACTTGCTCAGCTTTTCTTAAGCTGAAGGAGTTGAAAAACAAATTCAAGCCACGGGTAGCAATAATTAAGGAGACTTTGGGTAGAATGTAAAATGATCCAGGAACTATCAAAAGAAGATGGAAGGAGTACACAGAGTCACTGTATCAGAAGGAATTGGCTGACACAGAGGAATTTCATGAAATAACATATGAGCAAGAGCCTATGGTGATGAAGGAGCAAGTTAAAGTTGCTCTGAAGGAATTGGCAAAAAACAAGGCTCCAGGAATTAACAGCATACCAATTGATTCATTTCAATAAACAGACACTGCTCTGGATGTGCTCAATAAGTTGTGCCAGGAAATCTGGAGGACAGCCAGCTGGCCAACTGACGAAGAGATCGATATTGGTTCCCAGGAAGAGATCGATATTTGTTCCCATTCCAAAGAAATGTGACCCAACAGAGTGTGGAAATTATTGAACAATATATTTTTTTCTTTTATATTGATATTTTTATTTTTTTTACAGAGGTTTTGGATTTCCATTCATTCATTGCCGCAATTTTCTCCCTGTCCACCCCTCCCCACCAGCTCACTTCCCCATCCGAAGAGAGGAAAAAAATTCCTTCATTAGTACACAATTCCCATGTCCCTTTCCCCCACCCCCCACCCCGAGTACACTTCTCTATACAACCTTAATTCTGGATTCCTGGATTCCTGTGCTAACCATAATATCAATCATATATCACTTCTAATCTGTTCTTTCCCTCATCTGTTTCAATACAATATACATAATTTGTCCAGTTTTTTCTGTCATACCCCCACCCTGATGTCA
>NW_006399796.1:6137637-6158777 GCF_000299155.1 Elephantulus edwardii | reverse complement strand
ATTTCTGAGGCAGTTAATCACACGGGAGGAGACTGGCCATCCTTCTCCTACAGAACAGCTGGCAGCATCAAACTGCGTGCCTTTGGGATTGCAGCGCAGCTTCTTGCCACTAGGCCACCAGAGCTCCCTATGGTAAAAAAGAGCAACAACAATAAGTATATCAGAGATAGTGAGTATGGTACAGGATAGAACAGTTGTTCTTAGGGTCACTGTAAATTATATTCAGCTAGATGCTATCTAAAACCCACAACAATAACAATAATCTATGAAAGCATGTGTACATGCACACATACACATTGATAAAAGGTTGAGAAAATAGGATAAAATCAGGTATCAAGTGAATAGACACACATAGAAATCACATGCTGGTGAATAACTTCCCTTCTTAAACCTGGGGGTTGTAACAGTGATAGCATTCGATTATTTCCACACTATATTGGTTCACCCTTTTCTTGAATGAGAACAAATATGGATCTTTTCCTGTTAGTTGATGGGGTAATTGTCTTCCAAATTTCTTGGTGCAACTTGGTAAGCATATCCAGGGCAGTATCTGTCTGTTGAAATATGTCAGTTGGTATTCCATCAATACTCGGGAACTTGTTCTTTGCCAACTCCTTCAGAGCACCTTGAACTTCTTCCTTCATCACCATTGCCTCTTGGTCATAAAGCGTTTCCTGAAATTCTCTGTCAATTTTTGGTACATCTACTCCATGTACTCCTTTCAACTTCTTTTAATGCTTCCTGGATCATTCAATATTCTTCCCATAACGTCCTTAAGTACTGCAAATCAAAACTTGAATTTGTCCTTCTGTTCTTCCAGTTTAAGAAATGACTGAGGTCAGCCTTTTTGGTTTTCCATCTGCGGCTCTTTGCTCATTTCATTATTATACTGTGCTTTGTTTTCCTTAGCTGCACTTTGAAATCTTATGTTTACTTTCTTAACTTCCTGATTCCTTTCTTTTGCTTTGGCTTCTCAGCTCTCTAGTGCAAATTTCAGAATCTCCACTGACATCCATCTCCCGTCTTTCTTCCTCTTCTGTCTTTGCAATGACCTCTTGTTTTTTTCATGAATGGTATTTTTTTATATCCTCCCAAAGCTCATCTGGTCTTTGCTCATTAGTGTTTATGGCCTCAAAGCTCTTCCTGAGATTACTTTTAAATTCACATGGGAGAAACTCAAAGTTTAATTTTGGTTCTTGTGGATTTGATTTAATTTTCTTTAACTTTAGTTTTAACTTGCATATGAGTAGGTGATAGTCTGTTCCACAATCAGCACCTGGCCTAGTTTTCACAACTGATATTGAGCTTCTCCAGGGATTCTTTCCACAAATATAGTCTATTGGATTCCTGTGCACATCATCAGGTGAAGTCCATATGAATAGTCGCCATTTATGTTTCTTATAAAAGGTATTTGCAAGGAATAAACCATTGATTGTACAAAGTTCTATCATTCCACGTGAAGCCTTATTTCTGTCACCAAGTCTGTGGTCTCCAGCTACTGATGCTTCTTCCCTGTTTCCAGCTTTTGCATTCAAGTTACCTATGAATGAATCTTACTTGTGTGTTCGATCGATTTCTTACTGTAAAAAGTTGTCAGAAATCATCTAATCCTTTCTACTTGTCTTGATATCTGAATGATAATGGTGTTAAGCCAGGTTTTCTTGTGTATGGACATTATCCTGTCACTTATAACATTTTATTTCAAGATGGATATAGAAATGACCCTTTTAACTATGAATGCAACCCTATTTTTTCCTTATCAGCATAGTAGATCATGTGATTATCAGACTCAAGGTGTCAATCCATCTCATTTCACTAATGCCTAATATGTCAATATTTATGTGTTCCAAGTCTTTATGAATGTTCAGTTTTCCTATACTTATGCTTCTCACATTTCATGTTTCAATTGTTAGTGTCTGCTTATAATTGTTCCCCCTCAGTTATGTTTCCCAATGACTGGAATAGCAATTGACAGATAACTACCTAAAATAGAGGCAAGGTTTAGAAGAGGTGTTGGCACTGAAAACATTATTTCCAAAGTCAAATGGATCTTGGTTGAAAATAAAAGTGCCAGAGACATGTCTACCTGAGTTTCTTTGATTATGTATGGATCAAAACAAACTGTAGCTAACTTTGAGAAATATGGGTATCCCAGAACATTTGATTGTGTTCATGTTAACCTATACTTGAACCAGGAAGCTGTGGTCAAACAGAGCAAGGAAACACTGCATGGTTCAAAATCAGGAAAGTAGTGCTTCATGGATGCATTATATTCCTATACCTCTACAGTCTATATGAAGAACAGCTCATTCAGGAAACTGCACTTCATGAGGAGGAATGAGGAGCATCAGGATTTGAGAAAGATTCATCAACAGCCTAAGTTGTACCAATCTATGTTATGTCATTCTACATTATGACACAACCTTACTTGCAGAAACTGAGGAGGACCTGAAGCTTTTGCTCCGGAAAGTCAAGAACTGCAGTCTTCAGTATCAATTGAAGCTCAACATCAAGAAGACAAAGATTCTCACCACTGGACCAATTGTCAGCACCACGATAGATGGAGAAGAGACTGAGGTTGTTAATCATTTCAGCTTGCTCATCTCCACAATCAACACTCTGTCACCAACACTCAAGAAATCAAAAGATTAATTACCCTGGGGAAAGCTGCTGTTGGGGATCTATCAAAAGTACTGAAGAGCAATGATGTCAGTTTGGAGACTAAGGTACACTTGATTCAGTCAATGGTCTTCACAATTACTTGCTATGCATCAAAGAGCTGGACAAATTACCAAAGATGGCAGAAGAAAAATTGATGCCTTCAAGATACAGTGCTGGAGAGGAGTATTGAGCATACCATGAACTGTCAAGAGAAAGAACAGGCTTATCTTAGAGAGGTTGAAATGAGGCTGTTTCTTGGAGGTAAGGATTTTGAAGCTCCGTTTCACATACTTTGGGCAGGTGGCCAGAAGGAACCTGCCCCTGGAGGAAAACATCATGCTTGAAAAAGTGGAGGGGCAGCACAGTAGAGGAAGATCCTAGATTACATGGATTAACACAATAACTGGGGTAATAGGCATAGGTGTGTCTGAGACAGTAAGATTAGCTCAAGATAGAGCATAATTCAGAGCTATTATACACAGAGTTGCTATGAGTTGCAGGTGACTTGATGGCAAATAACAATAACAACAAATCTGATTGTATATTTTATCCTAAATTTTCCCATATCCTAAAAAAATAGTGGGGGTGGGGGAACGACAATAGTTAGTTAATTAAAGAAAACTTTCTAGTTTCCTTTGTTTTACTGTTAAAAAGATTTTAAAATCTCTGCTACTAAGAATGGACAATAATTTCCTTTATAATTGTACAAACACCTTTCAATGTAAAAGGAATATATGATTATATAAAGCACAGTATAATATTAACAAATTCAATGTATTAATATACTGGTGGCCTAATGGTAATGAGTTATGCTGCCAAATTAGAAGCGTGTGGTTCAAATTTACAAGACCTCTCCTGGAGAAACATGGTATTTCATCTTGTGCAATTTCTAACCTCTGAAATCTTGCTGAATTATCAGCTATGAGCTGATTCTAACTTAAAGGCATTGTAAAATATAGTTGTACATATTTATTTTTAATTCTTTTCATTTCTGCATGATTTCTACCCCTCCTTCTCACCCCCTAGCCTGCCACAATGCAGCCATTTTCCTAGATTGTTGTCATACATGTAAGGCCTGATCATATATTCCTTTCTGATAGTTCTTCCTCTCATCTGATGTAATGCAGAGTTCATGATTCTTAATGATCTATCTTCATTTTGAACAAAGGTCTTATAATACCTCAGTTTTATTTGTCGTCGGGGGTTGACCTCTGCAATGTAGGATATTTAGCACCATGTCTGCACTCCTTTCAATAGATATCCGTGAGAAAATCCTCTCCGAATTCATTAGGATTGAACACGTCTCCTGACATTGCCAAGAGAGCCCTTCAGGAAGGACAAAACCATCCCCTTTTCAAAGTACTGTTACAGAATAGTGAAAGAGTGCATAAAATTCTCTATAAATACTCATTTTTAAGCTATGATTTTGAAAACCATTAAGTGGCAATCAATTCAAGTAAAGTCTGTCTTAGAGAATAGGCATTTGTCAAAGAATGTTGCCAGCAAGTGCAGATATTTACACCTGAAAAATTAACTGCACAGATGGTGGCTGAGGAAGAAACTCCCCATTTTTTACCACAAATCCAATTTCTCTTTTTTTCTGAACAATTAATTGCATTGCGCAGACTCTCAGGTAGATAAGTTTACCTTCTTAAGTGAGTTCTAGCCAACAGAATGTGAGCAGAAATGGTAAGTACTCTTTCTGAGGAAGACTGGCAAGCAGAAGGTCTGCACTCTACTTACTCCGGCTACTTCAGTTCTAGTTTGTTGGTGAAGATAAAGATCATCCTAGAGCTGATGAATCCATAAGGGATAAATGTGAGATCCTAATGACAATGGAGAATAACTGAAAATGGCAAGTGATGTCTTAATATATAAAGTCTAATATCTTAGACTGTCTTAAAAGTCAGAAATAAGCTTCTGTTGTATTTTAATTCATATACATTTTACCTCTATGTGCCATGTTTTTGTTGTTGATTGTCTTCGAGTCAAGCACAACTCATAGAGACTCTATGAACAAAAGGCGTGAAGCTCCTATAAAACTATCTATATTTATCAAATTTCATAGAGTTTCTGGAGGTATGTTGTTTAGGAAGTGGATGTCACTCCTGCTTCCAACTATATGTCATGTTGTTGTTAAGTGCTGTCAAGTCATAGGCGACTCATAATGACCCTATGAACGAAAAACCTGAACACTTATATAACTTTCATCATTTCTCCAAGTTCATAGGGTTTCCAGAGGCAGGCTATTTCGGATGTGGATGCCACTCCTATTTCCAAGCTTATTTTAATAAGGGAGGTTCACCAAACACTGTCCACCATGGGTGACCATTATCACATTTCATACATCAGTGTCACAGTGTTTAGTATCACAGCGACCCCAAGTTACCTTTGTATAGCAAATGGACTGAGCAGTGCTATACCACCTAGAAGAATGTTTGACCAAAACCAATTAAAACCAGGGTTAAAGGGATGCAGATTAAAATCACCCATCTAATTCTGGCCATTGTCTTTTCAGTTACTTGTTATACGTCTGAGTGCAGGGCAACAAATAAGGATGACAGAAGAATAATTGATGCTTTTGTGCTGTGATGTTGGAGACGATTATTTTATGGGCCTCCCAAAAAAGACATTATGTCTTAGAGAAAGTTCATCCAGAATGTTCCTTGGCACAAAGATGACAAACCTTTGTCTCCTATACTTTTGGAATATTGTCAGGAGAAACTATTACTTAAAAGGGACTTAATGCTTGGAAAGGTGAAGGATTGACAAAAGAGAAGGTGTGACCTTATTTGACAAAGTGAAACTTATTTTATAAAGTTTCTGGGTTTTTTTTTTTATCTTTTTGAAAATAAACTGTCTTGTCTTTCCCGCACAGAGTATCTAGTGCAGGTGATGAATTTAAACTCCCAAACTTTTAGCTAACAGTGAAACGATTGTTGTTGTTGTTGTCATGTGCCATTGAGTCACTTGCGACTCATAGCGACCCTGGGTACAAGAGCCCTAAACGCCGATCTATCCTGTGCAAACCTCACCATCTCAGACACACTCATTCCCACTGCTCCACTCACAGAATTGATCCATCTCATCAAGGGTCTTCCTCTCCTGTGCTGTCCCTCCACTCTCCCAAACATGATGTCCCTCTCCAAGGACCAGTCCCTCCTTGCAACATGACCAAAGTATGTCAGACGAAGCTTCAGGAACTTTGACTCCAAAGGAGTATTCTGGGTTCACCTTCTCCAGGACAAACCTGGTTGTTCTCCTAGCAGTCCATGGTATATTCAACTCTTTTCTCCAGCACCACAGCTCAAAGGCATCAATTCTCTTTCTATCATCCCTATTCACTGTCCAACTCTCTGATGCATAGCACATAATTGCAAAGACTATAGTCTAGATCAGGTGCACCTTAGTCTCCAGCCTGACGTTGTTGCTCTTCAGTACTCTTGAGAGGTCTCTCACAGTTGACTTTCCCAATGCAATTCGTCTCCTGATTTCTTGGCTGCTGTTACCAAGAGCGTTTACTGTGGAACCAAGTAAACTAAAACTGTTGACTATCTCAATCTCTTCACCATCCATACTGATGCTGCCAGTTGGCCCAGTGGTGAGAATCTTTGTTTGCTTGATGTTGCGCTTCAATCCATATTGAAGACTGCAGTCCTTGATCTTCTGCAGCAAGCACTTCAGGTCCTCCTCAGTTTCAGTAAGCAGGGTTGTGTCATCCGCATAACATAGGTTGTTGACGATTCTTCCACCAACTCTGATGC
This sequence comes from Elephantulus edwardii, assembly GCF_000299155.1. NCBI lineage: Eukaryota > Metazoa > Chordata > Mammalia > Macroscelidea > Macroscelididae > Elephantulus > Elephantulus edwardii. The sequence continues at coordinate 6,152,352 of NW_006399796.1, read as the reverse complement.
CACATTCCTCCTCATACAGCCCAGCATCTCAGATGATTTGTTCTGCATACAGATTGAAAGGGCATGGAGACAAAATACTTCCCTGAAGGACCCCTTTCTTGATTTTGAACCATCCAGTGACTCCCTGCTCTGTTCTGACTACTGCCTCTTGGTCCAAGTATAGGTTTCACATTATCACAATCAAATGTTCTGGGATTCCTATTCTTCTCAGAGTCAGCCATATCTTGTTGTGATCCACACAGTCAAAAGCCTTTGCATAGTCAAAGAAGGACAGATAGACATTCCTCTGGTATTCTTTGCTTTCTTCCAAGATCCATCTAATATTAGCTATAATATCCCTAGTACTACCACCTCTTCTAAATCCAGCCTGCACATCTGGCAGTTCTCTGTTGACACACTGTTCCAAATGTTTTTGGATAATTTTCAGCAGAATCTTGCTTGCATGTGATATCAATGATATTGTTCAATAATTACCCCCTATAATATCAGAGCTTCTTTTCACAGTAGTCTAACATATATTAAATATCACAATATAATTTGTATTATTTTGCTAAACTAAAAAAGCAAAATGAAGTTAAATCATCTGGAGATGACGTTATCCTAAACTTATACTGGGCTGTAATCTCAAAGACTAATGCTCCTATAATACAAAGTATTAGGAGATTTGAGAACTAGAGTCACAAGGAAATAGCCATGTAAAGACAGGCAGAAATGGTGGTAATGATTCAAGAAGGACAAAGAGGGTGGGGAGAGACCAAAAGCTAAAGAGAGCCTTAAGGTATACTCTCTCTCATAGTCTACAAAACAAATTTATTTTGCCAACAAGTTGATTTAGATGTTTGACTTGTAATACTGTGAAAAAATTTTTCAAAAGTCACTGAGCTTGGGCCTTTTACCAGGAAGTAGCTCTTGGTCATTTGAAAACATTGCAGCAGGGAACTTTTCCATCTCAAGAAAACATTGAAGAATTCTATGAATTATTGTAGCTAGTGAATTGGGTTGTATTCTAATAATACTTTGAAAAAAAATGGATAGTTTTGTTAAAACTTTTCCCATCCTTCTAACTGATGGTTGAATATTCTTTGAGGCTATTTCTTAAAAGTCAGTAAGATTGTACAATTTTCCATAGCAATCTAGAAAACTAATAGTACATATCTGGGGGTGTAAAGTTTACCACTTATGTACCTTTCCTAGCCAATCATTAACTGTTTATTTTGTGCTGATGTGTTAGTTTTATTAAGGAGAAACGATTAGGATGGGATACAAGCCACACTCTGAGGCTTATATAAATTAATAGGACCTTAGTGCTAGTTGTTTTTATCTTTTGAAATGCTTGCTTGCCTGGGACACAGAACTCAGCTGCATTCAGCTTGGCCCATTGCTCACCAGTCTCTCTACCGCCAGACTACATCAGTCATAGCCACTATGCAGCTGTGCCACAACTGGCAGTCTAAAGAGTCCGGGAAACATTGTTCGGTTTCTGCAAAACCAGCCCGCATACCCACAGTCATGTGAATAACTCCCTGATGGGTCTGGGTCTCTGGGAGATCTTCCAGTGAATCACCAAAACCAAGGCGCATAGAGGATCTAGGGAATTGAATGAAGGAAGAGTTGTTGAAGTCAGAAATCACAGGTTTACATAGCAAGTTAAACATTTGGGACAATGTTGATTCAACACTCTTTCAACTTGTCTGCTACGATTCCTGTTGATATTCTTGCTGCTGTTATTATGTGCCATCGGGTCACCTGTGACTCACAGAGACCCTATGCACAACAGCCCAAAACCTTGCTCTATCCTTTGCCAATCTCACTGTCTCTAACATTCTTATCCCAATTAGCCCAGACACTGAATCAATCCACCTCATAGAGAGACTTCCTCTCCTGCGCTGTCCTTCCACCCTCCCAAGAATAACACCCTTCTCCAACATGCCAAAGTATGTCAGATGCAGAATCCTTACTCACGAGGAGCAGCCTGGTTTAACCCTCTCTAGGATGAACCGGTTAATTTTCTTAGCAATTCATGGTATATTCAGTACTCTTCTCCAACATCACAGCTCAAAGGTATCAATTCTCCTATCCTCCCTAGTCATTGTTCAGCTCTCTGATGCATAGTAAGTTATTGCAAAGATCATAAATTAATAATAAATTTTTTTAAAAAAGAGGAAAACTGCTCCTCAAAGCCATATCTAGTTAGCGTAAAAAATTAAAAAAAAAGATTGAAGTTTAAATATCAAAACTGAAGTCAACAGGAAGCAAACAATGTTACTGAGCTTCTCCAGGGGTTCTTTCCACAGATTTAATTAATTTGATTTCTATGCATAGCATTAGGTGAAATCTATGTGTATAACCTGCATTCATGTTTCTTATAAAATGTATTTGCAATGAATAAGTCATTGTGCAAAATTCATTCTATCTCCAGCTTCATTTTTGTCACCAAGGCCATGTTTTACAATTATTGATCCTTCTTCTCTGTTCCCAGCTTTTGCATTCCAGTCACCCATTATTCTTAATGCATTTTGATTGCGTATTTGATTGATCTCTGACTGTAAAAGTTGGTAGAAATCTTCTATTTCCTCTTCTTTAACTCTGGTTATTGGTACATATATCTGAATGATAGTGGTATTCATTGGACTTCCTTGTATGTGTATGCATATAATCCTGTCACTCACAATATTGCATTTCAAGAGGGATCTAGAAATGACATTTTTAACTATGAAAACAATGCTATTTTTCTATATCTTTTCATCTTCAGAGTAATAGATCATATTATCAAGTGACTCAAAATGCCCTATGCCAGTCCTTCTCATCTCGGCAATACTAGTATGTCAATATTTATGCATGCCATTTATTCCTTAACAGTAATTTATTTTCCTACATTCATAGGTCTCACATATTGTAAATACAATGTTGTTGTTGTTGTTATGTGCCGTCGAGTCGCCTGTGACTCATAGCGACCCTACTTAGGTATATTTTCTTTTATATGCAAATGATTATAAATTAATTGGTGATTGGAATACTTTTCAAGTTTGTTGATTTACTTATTGCTATTGTTACAAAACTATCTAAATTGTTGTTGTTGTTGTTATGTGCCATTGAGTCGCTTGAAACTCATAGAGACTCTATGTACAACAGCCCTAAACTCTGCTCTGTCCTGTGCCAATCACACTGTCTCTGACACTCCCATCCCGATTATCCCAGTCACTGAATCAATACACCTCATAGAGGGCCTTCCCCTCCTGCGCTGCCCCTCCACCCTCCCAAGCACGATGTCCTTCTCCAAGGACTGGTCTCTCCTCACAACATGTCCAAAGTATGTTAGATGGAGCCTCAGAATCCTTGCCTTCAAGGAGCCAACTGGTTTAACCCTTTCCAGGACAAATCTGTCTGTTTTCCTAGCAGTCCATGGTATTCTCAGTACTCTTCTCCAGCACCACAGCTCAAAGGCATCAATTCTCCTTCTATCCTCCTTGGTCATTGTCCAACTCTGATGCATAACAAGTGATTGCGAAGACCATGGCCTGTATCAGAAGCACCTTAGTCTCTAGAGAGACACCATTGCTCTTCAGTAGTTTGGAGAGGTCCCAACAGCAGACTTTCCCATGGCAATGCACCTTTTAATTTCCTGGCTGCTGGTATCAATAGTGCTGACTGTGGAGCCAAGCAAACTAAAGCTGTGTACAATCTCAATCTCTTCACCATCCATTCTGATGCTGCCAAATGGCCCAGTGGTGAGAATCTTTGTCTTCTTGACATTGAGCCTCAGTCCATACTGAAGGCTGCAGTCCTTGAGACTCTGCAGCAGGTGCTTCAGGTCCTCTTCAGTTTCAGCAAGCCGCGTAACGCAGATTGTTGATAAATCGTCCACCAATCTTAACCCCACATTTCTCCTCATAGAGCCCAGCTTCCTGGATAATCTGTTCTGCATACAGGTTGAAATGGTATGGAGATAGGATGCATTCCTGGCATACGTCCTTCCCAATTTTGAACCATGCAGTGTTCCCTTGCTCTGTTCTGACGACTGCCTAATAGTCCAAGTATAGGTTTTGAATTAGAACGACCAAGTATTCTGGGATTCCCATTCTTCTCAGAGTCAGCCATAGTTATGATCCACACAGTCAAATGCCTTTGCATAGTCAATGAAACACAGATAGACATTCCTCTGGTATGCCCTGCTTTCAGCCAAGATCCATCTAAATCAGCTACAGTATTCCTAGTATTGATCTTAATACAGCATTAAAATATTGTAAAATAAGGACATGTGAGAAGTGCTCACAGTTTGCTTTCAACATAACACAACTTAAGTGATGAATGATGGTTGAATATTTTAAAGTCTGTGTGAGAAGAGGATGGAGTTGGGATGTTAAGAGTTATATTTGAGAATATGAGGCTTCGATGCTTACTGTCTAAATGAGGCAGATGGTGCTCTTTTAGAGGAAGTACCATTTATTCTTAAATTTTAAAGAAAGTTTTTAGTAGAACATATTTTATAATGAATGTATTTTTCCCAGGATTGGAGACAGACTCTTCAACAGCCTGCATTATGTAGATGACAAAACATTGCTTGCTGAAACTGAGGAGGACCTGAATAACTTGCTACAGAAGATCAAGGACTGTAGTCTTTAAAGTGGATTGAAGCTCAACATCAAGAAGACAAAGATACTCGCCACTGGGCCAATTGGCAGCACCATTATAGAGAAGTGATTGAGGTTGTTAACAACAAGAGCTTGCTAGGCTCCACGATCAACACTCAGCAGTCAGGAAATCAAAAGACAAATGGCATTGGGAAAATCTGCTGTGAGGAACCTCTCCAGAATACTGAAAAGCAGTGATGTCAGTCTAGACACTAAGGTTTCACCTAATCCAGGCTACGGTATTTGCAATTATTTGCTATGTTTCAGAGATCTGGATAATGACTAAGGATGACAGAAGAAGAATCGATGTCCATATGGAGCCCTTCAAGTTGGTTTGTCAAGTGATGGTCTACAACACTTATTGGAAGATACTGGTAAGCATGTCCAGAATTGTATCTGCTTCCCAAAACATCTCAACTGATATTCCATTAATTCCTAGGAATATATTTTTAATTTTATTTTAATGAGAGTTTGCATAAAGATTGTGCTTTCATTCATTCATTAATGCACATTTTCCTCTTCCCTAATTAATTTTGTAGTATACTTCTTGTTTCAGATTGCTAGTTATCATACATATAATGACTAATCAGATATTCCTTTCAGATAGTCCTTTCTTTCACCTATTATAATGAAGTATTTATTACCTATCCACTCTTTTCTTTTACTCTCCCTCATTTCAATGGAATTTTTTGAAAGTGGTCTTAAGCAGTGTTTCATGTCAGTAGCATCAGTGCAGCTTGAACTTCTTCTTTCAATACTATCAGTTTATCATATGTTACTCCTTGAATGGTTCAGTGTCAATCATTCTTTTTAGTACAGTGGTTCTTCTTTTGTTACTTCTTGCAACATTCAAAACTGTCCATATAATTCTTCATTGTTGCAAAGTAGAGATTAATGTAATAATATGGATGGAATAAAGATTTCACCCAATAAAAGACCTTAAAATGTCATAAGACTCAAAATGAGGACAAATAGCTAGAAACACCCAATATAACCTAGAATCTAGAATATAAAAATACTAATCTAAGAAACTTGGAAGTTTTTTAAAATGAAATGCAATGCCTAAAGATTGACGTCTACGGTCTTAGTGAGCAGATATGAACTGGTATTGACCATGTTAAAACAGAAAATCAGAAGGCACAAAAGGCACTGGCAAAAATAAGAACCCAGGAGTTGATAGAATACCAGCTGACATGTTTCAATTAACAGATGGTGCCATAGACCTGTTTTTATGGCGAGTTTATGTCACCAGATTTGGATAACAGCTACTTGGTTTACTAACAGGAAGAGATCAATATTTGTTTCCATTATTAAGAAAGGGGATGAACAGATTGTGAAAATTATCAAAGAATATCTTTAAAATTGAATGTAAATGAAACACTAATCATCCCAAAACATCTAGAACAGTATATTTACAAGAGAACTGACAGGTTCAATCTAGGTTTAGAATAGACTATGACACAAGTAGTATCATGGCAGATGAGAGATGGAACCTGACTAAGAGCAGAAAATAATAGAAAAAATGTCTATTTGTGTTTTATTGAGTATGCACAGGCATCTAACTACATGAATCACAATAAATTATAGCTAATCCTGAAAATAATGAGAATCTCAGAACACTTAATTATGTTTATAGTAAACCTCTACCTAGATCAAAGAGCTGTTGTCCAAACATAGCAAGGGACACTGTATAGCTTAAAATTATGAAAAGCATGCACCAGGTTTGTATAATTTTTCCATGTTAATGCAGTTTGCATACTGAGTAAATCACTCAAGAAGTTAAACTCTATGAAGAAGAATGTGGGATCAGCATCAGAGGAAGGCTCATCAACAACCTAAGTTATGTAGATTACAAAACCTTGCTTGCTGATAATAAGAAGAGTTTAAAGTGTTTGCTGCAAAAGATAAAAAAATACAGCCTAAATATAGATTGCAAAAATCCTCACTACTGCCCCAATAAACAACATTGGGATAGATACAGAAAAGAGTGAAAATCTAAAAAACTTCATCTTACTGGGATCCATAATCAACATCTTTGGTACCATCAGCCAGGAGATCAGAAGATATATAACACATTGGGAAAGTCTGCTTTTCAAGGACCTTTCCAAATTACTGAGAATAATGATGTCAGATTGAAGAGTAAGGTAAATCTCACTCAAGCCATGGTCTTGTCAATCACTTGCTATACAGGTGAAAGCTCACAGTGAATAAGAATGACAGAAAATAGTTGAACTGAAAAGTTCATATAATTCCAGATGATCTCCTTAATAAATACATGATATTTTCCATTTGATAGGTTGTTATTGTTTGCTGTTGTTATGTGCCATTGAGTTGCTTGGAGCTCATAGCAAGTGCCATATGTGTGAGATGAATATTTGTCGCCCTTTTTTCTAAAGAGCATTTTGGCTGCACCTTTTCAAGCTAACAATGATGTTAGTTTGAGGACTAAGGTTCATCTGATGCATATTATACTCTTTCTGATTACTTGGAATGCATCTGGGTGATGGACAATGAACAAGGAAGAAAAAAAGAATATAATTTTAAAGATGGAAGTCTCCCTTTGAAATACTTGATCATCATGCAAATATGTCCTTTCAAGATGTCTGTTTTTGTAGTGTCATAGAGGAGCCCCTTGCATGGCACCTGAAAGCCCTTGGAAGAATTAAAAACTGTAAGACGGAATCCATGGAGGTCCTAAAACCACCCATTTAGGGTATGTTCTTGGGCCTTGTGATGCTTGCATTAGCGGAATATAACTTTCCTGATCTGAAGAATCTCAGGGAGTGGAAAATTCAGCACATAATGAAAAGAAGAAAAAGAGAAGAGAAGATAAGAAAGTCTGTGAATCAGAAAAAATCTAACAGTAGTTCAGTTAAATTTTAAAGCAGTTGACATTTTTCTTCTTACTCATTGAAAGGGTAATCTTTGCTACAAGTCATAGTTTTTTACTATTCTGTTCATAGAAGGGAATGATGCTCAGGTATAGATTTTAGGGTGGAAAGGCAAATTATAACATGTAAACATCTAAACTGGATAAGGACATTTTCTTCAAAATTATCTTTGTAGATTAAAAAAGATATTTCTTTTTTAAAAAATACTGTTGAAAGTATTTGTTTTCTACTGATTTATTGATTTATTTGCCTGATGTTGGCTGAGAAGTTTTTACAATATTTTCTTTTATCAAGACATTCACACCCTGTTCTTAGCTAACTGGCCCAGTTTTGGGAAGGTCCTAAGAGAGCTTGATACTATCTTTGTACAAAGAATAAATAATTCAGGACAAAGACTGAAGTGTAGATACACCTACAACATAAAAAGTCTTTAGATATGATGAGAAAACTTGTAAATTATTTCTGGTGGCTAAGAAAAAAAATCCTCTTCACATTGAAAATGTGAAAGGAAAAAACCTTAGTGTTACTTTATCTTAGGATATTGTGAAATAATTTTTTGTTGTTAAGTGCCTATATTTATTATTCATTTTGCTAAGATGAATAGCTGACTAGTTATGAGGAGTTATGAGTCAACATAGTCCCAGATACTTTACCTGCTGCATAAGTCCATGATTTCTAAGAGCAACATCCAGCATCCCTTCTTTGGTTCAGCTCCCCCAGCTCCTCTATGCCCCTTAGTTTTGATGGTTCACTGGAAGGTCCCCCAGAGACTCAGACTTGACAGGGGAAAGGCTTATGTGACAGTAGGTATGCAGTCTAGTTTTGTTGACACTGGTGAGCATTGGGCCAAGGTGGATGCAATTAGATGCTTTATCCACAGGCTTTGTCTAAGTTAACAAGTCACACTGCTGCTCCTGTGTTGATGTCTTCACAGTCCTCCCACAGTACAGAAAGTGCTATCCTTTATATTGGTCCTACAGCTGTTGATGATTTGCAAGACCATATGTCTGTAGTTATGGTAGCTGTAGAACATCTCCCATCCCTTCATGAGGGCTAACATATTAGCTGTGTTGTTTTTATTGTTGATTGCCATTGAATCTAGCATGACTCATACTAACCCTATGAACAAGAGACCTAAAGCCAAAAAATGTGAAAAGAAAGTTCACCATCCTTGCCTGTAAGGAGAATCCTGGATTTGTTTGTTATTTAGGCATTGGATATGCAGTACTTTTCTCCTACACCAAAGTTAAAATTCACTGGTTATTTGTCATCTTTAGTCATTATTCAAACTTTCAGATGCATAAGAAGATTTTGAAAGTACGATGACTTGAATTAGATGCATCCTTAGTCTTTGAACTGGTGTTCTTATTTTTTAGAATTTTGGAGAGGATCTTGACAGCCTAATTTCCCATTGCAATGTCTTTGGATTTCTTTGATAAGATTTTTTCCTCCATTCACATCATTCCCACACACTGTGCCTTATAAAAGGAATATATGATTAGGTATTATATGTATGACAACAATCTTGAACAAGAGGTTCATTGCAAAGTGGATTGTAGGATGGGGAGGGAGAGAGAAGGAAGAAAATGTGCAACAATGAATGAAATTAAAAGTGACTCAAAATTAATGTATTTGAATTTTACAAATAAACAAGGATTAAAAGAAATGTAAAAAAATCACCATTGAAATATGCCCACTATAACCCCATCTTTTCAGATAACCCACTAGATCTTCCCTAATTTCCTCACCCTTTTCTCCACCAATGAAACTCTGTGATGCTGTGATTTCTGTCCCTCCTGTTCCCTCTTTTGATATCCATAAATATCTTACTGGTTAACCTGATTTTACAGTAATTGCCTTATGCAATATTTGTCCTTATGAGCTTGAATTCGATCACTCAGCTTAATACTCTAGTTTCTCCTATGCTATATAGTATTTTTCAAAATCATTACCCACGAGTGCTGCATAGTATTCTCTCATCTAAATGTACCACAGTTTCTTAATGCATTCATTTGTTAATGGACTTTTGAGTTATTTCCATTTTCTTACTGTTGTGTATAATTCTGCTATGAATATCAGTGTAGATATGTCCTTTTGTGTCTCAGTGCTGTGCTCCTAGGAGTATATTTCTTGCAGTGGCAGAGCTGAGTCATGAAATTTTTATGTTTGGCTTTTTGAGGAAACACCAAACTGTTTAACAGAGTAGTTGTACCATTTTACAATCTCATGGTGTATAAGAGTTCTAATCTCTTCACACACTATCCAATATTTATTGCTTGCTGTCCGGTTAAAACTTTGCCACTTGCTCCCACTGGGATGAGATGGTATCTCATTTTGTTTTTGATGTGCATTATCTCTTACTGCCAGTGGTTTTGAGCATATCTTCATGTGTCTCTTGAACATCCAAATGTTTTCCTCAGCAAAAAGACTTTCCATACCTTTTGCCTATTTTGTCATTGGGTTATTAATCTTTTGCTTGTGAAGGCCCTTTTCTCTGAGATGTCATTGCCATATGTATTTTCTCTGTCAATAAGTTTTCTTTTCACCCTATTGGAAAAAATTTTTTGTATATACAGAGACTTAGTCTTTAGAAGGTCTCTCTTTTTATTTTGTGATTGCTGCTACCATGGGTGTTGATTATGGATCCAAGCAAAATTAAATAATTGATGACTTTCATTTCCCCCATCTATCATAATGCTGTCTATTGGTCAAGTGGTTATGATTTTTTTTCTTGATGGTAAGCTGTAACTCATGCTGAAGACTATAGTTTTTAATTTTTTGCAGAAGGTGTTTTAAGTCTTGTTTACTTTTCAAAAGCAAGGTTGTGCCAACTGCATTACACAGTTGTTAATGAATCCTTCTGCTATCTTGATACCACATTCTTCATCATATAGTCCAATTTCTCTAATTATTGCTTATAATATTGTTGTTGTTGTTTGTATCACAGAGTCAGAATCGACTCACAGTTGACCATACAGTAGGTTTTCAGAGGCAGTTAATTGCATGGAAAGAAATTGTCCATTTTCTCCTATAGAGGAAGCATCTGGTAGGTTTAAACCACTTGCTTAGGGTTGATAGCACAAATTCTGACTACTAATCCACAATGTTAATTTCAAACTATTGCAACATCTTTAGAATAATTAGGTTCCTATTACTAAGGCATTACATTAGGTGTGGGTAAAGGATACAGCCCTAATGCACTTTCTTGATTTTAAGGCATGCAGTATTTCCCTGTTCATTTCTGATGTCAGCTTCTTGTTCTATGTAACTTGGTATATAAGTTTCACAATTAACTTGGTATATAATAAGCACAATTAATTATTATGGGATTTCCAGTCTTCTTCATTCACCATAATTTGTTCTGATCCATACAGCCAAATTCCTTTGTATAAGGAATGAAACAGATAAAGATCCTTCTGATATTCTCTTCATTCCATCAAGACCCATCTGACATCAACAATGATATCCATGGGCTGTTCCAAAACAACTTAGATTTCTAGAAGTTCTCTGTTGTTGTATTTTTCTAGCCATTACTTTGGACATGCTGGGTAGAGTAGAGGGACAGCACAGGAGGGGAAGACGCTCTATGAGGTGGACTAATTCAGTGACTGGGGTAATTGGTATGGGAGTGTCAGAAGCAATGTGATTGGCACAGGATAGAGCAGGGTTTAGGGCTGTTGTACATAGGGTCGTTATGGGTCGCAAATGACTCAACGGCACATAACAACAACAACAACTAGAGCCTTATTTTTTGACAGTGCCTTCAGTAGATCTTGAGCTCCTTGCTTCATCACAATTGTTTTTTGATCATATGCTATTTCCTATAATGATTACATGTCAGTCAATTATTTTTGATACATTGACTGTGTATTCCTTCTATTTATTTTTAATGCTCCCTGGATTGTTCAAGGATTTTGGCGATAGCATCCTTACGTATTGTGACTTGACATTCATATTTGGTCTTCAGTTCTTTCAACATAGGCTAATTCTTCCATTTTTATTTTCTGATTCCAAATCTTGCCATGTTTTATTACAATACTTTTTTGTGACTATGGTGTTGGATAAGAGTTCTGAATATCCCACAAACTGCAAAAAACAAAACAAAACACAAAACTCCAAAACCATCAAAACCCCAAAACAAAACAAAACAGCCACAACAACTACACACAATAAAATATGTCTTGGAAAAAAGTGCAAACAAGGTACTCCTTGGAAGCAAAATGATGAAGCTTCATCTCTCATACTTTTGGCATGTTATCAGGAAGAGCCAGTCCTTGGAGAAAGATGTGATGCTTAGAAAGATAGAGGGTCAATGTAGAAGAGGAAGACACTAATCAAGATGTATTATTACGGTGACTATAACAATGAATTCAATCATATTGAAGATGGTTAATATAATCCAGAATCATCCCTGGTTCAGATAGCTCTGTTGTTCATATGGTCGCTATGCGTCACAGTTGATTCAAAGGCATATAAAAACAACAAAATTGTTATAGGGGATCTCTGGTGGCCTTGTGTCTAAGGAGTTGCACTTTCAGTCCAAGTTTGGACTTGATAGCAATGAATTGAATATTGAGTTGATGGTGTCATAAAATATTACTTTTCTACTATGTACTGAGAATTGCAGCATCTTCACAATAAATAATAATTGATATAACACATGATTCATTTACCTAAAGAAAGTTTGTAGACAAAGAGTCTTTGTCAAGAGCTCAGTTTAATTCTGGCATATATTTAAAGAGTGAGGTTTGGAATCAACAAGAGAGAAAAGCTTGTTTAGAACAGAAATAAAAACTAAAAAGGAAATTAATTTTAATGTAGAAAAATTAAAGTTGTGTGCCAATATTAAAACAAAAATACGGTTGAATTATTGTTAAGAAACATGAACTTTCAGAAATTTCTCTATTCTGTAGTCATGGGAAACATATTAATTTTTACTCAGGATGCAGAAACAAGACTTATAAAAAATGAAAATAAAGCAGAGGGTATTTGAGACAGAGGGTAAGAAATAAACCATCTGGCTTTATTATACCCAGATCAATTTTGTTCTATAATTACTTACTAAATGGTAAATTTAAAGGACTCTTCAGAACAAAGAAAAGACATTTTCAGTGATTAATCTCAAAGATAATATCAGTTTACTGCAGTGAGGAGACACAATGTTGTCCTATAAGGATAGGAAGACGTATAATAGTCAGTGCTTGAATTGAAAGTAATATACCTCATTTGTGATTTGAAGGGACATAGGCTTATATCACAGCTTATACAAGAAAGTTTTCCTTTAAAATAAAGGACAGGAGTGGGTATTAAAATGCAAAAATGCAAAGGTATTAAAATTCTAAAAATGGCAAATATTTTGTGTTTCAGGATCTCTCCACTGATGAAGAAGTTATTTCTGCCCTAGCTTTTAGGAATGACCATGCATATGACATTGACAATAGAAAAATAAGATTAATTGTTGCTCTAGTTAAGTTACTTCCATTCAACTATGACTCATATTAATCCTATGAATAACAGATCAGAAACTTGTTCTAGCTAGTACCATCATCATGCCCCCCATTATGCTTGAGTTCACTAATACAGTCACTATGTCAGTCTATCTCATTGAAAGGCTTACTCTATTTGATTTTCTCTTTTTCTCAATTTGATGTCTTTTTCCAAGTACCTATCCCTTCTCACAACCTACTTAATATTGTTGTTGTTGTAATGTGTTGTCAAGTAAACTGTGACTCCTATTGACTCTATGTATAACAGCCCTAAACCCTGCTATATCCTCTGCCAATCTTACTGTCTCTGGCACGCCTACTCCCATTACCCTAGTCACTGAATCAATTCATTTCATAGAGAGGCTTCCTCTCCTGCACTGTCTCTCCACCCACCCAAACATGATGTCCCTCTCCGAGGAGTGGTCCCTCCTTCAAACATGTCCAAAGTATACCAGACACAGCTTCAGAATCCTTGCCTCCAAGGAGCAGCCTGGTTTGTGTCAGACAATCATATGATCTACTATGCTGAAGATGAAAAGGTCAGAAAGAAAGGGGTTGTTTTCCTAGTTAAAAAGTCATTTCTAGATCAGTCTTGAAATACAATATCGTGAGTGACAAGATAATATCCAAATGCATACAAGGAAATCCAAAGAATACCACTATCATTCAGATATATACACCAATAACCAGAGCCAAAGAAGAGGAAATCAAAGATTTTTTGCCAACTTTTGTGGTCAAAGATTGATTGAATCAAGATGCATTAATAATAATGGATGACTAGGATTCAAAAGTTGGAAACAGAGAAGAAGGATTAGTAGTTGGGAAACATAGACTTGGTGACAGAAATGAAGCTGGTGCTGTTCTATTATGAAATGATATAATTTTGCACAATCAACAATTTATTAATTGCAAATATGTTTTATAAGAAAAATAAAAGCAGACAATGCACATGGATTTTACCTAATGATATGCATAAGGATAAGAATGATTACATCCGTGGAAAGAACAGCTGAAGAAGCTCAATACCTGCTGTGAAAACTAGGCCAGGTGCTGATTGTGGAATGGATCAACTACTCATATGATAGTTCAAGCTGAAGCTAAGGAAAATTAAATTAAATTCATGGGAAACTTGAGTCTATCCCACTTGAATTTCAAAACCATATCAAGATCAAGTTTGAGGCCTTGAAAATTAATGAGTGAAGAGCAGATGAGTTGTGGGAAGATATCAAGAATATCATCCAGGAAGAATGGAAAAGGTCATTACAAAAACAGAGGAGGAAGAAATGTCCTAAGTGGGTGTCAGAGGAGAAGGAGACTCTGAGTATACTTAATATATTTGAGATAAATTTTAAGTCCTTACTCCTAAGTAGAACCCTTGTTGCGTTTCCTCCAAGATGGATTGATTAATCCTTTGGACAACCCATGCTAAATTCAATAAACTTCACTGTTGTTGTTGTTGTTGTTGTTGTTGTTGTTGTTATGTGCTGTCGAGTCATTTGCGACTCATAGCGACACTATGCACAACAGCCCTAAGCCCTGCTCTATCCTGTGCCAACTGCACTGCCTCTGACACACCCATCCCAATTACCCTAGTCACCGAATCAATCGATCTCATAGAGGGTGTTCCCCTCCTGCGCCGTCCCTCCACCCTCCCAAGCATGATGTCCCTCTCCAAGGACCCGTCCCTCCTGGCAACATGTCCAAAGT
>NW_006399796.1:6123047-6135777 GCF_000299155.1 Elephantulus edwardii | reverse complement strand
GTGGTCTGTTCCACAATCAGCCCCCGGCCTAGTTTTCACAGTTGATATTGAGCTTCTCCAGTGGTTCCTTCCACAGATGTAATCGATCTGATTCCTATGCATACCATTAGGTGAAATCCATGTGTATAACCTGCAAAATTATTACTTCTTCAATTTTTCTCATTCTTATTTTCTCTAAAAAGAGCAAAGTCTACATGAGGACACCTGTATCTGACTTTTACCAACTTCACAAAGGGAAACTGCCCTCATCAATAGTATCAATGACACAGAACAATTCCTGTGAAGTCAACTATATCCCTCCACTTTTATATCACTTTCTATGTATCTCAACACCAATCATATTGCTTTAATGGGTCCAAAATATGATGTAATAACTATGTAATGCTATAGACTGCAAAGAATCGTATTGGAAAGCCAAAAGGCTATAATTCGGGTTAGTAGGTGAATACAGGAATATCATTGCTTTTGTTAGATGGATCCTGGCTGAAAGTAAGGAATACCAGAAGAATGTCTCTTTTCAAAGGCATTTGACTTTGTGGATCATGGCAAGTTGTGGCTGATATTGAAAAGAACAAGACTCCCAGGAGCACTTGATTATGCTCATGAAGAACCTGTTCCTGGATCAAGAGCCTGTTGTATGAACAGAACAAGGGAGCTCTGCATGGTATGGAATTGGGAAGGGATTGTGCCAGGGATGTATTCTATCTCCATATCTGTTCAATCTATTTGCTGAGCAAATTATCCAAGAAGGTGGACTCTATGAAGAGAAATCAGGATTGAAAGGAGACTCATCAATAACTACATTATGAAGATAACACAACCTTATTTGATGAAATTGAGGAGGACATGAAGCCCTTGTTGGAGAAGATCAAGGAATGAAGCCTTCAGTATGGAATACATCTCAATATTAAGAAATTAAGGATTCTTACCTCTGGACCAATAGGCAGTGTCATAATGGATGGAGAGGGGATTGAAACTGTCAACAGCTTTATCAAGCTTGGATTCACAATTAACACCCTTGGTACAAGCAGTCAGAAAATAAGGAGATACATTGCACTGGAAAAATCTGCAGTTTGGGACCTTTCCAAATTATTGAGGATTAGCAATGTCAGTTTGAGGACTAATGAGTATCTGATTCATGATAGTCTTTCCAGTTACTAGCTATGCATCTGAGACCTGGACAATGATTACAAGGACAATGAATAAGGATTACGGAAAAATAGTTGACACATTTGAGCTGTGGTGTTGAAGAGCACTGCACATCCCTTGGATGGCAAGGAGAATGAACATATATATCTGGGAGAGGGTGCAGCTGGAGTGCTCTTTGGAGGCAAGAATGATGAGGCTTAGACTTCATACTTTTGACATATTGTTAGGAGGTGCTATTCCTTTCAGATGGAAATTAGGTCAGGAAGGGTGGAGGGCCAGCGAAGAAGAGGACCTTCAACCAGGTGAATTCACACGGTGACTGCTACAATGGGCTCTTGTGTGCTAGGAAGTGTGAGGATGGTGCAGGACAGGACTAAGTTCCAATCTTTTGTGCATAGGGTCACTATGAATCCTACTTGACTCGATGGCACCTAACAACAACAGGCAAAGGCAGTCCCTTGATCAGAATGCCTTACAAGGTATGCTAGCAGACACATCAGCCTTGAGCCTTGGACTTAGTTTTGGATAGTGTTCCAAAGTTCTCAGTTCTGCCAATATTGACTCCCTCCAAACCTAGTAGCAACTAACTGGTCAATTGAGTGGGGGGAAAAAGTAGCCCAACAGATTATGGATATTATAAAAGATACTACTTATATCACAAGCAAATAAAATAAAATCCTGCTGAAGATTATTAAAAAACAACTGGACCACTACATCAACAGAGAACTATCAGAAATACAAGCTGGGTTTAAAAGAGGTCATGACACTAGAGACATTATTGCCAATGCCAGATGGATCTTGTCCCAAATCAAAGAGTACCAAAGGAATTTTCTGTGCAACAACATTTGTCTATATAGATCACAGCAAATTGTGGCTATCTTTGAGGAGCATGAGAATCCCAGAGCACTTGATTGTGCTCACATGAAACCTATACTTAGACCAGAAAGCAGCTGTCAGAACAGAGCAAATAAACACTGCATAGTTGAAAATCAGAAAAGGAGTGCACCAGGGATGCATCCAGTCTCCGTACTTTTTCAATCTTTATATAGAATAGGTATTTCAGAAGGCTGGGCTCTATGAGGAAGAATGTAGCATCAGGATTGGAAGAAGACTCATCAATAGCATACGCAGATAAGATATCCTTGCTTGCTGAAACTGAGGAGGACCTGAAGCGCTTGCTACAGATGATTGAGGACTATTGACTACAATGTGGATTGAAGCTCAGGATCAAGAAGATTCTCGCCACTGGGTCAAATGGTAACTTCATGATAGATGGAGAAGAGATTGAGGTTGTTAACAATTTCAGCTTGCTTGGTTCTACAATCAATACTCTTGGCACCAGAAGTCAAAAAATCAAAAGATAAATTGCTCTGGGAAAATAGGTTGTCAGGGATCTTTCCAGAGTACTGAGAATCAGTGATTTCAGTTTAGAGGCTAAGATGCTCCCAATCCAGTTCATGGTCTTTGTAAATATTTGCTATGCATCAAAAAGCTGGACAGTGATTAACAATGGCAAAAGAAGAATTGATGCCTTTGAGTTGTGGTGCAGGAGAAGAATATTGAAAAAATCATGGGCCACGAAAAACAAACAAATTTGTCTTGGAGAAAGTGAAATGAAACCAAGTTTCTTCTTGGAGGCTTGGCTTTTGAAGCTCTGTCTCACATTCTTTGAGAGTGTGGCGAGGAGCGATAAGGAAGACCTCAGATAAGATGGGTTGATATAATAACAGTAAGTGTGTCAGAGTCAGTAAGACTGGCTCAAGATAGGGAAGGTTTCAGAACTGTTGTAGATAGGATCATTAGGAATTGCAGACAACTTGACAGCATATAACAACAACCAAACCCAGCTGTCCAACAAACTTGGGCAAAGGTTTTTAGCTTTGCTCTGGTTTTGTTTCCCTGGGGAGTAGCAATCCCAAAATAGTTTCATCTCACATTGTTTTCTCTTTCTTTTATTTTTCACATAGTTTTTCTTTTTCTGCCTTAGGTGTAGCTAGAGCAAGAATTTCTGGGCCTGAAAGATGTGCTACTCCCTTCTTTCTTCATCTTCCTCGTTGGCAAGCAAGATCTACATCTGCTGCTGCAATGTTCATTTTAATGGCAAGACTAGCCAATCTCTTTGTTAACTGGTGGACAATCTCCTCGTGGGTAGGCTAACACAACCACCCTATTCACATATTCTCATCCATTCATATGGCAAAGCCAAATTCAGGGACAGGAAAGCCGTTTTGAATAATAAATTCAATGCTGTCTAACTCTGAGATGCATATTGAAACAATTGAAAATGAATTTATTTGGATCTGGCATGCCTTACTATTTAACTGGCATCCTTGTTCTTTAGTGGTGCTTAACAGTTGATTGTCCCAACATTGCTAGTATTTTTATTTCTTGACTATTATTATAACAGATATTGATTGTGAATTATTAATAATTTCAACCATTTATTCATCTGTCATGATGTTGCCTGTTGATAAAGTGATAAGAAATTTTGTTCTCTATTTTTTTTCTTAGATGAGATTTTCATTTCATTGCTGTTGTTGTTGTTGTTGTTGTTGTTGTTGTTGTTAAGTGCTGTTGAGTCGTAGGCAACTCACAGTGACTCTATGAAGGAAAGTCCTCAACACTTGTGTGACTCTCATCCTTTATGCAGGTTCACAGGGTTTCCAGAGGCAAGTTATTAAGAAAATGGATGTCACTCTTGCTTCCAAGCTTGTTTTCAATTAAACGGTATGTCCTATAAAATCATGACTTCAAACTAAGAAACCAAATCTCAAGTAGTGTTTGGTCATACATAACCAGCCTCAACAGACACTCTCCTGTTGTAAAGGTATCAATTACACAACTTTTTCCAAGTCAACTATTGATAGGCATACAATTTGCTGCAGGTAATTTTGATATTCTGCTGTGCAAACTTATCCTTCAGGAAATAATTTTACTGTCATTAACATCTCATGTTCCAGCATCCTCCCACTCCTGGTAACCACTAATTAGGATCCCTCCCATATATTTATCTTGTCTTACAGTATTTGTCCTTTTGTGATTGATTTATTTTAATATAGCATATTGTCTTCAGCTCCAGTCATAATGTAGCATGTCTAAAGCCTTCATTTCCCATGTGAACTGAGCAGTATCCATTGTATTTATGTACAAACCATATTTTACTTATTTATTCTTCTGTTGGTTAATTTGTCCATACTGGTAATTCATGTCCACATTAGCATAGTATTTTAATATTTTTTAAAAAAATAAATTTAGTATTTTTCAAATCTGCAAACCATGTGTACACAAATAGTTTTTGACTGCTGACATGTTTTGAGAGGAAAAGGCAGCTTGTGATTTTAAAAAAATAAAGTACTCCAATTATAGAGCTTCCAGTTCAGTATGTCTTTTTGAATTACAAAGGATTAAACTATACAAGTAACACATGAAATAAGAGTGTGGTAGTTTGACATATTTTTTTAATGTATTCACAAACAATTTAAGTATTCAATATATACATCTCGTGAGAAATCTAGCACTAAGCCAATTATTTTTGTTACTTTTAGCCCTCTATATTTGATACTATAAATATACTATTGAAAAGTTGACAAAGTATTTAAATAAATCAAGTTTGTACAAATTTATAAAATACAACCAAAGTCCACTGGCTGGTAATCTTATCTTGCATTTTGGAAATTTACTTTTCTAGGATCTAAGCCAGAAGCAATTTATCAAGTTTTCTATTATATAATTGCATATTATATAGCAACTCTTGAAATATTGAAAAAATTATTTATGAAAGTGGTACTCTATGAACAGTGCTCAGGTCTTTGGTTCATAAGGTTGCTCTGAGTTGTCTACAACTCAATGGCACCTAACAACATCTACACAACAGCAATTCTCTTTCTTTAAGACACATCATCAGAAGGCACTCTTTAATTACCAGCATTTACCTCAATGGTCGTTTTAAGTTTCCAGTCATTTTCCATTATCTGGAAGTTAGGATAGCAGGGCAGCAATCCTGTCATATGTGCATGTACATGAGGAGTGAGAAAGGGGAGGAGAGGAGAACTCAAGATATGTCTTCTGTCTTAATTTAACCTTCATGAAATACTTAACATAGTAATACTTAATTTAGGAATAACAACAATGCCAGGGATCTTAACATACAAAAAGCCAAGACCACAAACATCCAGTTAATCTCAATGTTGAAGTTACAGTGAGTCTGAAGAGGAGAAGAAAGCTTTTGTTAGTTTTTAATCATGTATTCTTACTGGATCTTATTTCCATTCAAATAATTTCATGAGTTAAAAACACTACATGTTTCCATAAAGGTAGACATACTGTTATTCAAAAGAATGTACAAAAATAAAGTTTAAAAATATAAATGAATTAAAGGTTATCTCTGTCATGCTCTCCACCATGATTAAGGTAGAGAATCTAAAGTTGGAAGCAGTTACAGTAAAAATTATCAAATACCTCTCCAAATACTCTTATTTTTAAGAGCTTAACTACTATATTCCACACTAAAATCTGGTACACACTTTGGGGTACACTGTAGTAGTTAAAACACCACACTGATCAAGATTGATACTCTCAAGTGGTAACTGATCAAGCATTTTATCCCACGTAAGACAAAAAAGTGAATTTTAGAATTTCAAAATACAAGGGTTGTTGGTTTTACAATCATACATTCCCTTCAACTTCACAAATTTTGTTCTTTCAAGGGTGAGATGTAATCCATATTGAATACTGTGGTCATTGATATTCTTCAACACCTGCTTCAGGTCTTCTTCACTTACTACAAACAAGGTTGTATCATCAACATAACACAGATTCTTTTATTTTATTTTATTTTATAACACAGATTTTTGGTGAGTCTTCCTCTGATCCTGATGCTACACTCTTCTTCATAATCTAGATTCTTGAAATGATTGCTCATGAAACATATTTATTACGTATAGAGTAAGAATACAACTCTGAGGTACATCTTTCTGATTTCAAGCTACGCAGTGTGCCCTTGACTGCTTGTTGGCCTGTGTATGAACCCATCACTCAGATGAGCAGAAACTCTGACTGAAACTGAGGAGGACTTGAAGCTTTTGTGGCAGAAGTTCAAGGACTGAAGTTTTCAAATACAGACTACATCTCAACATAAAGAAAACAAAGAACCTCACCACTGGGACAATTGACGGTATCACAATAAATGGAGAAGAGATTGAGATTATTAACAATTGCATCCTGCTTGGATCCACAATCAACACTTTTGGTGCCAACCATCAGGAAATCAAAAGATGAGCTGCTTCTGGAAAGCTTGTTTTCAGGGATCTCTCGAGAGTGCTAAAGAACAATGATGTCAGTCTAGTCTTTGATTTCGCACCAAATCAGGCCATGGTCTTCTCAATTGTTTGCTATGCTTCTGAGAGCTGAACGATGAATCTGGATGGTAGAAGAATTGATTCCTTTGAGTTGTGTTGCTGGAGAAGAGCATTGAATATAACATGGACTGCCAAGAGAGCAAACAGGTCTGTCCTCAAGCAACTGCCAGGTTGTTCCTTGGTTCCAGGATTTTGAAACTCTGTTTCACATATTTTTGTCATGTTGTCAGGAGGGTTCAGTCCAAGGAAAAAGGCATCGTGTTTGGAAAGATAGAGAGTACACAAAGGACAGGAAAAGACCTAATGAGATATATTGACACTGTGACTGTGGCAATGAGGTCAGGTGTGTCATAGAAAAGGATAGGGCAAGATTCAGAAGTCCTGTTCATACAAGTGCTAAGGGTCATAAGTCAACTCAGCACAAAACAACAGAAAAAAAACATTTAATAAGGCATTTGTTTCTTAGCACTCCCACTCTTCAGCTTTAGCAAGCATTCAGGATTCAGATCTAGTTTAAGAATTGGAGAGTTTAGTGCAGTAAAAAAAATCACACCCTTACTCAAAATTTTATTGTAAGTAATAACTTCATCACAAAGTCTATTTTAAGGTCTGCTTATTCTTAAGTCCCTGTCCCTTTGCTACTTAGAATCCCATTGTTAATGTGATAAACCTAATAATAGAAGTAATTCAACTGAAAGATGATTAAATGGAAAATAAGGAAGCCAATTTCTACTTTCAAAAGAGTTACTGCTTAGTTGTTGTGACTTTGGAAAACCACAAACTGTCATTAAATTAATTCTTAAGGTTTGTAACACTTACAGTTGTGGTTTCAGTTTTGTTTCTGTATTACTAAAGAGCTCTGATGATGTGGTATGTTATGTCTTAGGATGATAACTGAAAGGTCAGTTTGAATATACTAGTTTCTCTGGTTCTCCAGAAAAGGATGGACAGTCTCCTTCTGTACAGATTTATCACTTTAGAAATCCACTGGATGGTCATCATGAAACTGACTGATGGGATGACAGTTGTTTATACAACTAGAGTTGTTTAAGAAGGTGTTGAATCATCAACTCTTTCTTTTTCTGAACTTTTATTGGTTGTTGTTGTTATGTGTTGTTGAGTTGCCTGCAACTCATAGCAATCCTATGTACAACAGACCTAAACACTGCTATATCCTGTGCCAATCTCACTGTCTCTGTCACACCTACCCCAATTACCTCAGTCACTAAACCAATCCATCTCATCAAGGGTCTTCGTCTCCTGCGTTGTCCTTCCACCCTCCCAAGCATGACGTCCCTCTCCAAGAGTGGTCCCTCCTTGCAACATGTCCAAAGTATGCCAGACAAGCTTCAGTATCCTCGCCTCCAAGGGGCAGCCTGGCTTTACCCTCTCCAGGATTAACTTGTTCATTTTTTCAGCAGTTCATGCTATATTCAATACTCTTCAATTCTCCTTTTATCATCCCCAGTCATTGTCTAGCTGTCTAGTTTAAGAAACAAATTTTTAAAGTCTTCTGAGTATCCTTTACCAATCATTTTTTCTTACTCTAACTAAAGTAAAACAAGTTTCTTTCCATTTTTATGTTAAAGAATCTTGGCGCTTGCTTAAATCTTATCAAATATAAGAAGCATAGGTGCAGGCTATACACATGGATTTTACTTGATATGCATAGGAATTAGATCAATTACATCTGTGGAAAAAATTGTTGGAAAAACTCAATATCAGCTGTGGAAATTAACCCAGGTCCTGACTGAGGAACAGACCACCGACTCAAATGTAAGGTCAAGCTGAAGTTAAAGAAAATGAAATCAAATCCACAGGAATAACAATTTTGACCTTGAGGCTATTCCAGTTGAATTTCAAAACTATCTCAGGAACAGATTTGAGGCCTTGAACACTATTGAGCAAAGACCAGATGATCTGTGTGTGAATATCAAGAATATTATTCATTAAGAATGCAAAAGGTCATTCCAAAGACAAAAGAGGAAGAAAAGACTGAGATGGATGAGAAGAAATGCTGAATATTGCACTGGAGCACCTAGAAGCCACAGCAAAAGGAAAAAAATCAAGAAATTAAGGAACTTAACAGAAGATTTCAAAGATCAGCATGAGAAGAAAAAGTATTATAATAAAATGGGCAAAGAACTGGAGTCAGAAGAAAAAAAGGGGCTGAACTCGCTCAACATTTTTTGAGCTGAAGGGACAGAAGAACAAATTCAATCCTCGAGTTACAATACTTAAAGATCCTTTGGGAAGAATATTATGATTCATGAAGCACTAAAAGAAGATGAAAGAAGTGTACAGAGTCACTGTACCAAAAGGAATTGACTGACAGAAGAATTTCATGTAACAACATGTGAGCAAGAGCCTATTGGTGATAAAGGAAGAAGTTCAAGTTGATCTGAAAGAATTTGTAAAAAATCAAGGCCCCAGGAATGACAGTATACCAACTGACATAGTTCAACAAACAGATGATGTCCTGGATGTGCTCACCAAGTTTTGTCAAGAAATCTGGAGGACAACACTTGGTCAGCTGACTGGAAGAGATCTATGTTTGTTCTCATTCCAAATATAGTGACCCAATAGAGTGCAGAAACTATGGAACAATATCGTTAATATCACATTCAAACAAGATTTTGCTAAAAATTATCCAAAAACAATGACCTGCACATCAACAGAACTGCCAGAAATGCAGGCTGGGTTTAGAAGAGGTTGCAGTATATTATATATTATCTTTATAATTTATCATCTATTATCTATTATATGTTATATATAGGGATATTATAGCTAATGTTAGATGGATCTGCCTTAAAGCAGGGAGTACCGGAGTAATATCTGTGTTTCATTGACTATGCAAAGGCATTTGTGTGGATCACAACAAACTGTGGCTAACACTGAAAAGAATAGTATCACAGAACACTTAATTGTGATCATGCAAAACCTGTACGTGAACCAGAAACTAGTCATCAGAGCAAAGCAAGGAAACATGCATCACACAAAATTCAGGAGGGTGTATGCCAGAGATGTGTCCTATCTCCATGTCTTTGCAATCTATATGCAGTATAGACCATCTGGGAGGCTAGACTCTATGAGGAATAGTGTGGCATCAGGATTGGAGGAAGACTCATCAACAATCTGAGTTATGCAGACATCATAACCTTGCTTGCTGAAACTGAGGCTGACCTGAAGTGCTTACTGTGGTGAAGGACTGCATATTTAAATATGAATTGAAACTCAATATCAAGAAAACAAAGATTTTCACCACTGGGCCTATGGGCAGCATTATGATAGATGGTGAAGAAATTGAGATTGTTAACAACTTAGGTTTACTTGGCTCCACGATCAACACTTTTCATATCAGCAGCCAGAAAATCAGAAGACTAATTGCATTGGAAAAGTATGCTGTTAGGGAACTTTCCAGAATATTGAAGAGCAACGATGTCAGACTGGAGACCAAGGTGTGCCTGATCCAAGTAATAGTCTTCACAATTACTTACTAGGCATCAGAAGAATGGACAATGAGTAGGGATGATAGAACGAGTACTGCTGTCTTTGAGCTCTGGTGCTGGAGAAGAGTATTGAATATCCATGGACAGCTCGGAGAATACACAGGTTTGTTCTAGAGAGGGTGAGACCAGGCTGCTCCTTGGAAGCAAGGGTTCTGAGGCTTCATATGGTGTAATTTGGCAATATTGCAAAGAGGGTACAGTCCTTGGAGAGAGCATCCTGCTTGGGAGAGGAGAGGGACAGCCCAAGAGAGATAGACCCTTGATAAGATGGATTGATTCGGTGACTGGGTTAATGCAGGTAGGTTGGTGTAGGGTTCAGAGTTGTTGGACATAGGGTCACTATGAGTCACAAACAACTCATAACAACAACTTGGGTGTTCATGAATAAATTTCTCATATTTCTTTCCTTTTCTTAAATATTTTGCTTTGGGAAGACATCCATAGGGATATTTCCAGCCTTTATTTTCAGTGTGCCACATAAATTATTTATATCTTGATCTCATCATAGTGAATTTGGGTTGTTTAGTTTTGGGATTTGAAATATTGATAATATGAATATTCCTTTGCAAGTTTCATAATTCATTTATAGAACAGTTTTTGTAGAAAAATGACCTGACAGAGTGTGGAAATTATCAAACAACATCACTAATATCACATGGGAGCAAAATTCTGCAGAAGATTATTTAAAAATTATTGCAACAGTGCATCAACAGAGAACTACCAGAATACAAGCTGAGTCTGAAAGAGGCCATGGTATTGATAAATTCAGACTGGCTAAAAGCAAAGTGTACCCGAGGAATTTCGATGACTGTGTGGATCATAACAAGTTGTGGTTAACCTTAAGAAGAATGAGAATCCCAGAACACTTGATTGTGATCATGTGAAACCTTGTATGACCAGAAAGCAATCCTTAGAACAGAGCAAGGAAATACAGTAGGGTTCAAAATCAGGAAAGGAGTGCATGAGTGATGTTGCATTCATGCCTTTTTTCCAATCTATATGTGAAACAGATCATTAGAGAGGCTGGGCATTATGAGGAGGAATGTGGCATCAGAATTAGAGGAAGACTCATCAACAACCTACATTATGCAAATGACATAACCTTGCCTACTGAAACTGAGAAGGAACTAAAGTGTTTGCTGCAAAAGTCAAGTACTTTAGACTTTAATACGGATTAAAGCTCAACAAACTGTGGTCTATGGGCAGCATTATGATAGATAGTGAAGATTCTATTCACATGATCAATTGGAAGCACCGGTATGGATGGAGAAGAAATTGAGGTTGCTAACAATTTCAGCTTACTCAACTCCACAATCAACACTCTGGACATCAGCAGTTGGGAAATTAAAAGACAAATTCGATGGGGAAGTGTGATGTCAGGGACCTCTGCAAAGTGCTAAAGAACAGTGATGTCAATCTAGACATTAAGGTGCAACTGATCCAGGCCATGGTCTTCACAATTACTTGCTGTGCATCAGAGAGCTAAACAGTGACTAAAAATGACAGAAGAAGAATCCATGCCCTTGAAATGTGGTGCTGAAGAAGAGTATTGAATATACCATGAATTTCCAAAAGAACAAACAGGACTCTACTGGAGAGAGTGAAACCAGGTTTCTCCTTCACAGCAAGGATTTTGAAGCTCCATCACATATTCTTTGAGCACATAGCCAGGAGGGGCCAGTCCTTGAAGAAGGATGTCATACTTGGACAGTTGGAAGAACAGAGCAGGAAAGGAAGAACCCTGATGAGATGGATTGACATAGTAACTGGATTAATGATGGTGAATATGTCTGACTGAGTGAGGATGGCTCAAGATAGAGCAGAGTTCAGAATTATTGTGCATAGGGTTGCTATGAGTCATTGGTGACTCAATGGCATATAACAACAACATATGAAATTTTATATTACACAAAAATTGAGGACTGATTATATCAGATTACTGAATGCAGGATGATTACATCATTATATAACTGAAAAAATGCATCATTGCTTGACTATTACAACACTCAAAATCATAACCCATGAAAGTTGACATATACAGCCAAAATTGTTTTTCTCTGACACATCAATATCCTTTATTTCCAAATAAAAGATTTTTTCCAGTATAATTTTATAGATCTATCAAGATAGCACAGTAATTAATAATTAAGACACAGAGGAAATAGGAATGCATACAAAATAACTTATTGTTCTTGGAGAAGTTTTTAATGAGTTTCTTTGTAACTTTATTTCAGAAAGTTGTCTGATGGATGTAAGGCAAGGTTTAGCAAAGCACAAAGCAATTTGTAAACGCTTATTTAAATACAATCTAATCTCTTGGCTTTGTTGAAACATTTCTTGAATGCTTAATCCTTGAATAACCCATTTTATTCAAGTTGCCTGCAAAACAAACCTCTTTCTTCTCATATTACTGTCTAAATCTTGTTACACATGTGGGAATAGGTGATAAAAGCCATTGAGGAATTTATTATACTTTAAAATTTGGAGTAAAACCCTTGAAGAAATCTCTAAATCTTATGTTCTCACCTAGTCTCCTCTCTTTGTTTGTTTTGTGACTTAACGTTAAACCAGAGGTATTTTTCAAACATGCATTTTTTTTTAAAAGAAGAAAAGAGAAAACATTCATTGATTATTTTTAAATGACACACTTCAGTGAACCCCTAAGAGGATAAGACAAAGTATTATTTTAAAGTTTGTAGGTTTGTTGTTTGATTT
>NW_006399796.1:6119947-6121047 GCF_000299155.1 Elephantulus edwardii | reverse complement strand
AAGAAGACCTAGAATCCAATAAAATGGGTGTTTATAAGGAAAAAAATAGAGACTATTATAAATCTTTTATATGGCAGCTTTTACCCTTTACCCCTAAATGTCTGATAATACATTAATCCTAAAGTTTTTTTCTTGCAATTGATGATGTTATTAGATGTGATCAAGTTAGTTCTGACTCATTGTGACCCCATGTATAATAAATAGCAAAATCTTGTCCAACCCATAGGATCTACACATTTTTTTATGTATTTATGCCCATTGTTACTGCCAATGTGTCATTCCATCTCTTTTAAGGCCTTCTTAATTTTCACAGGCCCTCTTTATTTCCTAACCACTCTTCTTCAGAGCCTGGTCTTGCAGGATAGTCCAATGCATGTGAGGCCAAGTCTTAGGTGGGACAAAATCTCATAATCCATACTTCTCTAGGATATTCATTGGCTTTACCTCTTGAGAACAGATTTGTTTGTTATTTTAGCAGTTCCAGCTGCATTTGTTTTTCTTCTCCAAAACCACAATACAATTGCAAAAATACAAATACACATATACTTAAAAAAAACAGAAACAAAACCAGCTCAACCTCATTGCCTTAAAATCTGATCCAACTCATAGCTGATCATTCAGTGGTTTGAGTGGAAGGAGATTACACATCTTTATCTTATAGTCACTGATACATTCAAACCACCGAAGAAGCCACCTGAGGGTTAAAAGTGCAACTCCTTACAGACAACTAGCGCTTCTTGCTCAATTAAATGAATGACTGATGCGGGAACAGTGGCAAAGAGAAAATGTCTGGAAAAGCAAAGGAAACTAGAAAAATGATCCATGTTGTAATGGATCAGAAGTCAGAAACAACACAAGATGTAACCATAATTAGAGTAATACTGATATACAAATGGCTACATGTAAAAACAAATAGTTATGTATGTATACATAATTTGTTGTTGTTAGTGGCAGAGTACACTATTAATCACAGCTTCCATGAACATAAGATTGAAACCTTGCTCTATCCTGGACCATGCTTACAATCTCCACCATATTCAAGCCCTTTGTGATTGTCACTGTGCCAATCCATATCATTGGGTATCTTTTTCTCTTTCATT
>NW_006399796.1:6118437-6119847 GCF_000299155.1 Elephantulus edwardii | reverse complement strand
TTTCTTGGCAGTCCATGGAACATTCAATACTCTTCTCCAGCACCACAGCTCAAAGGCCTCAATTCTCCTTCTATCCTCCATTCACTTTATTGTCTTATATCACTTGTCCCCTTTCTCTTTCAAAATAAAGAGATTATTTTTAAAGTGTTAGAGACTTGTTGTTTTTGTTGTTAGGTGCCGTTGAGTCATAGAAGACTCATAGCGACCCAATGAATGATAGTCCTGAGCACTGTTCATAGAGTTTCCGGAGGCAAGACATTTCGGAAGTTGATGCCACTCCTGCTTCCCAGCTTTCTTCAGTCGGGAAGCTCCACCAAACACTGTCCACCATGGGTAACCACTATCATTTGGCACATCATTGTCACAGTGTTTAGCATCAGAGCAACCATGAGTTACCTCTATACAGCAATGCACAGACCAGTGCTATACCACCTAGAAAAATGTTTCACAAAAAATCCAATTTGAACCTTCGGGGATTTAAGCCACTGCCTGCCTTCAACCCTAGACCCAGCCTCCAGGACCTCACTCCTGGGGGAAAGAGCAGTATACTCTACCACAAACACCAGCCCAAAAAAGCACACTAGCCCAAAACTTTGTGATTACTTGTGCACATGGACTGCCATACATAGGCAGCAAGGACCCACAGACAGTAGACGTTCCTAAACCAATTCAACTTTTGATTTCCTAATTGCTGGTTCCAAAAACGCTAATTGGGTTATCTGAGCAAGATGAAATTGTTAACAATCTCAATTCTTTCTCCATCTATCATGGTGGTAAGGATCTTTGCGTTCTTGTTGCTGAGATGCATTTGATATTGAAATCTGCAGTCTTTGACGTTCTGCGCCAAAACCTTCAAGTCCTCCTCAGCTTTGGGGAGCAAAGTTGTATCATCTGCATAATGCAGAGATTATTCAACCAAATGTTTGTTCCCAGTCTGTAGATTTTCTTTTCACCCTGCTGGAAAAAGGTTTTGATGTTCATAGAGATTTAATCTTTAAAAGGTCCCATGCATCAATTTTATCCTCTTTAGATTGTGCACTTTTTTGTTGTATTTGGCAGTCTTTATACCTTGGACTAACGCGTCTAAGCTTGATCCCAGGTTGTCTTTTAAAAATGTTATGGTTTTGGGCTTTACTCCCTGGTCTCTGATTTACCTTGAGTTGATTTTTCTGTATGGTCTGAGATGTGGATCCTGTTCCAGCTTTTGTAGGTGGAAGTCCAGTTTTGACAGCACCATTTGTTGAAGAGGTTATCATTTCCCCATTTGATAGCTTTGATTTCCTTGTTGAATATCAGTTGACCATAGATACTGGGTCTACTTCTGGGTTCTCAATTCTGTTCCATTTGTTGCTGTGCCTGTCATTGTACCAGTACCATGGTGTTTTGTTCTAATTTGTACTAAAATTTTGT
>NW_006399796.1:6113446-6114727 GCF_000299155.1 Elephantulus edwardii | reverse complement strand
TGCAACCTTAATTCTGGATTCCTGTGCTAACCATACTACTCAATCATAATCTGCACCCTACCGATTTCTAATTGTGGAATCTCAGAGAGCTAAATTTCTGTGCATCCTGTTTTGTTCATTTCTGACATGAAAATACTCATTTATCTGACTTAGTTTAATTGTTGTTGATAAATATATGCCTTGTGTGTGAACTCTCCCTTCGGCTCATGATGATCACTTGAACACTGAGACCTATGCTTATTTGCTTCATTTTGTGATTTTTATTAAAAGTTACAATTTATGGTAATTCTATGTTACTCTAGAATATAATCCAATATACTCTATGGCTTGGAAGCAGGAGTGGCATCTAATTCCTAAATAACATGCCTCTAGAAACTCTATGAACTATGATACATGTCAATAGTTGTAGAGGGGCTTCAAGCCTTTTGCTCATAAGGTTGCTATGAGTCATGCTCAACTTGAAGGCAATAAACAACAACAATACTCTATAGCAAAATTCTTTTATCGAGTTTTATTTTATATAACTTTAATTAAAGCAGGTAATCAGACCGTCCTCCTGTGAAGTACTAAGATAGAGTCAAATTACCCACCTTTAGATTAGCAATAGAATGCAAAATGCATACCACTCAAGGATCTTCCTGGTGAAATGTAACAGTTTTTAAGAAGTTATTATATACAATCATACTTGAGAATCTGATAATCTTCATAAGTAGAGAGTAAAAAAAATAATTTACTGACTGAGGGACCCTAAAATCCAAATCTAGTCATTCCTATAGCATTCCTATAGAAAGGGATAGAACTGTTCCTTAAGATTTCCATGCAAATACTTGCATTTTTGTGGAATAAGACAATCACTGTTTTCTTTAGAGGAAAGTTTCATGCATATGAATCAGTGAATTTTGGTTAGCAGTATAGCATTTGTGTTAAATTTAACATGTGTTTCTGTAAATTTGTATTATCAACAATACAACTGATATTATACTGTTATATATTACATAATGATTAGCTAAATAATTGTCATTTTTTGTTATTCTCCTGAAATTCCTATATATTGAGTCACTGTATCGAAAGAATTGTCAGACACAGAAGAATTTCATGAAACAACATATGAGCAAGAGACTATGGTGATGAAGGAAGAAGTTCAGGCTGCTCTGAAGGAAATAGCAAAAATTAAGGCCCCAGGAATAGACGGTATACCAATTGACATATTTCAGTTAACAGATGCTGCCCTGGACGTGCTCACCAAGTTGTGCCAAGAAATCTGGAGAACAACCACTTGGC
>NW_006399796.1:6110432-6112426 GCF_000299155.1 Elephantulus edwardii | reverse complement strand
ATGTTGTGAGGAGAGACCGGTCCTTGGAGAGGGACATCATGCTTGGGAGGGTGGAGGGACGGCGCAGGAGAGGAAGGCCCTCTATGAAGTGGATTGATTCAGTGACAGGGGCAACCATGATGGGAGTGTCAGAGACAGTGCTATTGGCATAGGACAGAGCAGAGTTTAGGCCTGTTGTGCATAGTGTTGCTATGAGTCACAAGCGACTCGACGGCACATAACAACAACATTATTATTTTAGATTGATAAATGTTTGCAATCAGTGAAATGTTTTTTTGTTTTGTTTACTTATGTTTCCCAGTTCTTATTCTCCACAGAAAGCACTGAATTTCAACATACAGTTACTACTGGGTATTCTGCATATCGGTAACTTTTCTGATCAGTTTATAGTTGGAATATTATTCCAATTTTAAGAAATTCCCTGAATACAAGAATTATATCAAGGTCTACTGGCTTTTCCATTAAATTCTAACAAACATGAATAAACTGGCCCTGTGGATTAAACCCCCCTATTTTCCTACAAGGAAAGTCATCATTCTGTGTAGTCAGAAAAGACATAATCTAGTCTATTTCAGCAACTTTTAATGCAGTGACACTGTTAAAGGGAATGAGTTATGGCTTGGAAACACAGGGAGGAGAAAACCCTGAAGGCTTCAAGGTACACTGGTCTTCAGTAAATTAAATCGTTAATAAAATTGTCCTTTTAGATTTACCTTGCACATTACGTGCAGATGACTCTTTCATTCACTAACGAGAATATTTTTAGGAAAAAAAATCTAAGAATATGTCCCAAATTATTGGCCATTAGGTATATTTTAAGAAATGCAGTTAAAAATAGAATACAATTTTAACAATTGCGTTTTAAATCTACTGATGTTCATGTCTTGTTCTTTACAGAAGAACACTATAAGACAAGATTACTTAGCCCCTAAACAACAATAACAATATAAAAAGTTAAATGAACAAATGGTTGAATAAATTTCAACTTAGTAAACAAGACAGGACAGAATAGAACTGTCACATAAATTTTACAATGCTAAAATCTTTATTTAAACGACAATCACATTTTGTGGTTTGGTTGTTGTTTGTTTTGATGTTTTTTTTCCTTTCTTATGAACTTGCTGGTGTGTTTGAACACCAATTTGAACCTAAGTGAGTACTGACTGTTTGTGTCACCAGTGTACTAAACGCACATAAATGTTTTAAGTGAATTTTTTTCTTCCATACAAAGTAAATACCCTAAAAATAAATAAAAACTGAAACACTGAAGTTGAGGCAGTTTCTGATCACCCATCAGGTTTCTGTTGCTGCAAATCACAAAAGGAAGAATGTTTATCCTTTTCCCTGGAGCCTGGACTACTAACTTGCTATTTAACCCGCAATTTCCATGTTGTTTTTTAATATTTATTGTTATTTGCTGTTGAGTTGACTGCTACTTATAGTGACCCTATCCACAATAGCTCTGAACACTGCCCTATTCTGAGTACATCTCACTGTTTCTAACACCCTTATGCCTATGAGACCAGTTACTATGCTCTCTGATGCATAACAAATAATTGCAAAGACTATGGCCTGGATCAGGTGCACCTTTGTCTCTAGACTGACATCATTGCTCTTCAGCACTCTGGAGAGGTCCCTGACAACAAAATTTCCCAATGTAATTTGTCTTTTGATTTCCTGACTGATGGTGCCAAGAATCTCAGTATCTTCTCCATATACCATGCTACCAGTTGGTCTAGTGGTGGGATTCTTTTTTCTTCTTCATATTGAGCTTCAATCAATACTTAAAACTATAGCCCTTGACCTTTTGCAGCAAACACCACAGGTCCTTCTCTGTTTCAGCAAGCAAGGTTGTTGATGAGACTTCCTCCAGTTTTGATGCTTCATTCCTCTACATAAGTCTAGCTACCAGAATGATCCATTCTGCATATTGATTGAAAATATTTTTATAGACTATTTAATGTATACTTATATGTGCTTTGAGATAAAATATT
>NW_006399796.1:6108829-6109922 GCF_000299155.1 Elephantulus edwardii | reverse complement strand
CCACTGGGTCAATTGACAGCCCCATATCAGATGGAGAAGAGATTAAAGTTGTTAACAATCACAGCTTGCTCAGAAAAACAGTCACCACTCTTAACACCAGCAGTCAGGAAACTAAACAATAAATTGCACTGGGAAAATCTGCTGCCATGGATCTCTCCAGAGTGCAGAAGAGCAACGATGAACGATGTCAGTGTAGATACAAAGGTGCACCTACTCCAGGCCCTGGTCTTCTCAATTACTTGTGATGCTTCAGAGAGTTGGACAATGACTAAGGATGACAAAAGAGTTGGGTGAGTTGTGGAGCTGGAGAAGAGTCCTGAAGATACCGTGGACTGTCAAGAAAACAAATAGATCTTTCTTGGAGAGGATGAGACCAAGTCTCTCCTTGGAGGGTAGGATTTTTCAGCTCCACCTCACTTATTTTTGGCACATGTCCAGGAGAGATTAGATCTGTACTTAGAGAAGGACATCAGGCTTGGATGTCAAGCAATTCGCCAAAGTGTTAAAGAGCAACAATGTCAGTATGAAGACCAAAGTGAACCTGATCCAAGGAATAGTCTTTCAAATGATTCCTATGCATCAGAAATTTGGAAAATGTATAAGGATGACAGAAGGAGAATTGATGCTTTGGAATTATGGTGTTTAAAAGAGAACTGAATATCCAATGGACTGCCAAAAGAATAAACACATCTGGCTTGGAGAAAATGCAAATAGGATACATCTTTGAGGCAAAAATAGTGATAATTCACCTCACATACTTTGGGCATGTTGTCATGAGGAATTGTTGTTGTTGTTATGTGCCGTTGAGTAGTTTGAGACTCATAGCGACCCTATGTACAACAGCTCTAAACTCTGGTCTGTGCTGTGCTAATTCCACTGTCTCTGACACTCCCATCCCGATTAACCCAGGCACTGAATCAATCCACCTCATAGAGGGCCTTCCCCTCCTGCACCGTTCCTCCACCCTCCCAAGCATGATGTCCTTCTCCAAGGACTGGTCTTTCCTTACAACATGTCAAATGTATGTTAAACGGAGCCTCAGAATCCTTGTCTCCAAGAAGCCTCCCAGTTTAACCCTTTCCAAGATGAATCT
>NW_006399796.1:6102715-6108204 GCF_000299155.1 Elephantulus edwardii | reverse complement strand
GGGTGTATGCCAGGGATATGTCCTGTCTCCATACCTTTTCAACCTGTATGCAGAACAGTTTATGTGGGAGGCTGGGCTCTATGAGGAGAAAAGTGGGGTCAACATTGGTGGATGATCTATAAACAATCTGCGTTATGCAGACGACACAACCCTGCTTGCTGAAACTGAGGAGGACCTGAAGCGCTTGCTGCAGAGGGTCAAGGACTGCAACCTCCAATATGGATTGAGGCTCAGTGTCAAGAAGAAAAAGACTCTCACCACTGAACTAATTGGTAGCATCAGGATGGATGGTGAAGAGATGAGATTGTTCACAGCTTTAGCTTACTTGGCTCCACAGTCAACACTCTCGGCACCAATAGCCAGGAAATTTAAAGGCGCATTACCATGGGAAAGTCTGCTGTTAGGGACCTCCCCAAAGTACTGAAGAGCAATGGTGTCTCTCTGGAGACTAAGGTGGATCTGATACAGGCCATGGTCTTTGCAATCACTTGTTATGCATCATGAAGGATTAGAAATTGAAAAAAAGGACATCATACTGTGAAAATAGGAGAATCAGAGAAAGAGAGGAAGACCTTAAAAAATGGACTGATACAGTAATTTTAACAATGAGCTTGACTATGTTAGAGATAGTGAGTATGGTGCATGATAGGACAAGTTTTAGATCTCTCATTCATAGGGTCATTATGAGTTCTAGTCAACTCAGTGACACCTAATGATGACAATGAACATGTAAGTTGGCTCAGTCTGACAACCTTGAACTCAATAAATACGTGGATCAAAGTATATACAGTAAATGCACAAATTAAAATTCCAAATGTCTTCTTTTTTTGAAAAGTATTTCAAGTTTTTTCTAACAAAAAGCTATTCAACTTAAAGCTATACTATGAATATATCAACATAGAGCATGGAGGTTCATACCAGAATATTATTAAAACATATTTACTTGTTTTGCCTAGAAACTATTATCTATTTTCCCCAAATTAAAAATTATGTAATAGTGGACATATTTACAAATGTCAAAAGTATACTACCATATTTATGAAGCTCTAAAATAATGTATTTTCAAATATTTACACTTATAAAGTTCTAACAAGTGTTACCATCTCTCTCACTAACTTAGTGTCTCAAGTCATTACATTCACATTTTGGTTAATACGTTCCTTGTGCTAGAAGATAATAATTGAAACAGAAATTTAAGAATAGAGGTAATAAAAGTTATAGCCTTTATTGGAGAATAATCCAAGAGGAATAAGGGAGAAAATAATACTATAAATAGAATACTCAACTGAAGCACTGAATATCATTATTTCTTAAAGTTTTGCTGCCACAACAGCTTTCTCACTGTTTGACAGCTGTGGAAAGTATGTTTTGGAAAGAAAAAAAAATCTACCCTATTTAATTTGGCAGTGGAATAAATTCAGTGTCTGAATCATAGTATGAGGCTATCAATAAGAAGAAAGTAGATGCAAAAAACACACTTCAGGGACTCAGTCAAATTTATGCTTATTAGATATTATACAAATGATCCTGATGCAGCGACATTCAGTGGTCCCCATTAGGTAAATGCATAATAAAGAATTTTCTAGATAAAATGAAAATCTTATTCAAAGAATAGAAAATGCTTTTCATTTTCAAAACATATAAAGAGAGGATTCTAAGATTGTCTTATGATTAACTCCTACACATTGATGTAGTTGGTATAGTACATTCAAGAACAGACTTAACACAATAGTTTAAACACTAAAAAGAAAGAAAAACAGCAATAAAAATCACTCTAAATTTGTTTCCCCAGTTACATAGATAATTAACATGTAAATCAAACATCAACAACAAAAACATACTTGTTTTCTGCTGCTTATTTCATGAGTAATAATTGTATTTGTTCAATATAGTTGCATAACTCAGGTATATAATATACTTTGAAAATGTTATCAGCAGAGATCTGTCTCTACAGAAGAACATCATGATTGGTAAGGTAGTTTTGCTGTTGTTGTTGTTATGTGCCATCAAGTTATCTGCGACTCATAGCAACCTTATGTACAACACCTCTGAACTCTATCTTGAACCAACCTTACTGTCTCTGACACACTTACCCCCATGACTCCAGTCACTGAACCAATCCATTTCATCCAGGGTCTTTTTCTCTTGTACTGTCTCTCTACCATGCCACACATCATGTCTCTCTCCAAGGACTGGTTCCTCATTGCAACATGCTCAAAGTATGTCAGACGGAGCTTCAAAATCCTTGCCTCCTAGGAGCAGCTGACAATCAGACTAGTGGTGAGAATCTTTGTTTTCTTGATGTTGAAAGATAATTGGCTGGCACAGAAGAATTTCATGAAACAACATATTAGCAAGCACCTGTGGTGAGGAAGGAAGAAATTCAAGCTGCTCTGAAGAAATAGGTAAAACACAAGACTGCAAGAATTGACTTATTACAAAAACTAAATGCTGCCATAATTACTCTCACCAATTGTGCCATGAAATCTGGAGGACAGTACTTGGCCAACTGATTGGAAGAGATCCATATTTTTTTTCATTCCAAAGAAATGTGACCCAACAGAGTGCAGAAAATATCGAACAATATCATTAATATCACATGTAAGCAAGATTCTGCTGAAAATTATAAAAAAGTGACTGGAACAGTTACATCAACAGCCAACTGCCAGATGTACAGGTTGGGTTTAGGGGAGATCATAACACTTAGGGATATTATAGCTCATAATTGATGGCTCTTTCTCTGAAATCAGAGAGTACCAGAGGAATGTCTATCAGTGTTTCATTGAGTATGCAAAGACATTTGACTGTGTGGATCACAAAACCCAGTGTCTAACTCTGAGAAGAATGGTAATCACAGAATATACTTGATTGTGCTTATGTGAAACCTATGCTTGGACCATGAGACAATCATCAGAACAGAGCAAGGAAACACTGCATGGTTCAAAATCGAGAAGCGGACACACCAGAGATGTGTCTTATCTTCAGAAGGTCAAGGACTAGCTTTTAATATGGATTGAAGCTCAACATTAAGAACACTGGTAAAATAGAAGAACAACTAAATACAGGAAAACCTCAATGACATGATTTGGTAGAGTGACTGTATAACAGTAATGAGCTCAAACATCGCAATGCTCCTTTATGAATACATATAGTCAATATGAGTCACAACTGAAACAATAGCATCTAATAATAATCATATTGTGTGGTCAATAATAATATCTGACAATCATACCATGTGTTGATGTGAATTATGTGAAGTACTTACGGGGAGCTCTGGTGACCTCGTGGTAAGAATCTGTGCTGCAATCCTGAAGACATGCAATTTCAATCCAACGACACTCCAAGGGACAAGGATGGGTAAACTCCTCCTGTACGATTAACTGCCTCTGAAAACCTAGGAGAGTCAGCTATGAGTCGGTTCTATCTGAATGGCACACAACAAAAAACAACTTATATAGCTACACTTAGATCCTTAATATAATTTTGGGAAGTGTTGCCTCTATTAGGCAGTTACTGACTGACCTGTATACGTTTGAAAATCTTAGCTATCAGATCTTTCTTAAATGATAGATTTTGCCTAATTTAATCATCTAAGAATTAAAAGGGAGCTTTGGTGGTATAGTGATAAGAAGTTGTTCTATAATACTGAAGGCACACAGTTCAAATCCATCAGGAGCTCTGGCAAAGAATTAATAATTTCCTCCTATGCAATCAAAACCCACTGGAGGGTCAGCTATGGCTTGATTCTGGCTCTATGGCACATAGTAACAATTATAAAGTGGCCTTTACTTTTATATTATTCCACTAAAGTTTATATTATTGATATGTCTCCCTCCAGTCCTGATGCGTGTCCTTCCCAATTCCAAACCATACAGTGTTCCTCTGCTTTGTTTGCACAACAGACTCCTGGTCCAGGTATAGTTTCCTCATGAGTACAATCAAGTGCTCTGGGATTCCCATTCTTCTCAGTTCCTGCCAAAACTTGTCATGATCCACACAGTCAAATGCCTTTGTATAGTCAATAAAGCACAAATAGATATCATTCTGATATTCCCTACTTTCATCCAAGATCCATCTGACATCAGCAATGATATTACTTATCAGTACTCATCAAAAACCATGAATGAAGACTCACCAATAATCAAGACTCATCAATAACCTGTTTTATGCAGATGACACAACCTTGCCTGCTAAAAAGCAAGGAGGATTTGAAGCACTTGTTGCAGAAGTTCAGCAGCCTTCAGTATGGATTGTGTCTCAATGTCAAGAAAACAAAGATTCTTACCATTGAGCCAAATAGGCTGTATCATGACATCTGGAGAAGAGATTGTAACTGTCAACAGCTTCATCTTGCTTGGATCCATATTTAACACCCTTGGTATGAGCAGTCAGGAAATAAGGAGACACATTGCAATGGGAAAATCTGCATTTAGGGATCTTTACAAATTACTGAGCAGTAGTGATGTCAGTTTGAGGACTAAATTGCTTCTGATTCAGGTCATGGTCTTTCCAATTACTAGCTATGCACCCGAGAGCTGGACATTGCATAAGGATGGCAGAAAAAGAGTGATGTTTGGAGCTGTGGTGTTGGAGAAGAGCACTGAACATTCCATGCATGGCCAAGAAAATGAATATATATGTCTTGGAGAGGGTGCAGCCAGAGTGCTCTTTGGAGGCAAGAATAATGAAACTTCACCTAATATACTTTGGACATATTGCTAGGAGGTGCTAATACTTGGAGAGGGACATGATTTTGGCAAGGGTGGAGGGTTGGCGAAGGCGAGGAAGACTTTCTATCAGGTGGATTAACAAGGTCACTGCTGCAATGGGATTTTGTGTGTCAGGATGTGTGAAGATGGCACAGGACAGGACTGGTTTCAGATCTTTTGTTCATAGGGTCGCTGTGAGTTGTACTCAACTTGGTGGCACCTAATAACAAAGTTTTTATTACACCAGTGACTAGAAATCTCTAAGAAAACAGATCATTCCCTGATTGCTATTCAGCATTCCCTATAAATCCACTTGAAGAGAAATCTAACCATTTAAGGCATTTACATTCCCTGTCTATTTTTGTGTCATCTAGTTTTAGGTCATGTCTTTTAGGTCATAATCCTTTTGTAGAAAGGATATAATTTCCTTGCTTCTTAAAATCTGCAAACTCACAGTTAAATCTTCAATTTTCAGAAGAATTTCTTGAATCATCATTTAAAATATGTAATTACTAATTCCTGTAACCTGAAATATAGTTTAATCTGAAGCAGATTATCTAATTCTAGTATGTATACTATGTATCTTCCCTTTTTGAAGATACAAATAGATTATACTTGACTATTTAATCTAATTGCAGTATTCAGAGTCTCTTCTGACATCCATTTTGGTCTTCTTCTGACTTTGAAATGACGCTTTGCATTCTTTATGGATAATACTTATGATATTCTCCTACAGCTTATCTGGTCTTTGTTCATTAGTGTTTAAGGCCTTAAACCTGT
>NW_006399796.1:6092246-6098795 GCF_000299155.1 Elephantulus edwardii | reverse complement strand
ATAATCTCAGAACACTAGATTGTATTTATGTGAAACCTATATTTGGACTAGGACACAGTCCTCAGAACAGAGTAAGGAAACACATCATGGTAGAAAATGAGAGAGTGTGTCAGAGATGTATGCTATCTCCATACCTTTTCAGTCTATATACAGAACAGATCATTTGGGAAGCAGGTGTTTATGAGGAAGAATATGGTGTCAGGATGAGAGATTCATTAGCAACCTACGTTTGCAGATCACACATTTTGCAGGCTAAAGCTGAGGAGGACCTGAAGCACTTGCTGCAAAATGTCAAGGACTGTGGTCTTCAATATGGATTGAAGCTCAACATCAATAAGACAAAAATTCTGACCACTGAGCCTATTGCCTGTACGATGATGGATGGAGAAGAGATTGAGGTTATTAACAATTACAGCTTTCACAGCTCCGCAATCAAAAGTCTTGGTATCAACAGTTAGGAAATCAAAAGACAAAGTGCATTTGCGAAATCTACTCTCAGGAACCTTTCCAGAGTCCTGAGAAGCAAAGATGTCAGTCTAGGGATTAAGGTGCGCCTGATCCAGGCCATGGTCTTCACAGTTACTTGTGATTCATCAGAGAGCTGGATAATGATTAAGGATGCTAGAAGAACAATTAATGCCTTTCAGTTGTGGTGTGGGAGAAGAGTCTTGAATACCATCAGCCACCAAGAAAACGAATAGATCTGTCTTGGGGAGGATAAAACCAAGCTTCTCCATGGAGGCTAGGATTTTGAAGCTCCATCTCACATATTTTGGGCATGTGGCCAGGAGGGACTGTTCCTTAGAGAAGGACATCAGGCTCAGAAGGATCGAGGAACAGTACAGGAGAGGAAGATACCAGATGAGATGGATTGATTTAGTAATTAAGGCATGGGTATAGGTATGTTGAAGTCAGTGAGACTGACTTAGGACAGGGCAGTCTTCAGAGCTGTTGTATATATTTAATCTAAGTATTTACAGAAAAGACTATTTTGCAAAAGTGAAAATTACAATTAACTCCATTTCAAGCTAACATACATAGTGATTTTTATCTATTTTGGATTGTATGGGGAGTCTGGTTCAGTCTTCGTTACTAATATTACATAAGGCAGTTTATTTATTCTCTATGGCATTCACTAGAGTAAGTGCTAGAGAAGTACTTGGAGAGTGCAAATTACTGATTTATTTGAGGTTAAAAGATGAGGTTGAAGCTAAGTGTCCATTCAGAGTCATTTCAAAAGAAAAGTAAACAATACTTTACCCATCCTTTTTCTACAGGGGGAAATAATTTAAAACCCTGTAGAGTTTAGGTCTACTCTTATGCATGTATGCCCTGGAATGTCCACTTGCTGTACAGAGGTAACTCGTGGTTGCTGTGAAGCTGAACACTGTGACACTGATGTGTCAAATATGAGAATGGTTTCCCATGGTGGAGAGTGTTTGGTGGAGCTCCCCAATTATAACAAGCTTGGAAGTAGGAGTGGCATCCACTTCTGAAATAGCTTGCCTCTGGAAGCCCTATAAACCTGGAGAAAGGACGTTAGTTATACCGGTGGCCAGGTCTTTCGTTCATAGGGTCACTATATGTCACCTCCGACTCAACGGCACTTAACAACAACTTATAGACGTAAGGTTGTCTTTAGTCAGAATCAAGTCAATGGCAGCAATTTTGTCTTTGTGTCTGTGTGTTGTTTTTTGTTATTAGATCATATGTTTGAAAGTGGATTCTCAGCTTCCTTTAAAAACTATGGGAATGCAAAATATCTATGCAATCAATTGTGTCATAGATCTCTGTCCAAAGTTCAACTGAGAGGTCGAAAAGATCAATATCTCAAAAGCTAGTGCCCAGCAAAGTTCTCTTTCTAAATCCTTTTCCTTTCTAATCCACTCTGTACCAAATAAGGGCCACTTGAAAGTCTTCATCTTTTATATGATGTTTATGTAAATGGAGAGCTCTGTATGACTTCTATAAGAGGATACATAGGTTCATGGTACAGCTATAAATAATTCTAATGGATATACCTAGATTTACAGACATGGCATTAGGGAACACTTTTAATTTAGCGATATCCCATAAATATCTTGTTGTTGTTTTTTTTCCTCTGGAGGCTGCAAGATTAAATGGCTGGCTTGTAATAAAGATTTCTAATTGAATCAATTGATGCATTTCAATGCTATGAATCATAGTGTAAATAGAATGAGGAAAGGGGAAAAACTTGGAATATGAGATCTTTTTCAGTTTTGCTATTAAGTATGGAGTCATGTTCACGGTGTATTATTATCTTCTCATTGTACAATAAAAGGGACAATTTAGATTGCAGTTAGTAAAAGTTTCCAAGTCTATTCTCTTCAAGACATTGTTGTAATTATTTATTGAAGAATTTCAAATCTTTGTAGTGTTGCTGTTAGGTGCCATCAAGTGGAGTATAACTCATAGCAACCTTATGAACAACAGAAGTGAACTCTTTTCTATCCTTTGTCATCCTCGCCATCTCTGACTCACTTGAACTCAACGCTGAAGTAACTGCATCAGTCCATCTCATTGAGGGTCTTACTCTCTTTCATTAACCCTTCACCTTTCTAAGAATGATGTCCTTTTCCGAGGAACATATCCAAAGAATGTGAGACAAAGCTTTGACATCTTTGTTCCAAATGGGCACTCTGGTGGCACTTTCCCCCAGACATATCTGTTTGTTTTTTGGACAGTCCATGAGATATTCACTACTATTCTCTAAACCACAAATCAGGGCATCAATTCTGTCAGGCTTAATAATTATCTAATTCTCATATGTATAGGATGTGATGGAAAAGACTATAGTCTGAATCAGCTGCACCTAGTCTTCAATCTGACATTGTTACTCTTGAGTCTTTTGGAGAGGTCCCTGACAGCAGACTTGCCAATTAAATATGTTTCATAATATCTTCAGTGTTGGTACCAAGGGGGTTGACTATTGATCCAACCAAGATTAAATCATTGACAACTTCTTTTTTTCTATCATAAAGTTGCTTATTGAACCAATTAGGAAAACTTTTGTCTTCTTAATGTTTAAATGTAATCCATATTGAAAGTCGTTGTCCTTTTTCTTCTACAGCAAGCATTTCAAGTTGTTCTCACTTTCAGCAAGCAGGATTGTGTCATCTGCCTAAGGTAGGTTGTTGATAAGTCTTCCTCTGATTCTACTGCCACATTCCTCATCACAGAGTAGTTTCATGAATCATTTCTCAGCATACAGATTGAAAGGTTACAATCCTGTTATACACCCTTCTAAATTTTAAACCATGCAGTGTTTCCTTCTTCCATTTGTATAACAGTTTCTTGGTTTATGTACAGATTTTGTATGAACACAAGTGTTCTGCAATTTCCATTCTTATAAATATTAGCCATAGTTTGTTATGATTCTCATAGTTAAATTGTTTCATAGTCAATAAAATTAATAGACATTCTTTTGGTATCCTATGTATTCAACTGGGGTTCATCTGTTCTCAGCAATTATATCCCTAGTGTCACAGCCTCTTGAAAACTCCTATTGAATTTCTGGGAGTTCCCTATGAATATACTGTTCTAGCCTTTTTTTGAAAACTTATAGCTATAGCATTAGAGAGGAGAGCCCAGACGTGAAGTCATTGAAAAATGAGGAGAAATAGCGGCAAAAAAATTCAATAATTTGAACATGGAATGGTCTAAGGATGAATGTAGGAAAACGGAAATTGTTCAAAAATGCAATGAAACACATGAAGATCAACATTCTTAGTCAAGTGAGATGGACTGGTATTCATCAATTTTTAATTAGATGTTCATATGATCTACTATGCTGGGAATGGAAAACTGAGGCAGAATAGATTTGCATTTATTCATATTTAAAATAACAATTCCAAGATTTATCCTACAACAAAATGCTGTGTGTGATAGATAGGTTACACAGACAAGGAAAAGTAAAAGCCAAATTGGAGTCAATTGTGAATTTTT
Source organism: Elephantulus edwardii (assembly GCF_000299155.1). Classification (NCBI taxonomy): domain Eukaryota; kingdom Metazoa; phylum Chordata; class Mammalia; order Macroscelidea; family Macroscelididae; genus Elephantulus; species Elephantulus edwardii. Next base: position 6,094,829 of record NW_006399796.1, on the reverse strand, counting down.
ATGAACTTTTGTATTTTGCAACTTAGCAAATTTGAAATAAAAATGCAATAGTATTATTGGTGATGGGAATGCAAAAGTTGGATACATTGAGAAAGGAATGGTAGTCAGAAAGTACAGATTTGGTAACAGAAATGAGACTGAAGGTAAAATGTTTTAATTTTGTGCTTTTGATGATTTATTCAAAGCAAATACACACTTAGATTTATGCTGTATAAAGAATCACTGGTTAAAAAAATTTAAAAGAAATCTCAAGAACTGATTTGAGGCACTAAACATCAATGATGAAAGATGAGATAAGCTTTGGGATGACATCAAGAATATCATCCATGAAGAGAGCACAAAGAAAGTCAAAACAAAAATGAATGTCAGAAAAGACTATGAAAGTTGCATTAGAGTATCAAGAAAAAAAAACAAAGGGAAGAGATGAAAAATAAAAAGAGCTTAGCAGAACACTTCATAGGGCAGCTTCAGAATTGTTGTTGTTATGTGCCATCAAGCCACTTGCAACTCATAGAGACCTTATGTACAACAGTCCTAAACTCTGCTCTATCCTGTGCTGATTGCACTGTCTCAGATAACACCCATCACAATTACCCCAGTCACTGAATCAATCCTCCTCATAGAGGGCCTTTCCCTTCTGAGCTGTCCCTCTACCCTCCAAAGCATGATGTCCTTCTGCAAGGACAGGTCCCTTGTTATAACAAGTCCAAAGTAACCCTCTCCAGGATGATTCTGTTTTCTTAGCAGTCCATGGTGCCCTCAAAACTCTTATCCAGCACCATAGTGTAAAGGCATCAATTCTCCTTTTATCCTCTCTAGTCATTGTCTAACTCTCTGATGCATAACAAGTGATAGAAAAGACCATGGCTGTATCTGATGCATTTTAGTCTCCAGAGAGACACCATTGCTCATCAGTACTTTGGAGAGGTCCCTAACAGCAGACTTTCCCATTGCAATACGTCTTTTAATTTCTTGGCTGCTGGTGCCAAGAATGTTGACTGTGGGGCCAAGCGAGCCAAAGCTGTGAACAATCTCAGTCTCCTCACCAACCATCCTGATGCTGCCAATTAGTCCAGTGTTGAGAATCTTTGTCTTCTTGATATTGAGCCTCAATCCATGTTGGAGGCTGCAGCCCTTGAAGATAGTGCTTCAGGTCTTCTTCAGTTTCAGCAAGCAGGGTTGTGTCATCTGTATAACACAGATAGTTGATACATCTTCCATCAATCCTGACACAACATTTCTCCTCATAGAGCCCAGCTTCCCAGATAATCTGTTCTGCATATAGGTTGAAAAGGTATGGAGACAGGACACATCCCCGGTGTTTGCCCTTCCCAATTTTGAACTATGCAGTGTTTCTTTGCTCTGTTCTGACGACTTCCTCCTGGTCCAAGTATAGGTTTCACATTAGCACAATCAAGTGTTCTGGGATTCCCATTCTCAGAGTCAGCCACAGTTTATTATGATCCACACAGTCAAACACCTTTGCATAATCAGTGAAACACAGATAGACATTCCTCTTGTATTCCCTGCTTTCAGCTAAGATCCATCTAACATCAGCTACAATATCCCTAGTACCACGACCCCTTCTAAACCCAGGCTGGACTTCTGGCAGTTCTCTGCTGATGTGCTGTTCCAGTCATTTTTGGATAATCTTCAGCAGAATCTTACTTGCATGTAAAATCAATGATATTGTTCTACAGTTTCCACACTCTGTTGGGTCACCCTTCTTTGGAATGGAAACAAATATAGATGTATTCCAGCTTCAGAATACAAAGGAAAATATTATCATGAAATACGCATAGAGCTGGAGACAGAGAATAACAAAATAGATTTATTTTTTTATTCTCCCTTAGCATAAAAGAACTGAAAAACACATTGAAGCCTTGAGTTGCAATACTGAACAATACTCTGGTTAAATTTTTCAAATATCCTGGGAACAGAAAAAAAAAGTAGAAAGAATGTAGAGTCACTGTACCAAAAATAATTGGATGTCTCTGAAAAATTCAAGAATTATCATATGAACAAGACCTAATAGTAAAGGAAGAAATTCACACTGCATTGAAGGCATTGGCAAAAATATTAGGCCCCAGGAACTGATAGAATATCAATTGAGATATTTCAACTAATTTGGACATGCTTACCACTATATGCCAGAAAATTGGGAGGAGAGTTACCTGGTCAACTGACTTAAAGAAATCCTTTTTTTTATTTTATTCCCAAGATAGGTGACCCAAGAGAATGTGAAAATTATTCAACACTGTTACTAATATTACAAATATCAACTCTTTTACACAAATTTAAAATTGATATTCCTCAAAATATTTTCTTGTAACCAAGGTTTTTTTATTTCTATTTCAATCCATTGCCTCCTTTTTCCTACAGAATCCAAATTGAATCTATATCTAGTTATGCTAAGGTAAGGAAATTTAGTACACTGTGTTTAGAATATCCTATCTGTGTTTCATTGACTATGCAAAGGCATTTGACTGGGTGGATCATAACAAACTATGGCTGACTCTGAGAAGAATGGGAATCCCAGAACACTTGATCATTCTAATGTGAAACCTATACTTGGACCAGGAG
>NW_006399796.1:6091036-6092146 GCF_000299155.1 Elephantulus edwardii | reverse complement strand
ATCTCAATCTCTTCACCATCTATCATGATGCTGCCAATCATCCCAGTAGTGAGAATATTTGTTTTCTTGTTGCTGAGCTTCAATCCATATTGAAGGCTACAGTCCTTGACTTTCTGCAACAAGTGCTTCAGATCCTCCTCTGTTTAAGCAAGCAGGGTTGTGTGATCTTCATAACAGAGATTGTTGATGTGTCTTCCTCCAATCCTGATGCCACATTTTTCCTCATAGATTCTAGCCTCCCAGATAATCTGTTTTGCATATGGATTGAAAAGATATGGAGATAGGACACATCCGTGGCCCACACTCTTACAATTTTGAACCATTTAGTGTTTCCTTGCTCTATTCTGTGACTGACTCCTCCTCCAAGTATAGGTTTCACATAAGTACAATCAAGGATTCAGGGATTCCATTCTTCTCAGAGTCAGCCACAGTTTTGTCATACACACAGTGAATGAACTGCCTTCGCAGAGGTAGTGAAACACAGACAGACATTCCTCTGGTACTCCCTGCTTTCAGCCAAGGTCCAGCTAACATTAGCTATGATATCCCTAGTACCACGATCATTTCCAAACCCAGCCTGCACGTCAGGCTGTTCTTTGATAACGTGCTGTTCCAGTTGTTTTTAGATAATCTTTAGTAGAACCTTGCTTGCATATGATATCAATGGTATTGTTCAATAATTTCTGCATTCTGTCGGGGTACCTTTCTTTAAAATGGGACCAAAAATACATTTGTTCCAGTCAGTTGGCGAGGTAGTTGTTCTCCAATTCATAATTTGGTGAGCACATCCAGGGAAGTGTCTGTTTATTGAAATATGTCAATCGGTATGCCACCAATTCCTGGAACGTTGTTTTTTTACCAATTCTAGTCACTCATTATTATTAATACTTCCTGGTTGCATGTTCGATTGATTTCTGACAGCAACAGTCAGTAGAAATCATCTATTTCCTCCTCTTTGGTTATGGTTGTTGATGCATAAATTTGAGTGACAGTGGTATTAACAGGTCTTCCTGTTAATGTGTATAGATGTTATCCTGACACTCACAACTTTATATTTACAGGTGCATCTAGCAACTGCCTTTTTAACAATCAAAGTAACTCCATTTTTAC
>NW_006399796.1:6084982-6090630 GCF_000299155.1 Elephantulus edwardii | reverse complement strand
ACATCATGCTTGGGAGGGTGGAGGGACGGCGCAGGAGGGGAAGGCCCTCTATGAGGTGGATTGATTCAGTGACTGGGATAATTGGGATGGGATTGTCAGAGACAGTGCGATTGGCACAGGACAGAGCGGAGTTTAGGGCCTTTGTACATAGGGTCGCTATGAGTCACAAGCGACTCGACGGCACATAACAACAACAACAATAACAACATTACAAATCAGAGGAAAGTCACAATACTCCTTTGCTTTTCCAAGTGGATAAGAACAGGAAACATTTTCATTTAAATATTATTTAAATATTTCTTTTATTATCTTGTAAACCACTGCTTTTTGGTGACTATTATTTCTTCTCTGTAGACAACACTAAACAGTAACACTTTTAAAGAATTATTTTTGTAATGTGCTGAAGTGTTGCCTGAGACTCACAGTAACCCTATGTACAAAAGGTCTCAATCCCCCTCTAACCTGAGAGGTCTCATTGACTCTGACACACCTAACCCCATTGTTCTAATTATTGTGTCAATCATCTCATTCACAGTCTTCCTCTCCTGCACTCTTCCTCTGCCCTTTCAAGCATGAGGTCCTTCTCCAAGGATTGGTCCCTCCTGCACATTTGCCCAAAGTATGTGGGACAGAGCTTCAAAATGTTTGCCTCTAGGTGAACCTTCATTTCACCATTTCCAAGACAGATCTTTTTGTTTTCCTGGTGTTCCATGCTATGTTCAATGTTCTTCTCCAGAGTCATCTATAGGAAGCCAAATTTTATAGTAAATATTTGTAATAAACCAAATGCTATTTAAGGATGTTGGGGAGGTGTGATACAAGCTGGAATTCACCCTGAGGCACCAAGGCAATCCTTAAGCATTTATAGGATTCTTGCATTGTATTTGCTAACTGATCCCTCCAGAGTCAAGCAGAAGGTTTTCAATAGAAAGAGCTTAGCTTTATTTACTTTGAATTCTCTTTGTGATTTCTTCCTTGGCAATTTTCAATAAAGATACAGGGAAGCTGGAATGTGGCACTTCAGTTCTTTTCAGTGGTTTGAGAACTGTCCCTCCCCCCTCCTTTACCTGTTTTCTCTTACATTCTTGTTATTTTGTCTCATTATTAATACTTATAAAAATACTTTACCTTCAGTCTACAAAAGTCATCAATTCTTCTTCTGTCATCCGTAGTTATTGCCCAGCTCTCTGAAGCGTAGGAAGTAATTTTGAAGACCATGTGCTAAATCTGGCACATCTTAGTCTCTAGACTGAGATCTTTGTTCCTCAAGACTCTGGAGAGCTCTCTGCTACTAGAGACTTCACCAAATAATTTGTTTTTTGTTGTCCTGACTGCTGGTGCCAAGACTGTTGATTGTAGAAGAGAGCAAGATGAAATTTTTAACAGCTTCAATCTCTTATCTATGATGATGTTACCAATTGGGCCAGTGGTGAGAATATTTGTCTTCTTAATGTTGAGCTTCAATCCATATTAAAGACTATGAATGTATAGATTGTTGCTGTGTAGCATAGACTCAAACTGGCCCTATGTGACCCGCTGACTGATTTTCAAAGGCAGTTCATCACAAGGGAGCAGAATGTGCATCCTTCTCCTGCATCATTATCTCTCATGGGTAATGTGATTCCAGTTAAATTATTTACAGTAATTTCTGTGCATCTGGTGACTGATAAGGAATTGTGCTGTTAAACAAAGGACATGCAAGTTGAACCCACCAGTTGTTCAGTAGGGAAAAATTCGGCAGTCTCCTCCTGTGAGAGTACTTGCCTCCAAAAACTGACTGAAGAGTCAGCTGAGTCATTTTTGGCTTGATGGAACACAACACAACAGTTGCTGTATATGTGCAACTTCTCATGGTTGAGGTTGCTTTGTTAAGTGAGATGTTCTCTTTGATAAGAAACTGCTATTGTTATTAAGTGTCATAAGTGACTCATAGTTACCCTATGAAGGAAAGTCCTCAACACTTGTGTGACTGTCATCCTCTCACTGACTTAAGTAGCTGCAGTAAAAGCTATAACTCAAAGTGTCTTCTATGTTTTGTTTTTTTTTCTCATTCTTTTTCCCTGGGTCCTGCGCAGAACTACAGATTTTCAAACAGTATGACATCCTAATTTTATCTTGTCTTAAACATCTAGCCTCAATTTTCACAATAAATTTTATTGATAATAATTTTTTACGTTTGACTTAGGTGATAAGAGATTGTATTTTTTGTTCTTATCTCAATAATAATTGCAGAAATACTTTCATAAGATTAAAAAATCTTCTCTCTAACACTTTGCTCCTAAAACTCAAGTCTTCATTTGAAAATAAATGAACATCTCTAACAACATAGAAAGAATACTGCTATTGCAACAATGCCAATTAATAGTGACCTTTCAGGACAGAACAGAACTGTCCCGCAGGATTATCCAAGATCACAAGCTTTACAAAAACAAACAATTACATTTTTCTTTGACAAAGGAACTGTTTGGTTCAAACTACTGATATTTTAGTCACTAATTGAACACCTAAACCTCCCCTGCTGGAGCTTGTTTCTCCTCATAGAAACTAGCATAAATAGTGGTGTAGTGATTAACTCTCTAAATTGTTGTTTTTATAACACTACATGGGAGTCTTTAATTGCAGCTACTAACTCTGATGGGCAGTATCCTTCCTAGTGATTAACTGCTTCTGAAGATGGGCTGAAGGGCCAGCTAGGGGTCATTTCTGATTCTATGGTACATACAACAACAATGACAACAATCTGTGTTATATTGACTTTGCATAGATATTCAGTTTTGTAGACCACAAGACATTATGAATAACATCGCGAACACTGGAAATTTTACAAAACTAAATTGTGCTGTCAGAGAACCCATGCATAGACAAAAACAGTCATTCAAACAGAAAAAGGTAAATATGATATTGCTTAAAATCAGGAAATATGTGTGTAAGAGCTGTCTCTCTTCTATTTTGGAGAAATTTTTTTTCATAAATCAATTCCTTATTTTTGACCAATTCCTTGAGAACAGCTTGAACTTCTTCCATTATTACCATGGATCATATGCTTCCTCCTAAAGTGATTCTATGTCTGCAAATTCTTTTTGATACAGTGACTCTGCATGTTCCTTCCATTTTCTTTTTATACAATTTTTGGTTTATTTTTACTTGCTTACAAAATTTGTATACATTGTGTTTCACACAATTCCTTCATTCACATTGTGTTTAATACAATCATTCCCATTTATTATTTCTTATAAAATTGATCATCACTGAACTATGGCCACCATTACTGTTTTTCCAGATCCCTGCCAGATCTGTCCCATTTCCTTTACTCATTTCTCCCTTTACCCTCTAAATTGTGCAACCCTATGGGTTTTTTTTTCCTCTGCCCATTCTCACCCTTCTGCTGCTATGTTCCACATCTTGGCTCCTGATACACATTTCAGTAGTTATCTTTCAATTACTACAATAATGGTCTTATGCAGTATTTGTTCTTATGAGACTGCATTAGTCCATTCAGCATAAGACCCTTCAGTTCCTCTAACGTTATGTTGTTGTTGCTGTTGTTGTTAAGTGTCGAGTCATAGACGACTCATAGCAACCCTATGAATGAAAGACCTGAACAATTGTATAACCTTCACTGTTTCTCTAAGTTCATAGAGTTTCTGGAGGCAAGCTATTTCAGAAGTGGAAGCTGCTCCTGCTTCCAAGCCTGTTTTAATCATGGGTAACCATGATCACATTTGACACATTAGTGTTTAGCATCACAGCAACCACAAGACACCTCTCTACAGTCCAAGTTATATAGTAATTTTTTTAATATAGTTTTGTTTCTGTTTTTAATTACTTGTTGTCTGCTGTCGAATCTGATCCAACTTGCACAGGAGGAGATTGCCCCTCCTTCTCCAGTGGAGCATCTGGTGGATTTGAACCATGCGCCTTTGGGATTGTAGCTCAGCTTCTTGCCACTAGACCACCAGAACTCCAATATAGTAATGTTTTAAATTATTGCTCCTGAAGGCTGCATAGTATTCCATTATGTCAATGTCCCACAATTTCTCAATTCATTCTATTGAGGTTGGCATTTAGGAGGTTTCCATGTTCTTACAATGGTGAATAACACTGCTATGAACATTGGTGTACAAATCTTCATTTGTGTCACTTTTAATTTCCTTAGGGTATATTCTTAGCAGTGGGATAGTTTGGTCAAATGGAATTTCTATGTTCAGATCTTTGAAGAAATGTGATAAGGCCTCTCTAAGTGAATAAATCTTTATTTTTTACATGTGGATCCTGATCTCTAAATCTAGGCTAATGAAAGTTTCTTAAAGTCTGTTAATTTAGTCTTAGGCCACGGGTCATTTCCACCCTACGCCATGTACACATCTTCTAATTAATCTCATAAATAGCCATAGTACTTCTGTCTCCTATTTCCAGAAATGGATAATAATTCCCAGCGGAATTTGAAACTAAAATTTGTATCAATAAAAGCAATGCATACACTATTTTATTCCAACCCATATCCAATGTTTCTAGACTGTTAAAATTTCTCTATACCTTAGGCCCTGAGAGTAATAGCAATGAGGGTCATTTTGACACAGAAAACTGAGTTTAAGTCTAGAGGTCACACAGTGAATCTTGTAGGAAGCTTCTGCCTGTGGCGATGGTAATTTTGTTCTATTATTTATTTAAACCTGCAGATTATAAAAAGGTAATGGATTGAATTGTCCTCTCTTCTCTGTTAAAACACAGGAAATTGAGAGATCAGAGAGTATCTTATTACGTAAGAGGATCTTATTATTGAAGAGTAACACTATTCCTTTCAGGTGGTTCAAACAGAGCAACACAATTTTTTCCAGCTTTTGGTGACAGTTTAAAAATAATTTTAGGAGTGAATGAAAATGGGGTTTTTTAAACATGATTTCCCCTAAATGATGAAAAAAGGAAGTTTTTATATTTCTCATTTGATGAGAAAATTCCATTTTCTTAAAAAGAATATAATATTGTAAAATGGAGACTTTTTAGACTAGTAAATCATGCTGGTGGGAGAAAAATAACTTGGCTTAAAACTTTAAGCAGAACTTGTGAGAACAGCATATTAGGACCTAATAGAATTTCATTCTGTCCCTAAAAGTCAAATCTGACTCTACATCATATAATTATCATAACAGGAAGAGCTCTGCTATATGATAAAGGTTAAAGCCAGGGTTAGGGGAAAAAATGGAATAATACATGTTAATACTCCCCCGCCCCAATTAAATTCCTAACCACTACATTCACATTTCTCAAGCTGAAATAATTGAAAAACATCTTCAAGCTTTGAGTTAAACCACTGAAGATTCCTATGAGAAAAATTCTGAAAAATGCAAAAAACCATTAAAAAAAGACAGAATGAATAGGGAGTGCTTACCAAAAAGAATAGGTTAAGAGTGCAACAGTTTAAGAAGTAGTAGATCATCAAGAACCAGTAGGAATGAATAAAGAAATTCAAGCTTCACTGAAGGGGTGGATAAAAAAATAATATATTAATGAATTAATGTGATATCAATTGACCTGTCTCAACAACATGCAGCTCTGAAAGTGCTCATTCATCCGATATTTGTTGTTATGTGCCGTCGAGTCACCTGCGACTCATAGCAACCCTATGTACAACAGCCCTAAACTCCGCT
>NW_006399796.1:6075339-6079522 GCF_000299155.1 Elephantulus edwardii | reverse complement strand
CCAAGATCCATCTAACATTAGCTATAATATCCCTAGGACTATGACCTCTTCTAAATCCAGCCTGCACATCTGGCAGTTCTCTGTTGATACATTGCTCCAGTCCTTTTTGGATAATTTTCAGCAGAATCTTGCTTGTGTGTGATATTAATGATACTGTTAGATAATTTCCACACTCTGTTGGGTCACCTTTCTTTGGAATGGGAACAAATATCAATCTTTTCCAGCTAGTTGGCCAGCTGACTCTCCTCCAGGTTTCTTGGCACAATTTATTGAGCACATCCAGGGCAGCATCTGTTTATTGAAATATGTCCATTGGTATGCTGTTAATTCCTGGAGCCTAGCCTTGTTTTTTGCCAATGCCTTCAGAGCAACTTGAACTTCCTCCTTAATCACCACAGGCTCTTGCTCATATGTTATTTCATGAAATTCTTTTATGTCAGACTATTCCTTCTGATACAGTGACTCTGTGTACTCCTACCATCTTATTTTAATGCTTCCTAGATAATTTAACATTCTACCCAAAGTATTCTTAAGTATTGCCACCCATGCCTTGAATTTGTTTTAACTCTTTCAGCTTAAGAAACACTGAGCGACTTCTGCCCTTTTGATTTTCTGATTCCAGCTCTCTGCACATTTTGTTATAGTATCTTGCTGTGTCGTCCTGGGCTGCCTTTTGACAGTTTCTGTTCAACTCTTTGATTTCTTGGTTTCTTTCTTTAGCTTTGGCTTCTCAGCACTCTAATGCAATATTCAGTCTCATCTGACATCCATCTTGGTCTTTTCTTCTTCTTCAGCCTTTGTAATGATCTTTTGCATTCTTCATGGACGATTTTCACTAGCAGTCAGGAAATCAAAAGACCAATTGCATTGGAAAATCTGCTGTCCAGGACTTTTCTAGAGTGCTAAGGAGCAACAATGTCAGTCTGGAAACTAAGATGTGCCTGATTCAGGCCCTGGTATTCACAATTAATTGCTATGCTTTTGAGAGCTGGACATTGAGTATGGATGACAGAAGAAGAATCTCTGCCATTGAGTTGTGGTGCTGGAATAGGGCACTGAACATTCCATGGACTGCCAAGAGAGCAAATAAGTCTGTCTACGAGAGTGTAAAATAATATTGTTCCTTAGAGGCAAATATTTTGTACCTTTATCTCACGTACTTTGGGCACATGAGGGACCAGTCCTTGAAGGAGGACATCATGCTTGGAAGGATACAGGGTCAGTCAGTGCAGAAGAGCATAACCCTGGATAAGATGAATTAACACAGTAACTGGTGTAACAGGATAAGTGTGTTAGAAACAATGAGATTAGCTCAGGATTATGGCAGGTTTCAGAGCTCTTATTCACAGGGTTCCTATGAGCTGCAAGAGGCTTGACTACAACAACAACAACAACAACAACAATAACAGCAAGACAAATAACAACAAAAAAAAATCAACCACATTTTTTTAACCTTTGGCCACCAAACCAAACAAATGAAACACAAAAACCCTATATGGACATTTATGTAAATTTAGCAATAGCATACTAAATTTTTAATTATTTTTCCTCTCAGACACTTTTTATGAGCTACTTTAAAAAAACCTAAAAAGCCAAAACCAAACAAACCAACAACCAAAACGAAACCTGCATCTACTGTTTCATGTAAGGCATAAGATATAAAAATTTCTCAGATTCCAGAAGTAAGGGTAGATGCCATCTCTGACGAAGAAAAGCTTAATGGCAAATTTGAGGAGAGGAATTGTATAAGAGGAGATAGGTACAACAGACAAGAGGCCAAGTTACACAACCAAGTGATTTGGTGAGAGGAATGTTTCCATCTTCCCAGGCACTAAACTCTCACTCAATCTTTTTCTTAATACACATGATGTTGTTTTGGAAACAATACAATGAGTTCTATTGTTAGGTACTAACTATGTTTTCTCCTTTTTTGCACAGGTTTGAGATGCTAGTACATTTCTGTGGCATAGTTGTGCTGGAAACCTAAAGAATCCATGGCTCTGAGTCCAGAAAGAAGGCTGCATAGAGGAGTGGACTTGGGGGGAGGGATTTTATAACAATGAAATAATTTTTCTTTTACGTTTCTAAGAAAAGAACAAACTGGACAGGAGGGGTGGGCAAGAAGAAAAGTACAACAATGAATAAATGGAAATCCAAAATCTCTGTAAATTTTCGTTAACATTAATTTTAAAAAAACTGAAAAAAAAAATAATGAAGATCTCCAGCATTTTTAATCCACCAGAGGCTTTTTGGGGAAAAGATGACCTATTTCCTTCAGTTGAAATTTAAACCTCAGAAACCTGGTGGAGGATCCCTATGAATTTAATACAATTACTGATTTTGAGTAAGTCAGCATAATCTGTCTTATATACTTTGGGGAATGTTTCAGTTCCTAGAAACATATATCACGTTTGAAAAGGTCAACAAAGGATATTCCTAGATGGTTTGCCATATTAGCTGCAACAATGATTTTAAATACAGTAGAAATTGTGACATTGGCACTGAATGCAAGGGAGTTGTTTCATTTTGTGTTTGAGGAGGTTTTTTTCTGTTGTACATAGGGTAGCTAGGAGCCAGAAAGGGCTACATGTTACCTAACAACAACATGACTGTTCTTTTAAGAAAACAGCAAAACATAGTGGAAGTATCATTCTGGGTTGAGTGCATTTTCACTGAAGGAGATCTAAGAATATGGCAGCACATGTCTATACCACCTGGTTGAAGCCATCCTCCTTGGGCTGAACGATAGTGCCTATTGTACCTAATCTGTACCTTCAAGTTCCTAAAACAAAATAGCAAACATATCTAAAATATGGCCACAGATGCATTGTCTTTGTCTTCGTCTTGCAGTTTAGCTTAAGGTTTTCACTTGGCATCAGAAAAGATGACTTCTAAAACACAGTAAAGCTAGAGAAAAAAACCACAAACACACCCAAATACACAATAAAGATATTAAAATAGTCAATGTTGTTTTTAGATATAAAAAGTTAGCCAACTAGGAGGTATTATTCAACACATAACACAAGTGAAAAAGAACAGAAAATCTTCTCACAGCTTTTTAATCCAAGTCCCCCAACTCAGTTATTGGATTATCATGACTGTTTTCCTAAAGTCTAATTTACATGTTCTCTTCCTGCCTCCTGATGCCTTTCTGCTCCCGGATGCTCTCCTGTGGAAGCACATTGACACCACCTTCTCCATATAAATAAAGTGCCCCCATGCCCTTGTACCAGGAGCACCTATTTCACAGGGGGATGAAGAGGAAATAGGAGACAGAGGGGCTGGGAGACCTGAGCAATCAAGCCAGAGAGGACAGGAGGTGCCAGAGGAGCAAGGAGAGGGGATTGAGCTGGGTGCTGGTAGGGCAGAGTGAAGGTGGGAACAGAACACGTGCCAAAGGGGTGGGCCCTCAGGACCAACACTTGATCTGTTTATTACCTGCATGTTTTCATAATCTCTTTTTGGTAAAATCTGTCTGTCAAATTTTTCTCTAAAGCTGAGCACCAAATTAAGACAGATTAGAGAGAAGGATGCTGTGGCAAACAATGAGAAGAATGGAAGTCCCAGAGCACTTAATTGTGCTCATGTGAAACCTATACCTGGACTAGACGGCTGTTTTGCAAACAGAACAGGAGAATACTGCATGGTTTAAAATTAGAAAGGGAGAGTGTAAGGGTTGTATTCTCTCTCCACATCTATTTAATCTGTAAGCTGAGCAAATTATTTGTAGACCTGGACTCTGTGAAATAGGGTGTGACATCAACATAACCTTGCTTACTGAAAGTGAGGAGGCTTTGAACACTTGTTGCAGAAGATCCAAGAATGCAGCTTTCCATTTGGATTGCATCTTACTGTCAAGAAAACTAAGATTTTTACCACTGGACTGATAGGTTACATTATGATAGATGAAGAAGAGAATGAAACTGCCAAAAACTTCACTTTCTTTGATCCACAATTAACACCCTTAGTACAAGCAGTCAAGAAATAAGGAGACACCTTACACTGAGAAAGTCTACAGTGAGGGATGTGTCCAAATTATTGAGGACTAATGAAGAAGTTCAGGCTGCTTTGAAGGAAATGGCAAAAAATAAGGCTCCAGGAATAAATGGCATACCAACTGACATATTTCAGCTAACAGATGCTGCCCTGGACGTGCTCACAAAGTTGTGCCAAGAAATCTGGA
>NW_006399796.1:6071720-6073924 GCF_000299155.1 Elephantulus edwardii | reverse complement strand
TATAGAAAGCTGAACAATGAATAAGGATGACAGAGGAAGATTGATGCCTTTTAGCTGTGGTGTTGGAGAAGAGCAGTGATACTCCATGGATGGCCAAAAGAACAAATATGTCTTGAGTGCTCTTTGGGGGCAAGAATGATGAAGTTTGGCCTCATGTACATGGCATGTTGCTAAAAGGGGCATTCCTTGGAGAAGGACATGATACTTGGAAGGATGGAGGGAGACCTTTGAACAGGTGGATTGACACAGTGACTTCCTCAATGGGCTCTTGTATGTCAGAAAGTGTGAGGATGGCACAGGATAGAACAAGGTTCAGAACTTTTGTTCATCAGGTTTTTATAAGTCATACTCACCTAACAACAACAACAAAAACAACACCTAACAACAGGGAGAAGAATTGGCCATCAACTTCCAAAATAACAGGCTTCCAAATCCTATGTACAATATAGCACGCTTAGGCTAGATTAGCAGATATGGCACTGAAGGCGGAGCTTTCATATTGAGAATCACAAATCAGGAGGAACAATAGCAACTAGACCATAATGATTGGAACGTTGAATAAGAGAAGCATGAACAGAGAAATATCTAAGTTGGTTAAAGAAGAAATGGAATGCACAAATATTGACATACTAGGCATTAGAGAAATGAAATGGATTGGAACAGATCATTTTGAATCACACAATCATATGATCTATGCTGGAGATGAAAAGGTGAGAAAAAATGGGGTCACATTCATAGTTTTAAAGATCATTTCTAGATCATTTTTAAATACAATGTTGTGACTGACAGAATAATAAATACACACACATATATATATATACAAGGAAGACTTTTATTAATACCACTATCATTCAAATTTATGTGCCAAAAACCAGAGTCAAAGAGGAGGAATAGATGACTTGTATCAACTGTAGCAATTAGTAATAGATCTAACGTGCAACCAAAATACATTAGTAGTAATGTGTGACTGGAATGCAAGAGTAGAAGAAAGAAGAATTGGTATTGTGAAGCATGTACTTGCTGACAGAAATGAGGCTGGAGACAGGATAATAGCGTTCTGTTCAATCAATGATTTATTAATTATAAATATCTTTTATGAGAAACACAAATAGTGATAATACACATGGACCTCAACACATGGCCCACTCAGGAATCATACTGATTATATCTGTGGCGGAAAAAATATCATCAGAAAAGCTAAATACCACCTTTGAAAACTAGGCCAGGTGCCTATTGTGGATCAGATCATCGGCTACATCTATGCTAGTTCAAAATGAAGCTAAAGAAAATCAAATCAAGTCCACAAGAACCAAAGTTCGACTTTGAATCTATCCCTCCTGAATTTAAAGAGCATCTCATGAACAAGACTGAGGCCTTGAATATGAATGACCAAAGAACAGACGAGCTGTGGGAGGATATGAAGAATATTATCCATGAAGAAAGAAGGAAAGACAAAAGTGGATGTCAGAAGAGGTTCTGAATATTGCACTAGTGCAATGAGAAACCAAAACAAAGGGAAGAAATAAAGATGTTTAGGAACTAAACAGAAGATTTCAAAGGGCAGCTTGGAAAGACAAAGCAAACTACAATAATGAAATATGCCAAAACTCGAGTTGAAAAATTAAAGGAAACTCACTTGGCATTTCTTAACTTGAAAGCAGTGAAGAACAAATTCAAGTCTTGAGTTGCAATACTTAAGGAAGCTGTGAGCAGATTGATGAATAAACCAGGAACCATCATAAGAAGATGGGAAAAGTACACCGAGGCACTACACCAAAAAGAATTGGCTGGCACATAGTCAACAACAACAACAACAACAAAATGACCAACAACAGCAATGACAAAAAAACACCCCAAAACGAAACTGAAGCCATTTTTTTTCAATGATCCAGAATGAGAAGTGGGTGCCTTAGAATCTAGGATCACAAGAGATAATGATAAAGAAAGGAAATATTGAGAACACTATAAAAAAAGTGTTCCAAGGAACTCTGAAGCTTTCATGCATAATGCAGAGAATAAAGAGTAAAATGAAGGCATGGTGAAGTACAAGAGCTAAAAAAAAACTTCAAAAAGTAAATAAAAAACCTAAAATATTATAACAAAATGTGCAAAGACCTAGAATTAGAAAAGCTAAAAGGAAGAATATGCTTGATTTTTCTCAATCTGAAAGAATTGAAGACAAAATTTCAGGCTAAAGTTGCAAT
>NW_006399796.1:6068850-6071154 GCF_000299155.1 Elephantulus edwardii | reverse complement strand
TAAAAGAAGAGCGATGAAAACTTCAATAATTTCCTCATCTATCATAATGTTGCCTACTGGTCCAGTTGATCATATTTTTTGCTTTCTTGATGTTGAATTGTAATCTATATTGAAGACTGTAGTTTCTGATCTTCTACATTAAGTACTTCAAGGTGTTTACACTTTCTGCAAGCAATATTTTATATATTTGAAATAATTGCAACACCACTATTTAATAATTTTTAAATTTTGCATGATAATATTTTAAATAAAGAGTTCTGGTTGCTGAAGTTTCACATTGCTAATCAAAAGGCTACATCTCTTTCCGTTAAAATTTACAGTCTTGGAAGCCCAACGAATGTTAAACATGAATTGAAATCCACTAAACACTAGTGAGCCGAGGTATGTCATAATATTAATCCTGCTGGAGCATCAACATGTAAAATAATATTTAAATAGCATTTAACAGTTCGCTTATTTTTAGTTATATAAGGACCAGAGCTCTCCACATCTTTTGTCTTTTGTCATTGTGAATGTAAATTTCAGAAGGTTAGGAAATATTTTATTTACACTTAGTTAGTTAGTTAGATGTGTTGCTATAAATTATATAGACATTTTAAATGTAAGGCTCCATTTGTGCTCTTTTTACAGGTCTCATAAATATGAATGGAAAGCTTTTTTTAATGTTAATTTTTGATAAAAGGTTCTGCAGAGAAAGAAAAATTATATAACTTTTAGGTGATCTATGGGCCATAGTTAAACAATTTTTTTTCTTATCTCTCATCACTGTTAAGGAACTCTTGTGGATTAGTGTGCAAAGAGTTACACTGGAAACAAAAGAAAAACCAGGCAGTTTCAATCCAGTAGACTAAAGGAGAAAGTTGGGCAATCGCCTCTGAAAATCTAAAAGAGAATTAGCTACTAGTTAGTCCTCCCTTGATGGCAGTAAGTGTTATGCGTGTGTACCATCACTAGTATCAGAATACAACTCTCAGTGCTGAAGTAGTAACAGATACAATAAAAAAGAATGTAGGATATAGGATTTTATCTTTGTATTTACTTAAATTCCTTTTTTATAATTTAGAAATAAAATATTTTTTCCTGTAATTAGACACGCAGAAGTAATTTTTAATATATGTTTGTTGCTGTTGTGTAGTATCAAGATGGAATTGACCCATAGCTGACCCTCCAGTGGGTTTTCAGAGGCAGGTAACTGCATAGAAGGAGACTGCTTATCTCTCACTTGGATCAGCTGGTGGACTGGAACCATGTGCTTTTGATTTGTCTGTGCAATTCCTTACCAATAAGCCACCACAGCGACCTTTATTCCACGTGAAAAAGAAAACGTGTGAGCTAAACCTATTGCTTGCAAATCAGCTTTACTCTTTAAATTTAGGTATTATACAATTAAAAAAACAGATAACACAATATAGCTATATTATTTCAGACATTAATACTATTGTGCCAAAATTAGTTTTAATTTTGTAAGCAGTAATTTGAAGATTCAGTTGCTACAGTTGCAGGGTAACTTTATACTAATAGTAGTATCAGTGGTTATTAAATGAATTGAATGCATACTAAAGCACAGGTTGTTGATGATTCTTCAACCAATCCTGATGCCACATTCCTCTTCGTATGGCCCAGCGTCTCGGATGATCTGTTCTGCATACATATTGAAAAGGTATGGAGACAGAATACATTCCTGACGAACCCCCTTCTTGATTTTGAACCATGTAGTGTCTCCTTGCTCTGTTCTGACAACTGCCTCTTGGTCCAAGTATAGGTTTCACATTAGCACAATCAAATGTTCTGGGATTCCCATTCTTCTCAGAGTCAGCCACAGCTTATTGTGACGCACACAGTTAAAAGCCTTTGCATAGTCAATGAAGCACAGAGAGACATTCTTCTGGTATTCTTTGCTTTCTGCTAAGTTCCATCTAACATTAGCTATTCTATCCCTAGTACCATGACCTCTTCTAAATCCAGCCTGCACATCTGGCAGTTCTCTGTTGACATATTGTTCCAAACGTTTTGGGATCATTTTCAGCAAAATCTTGCTTGTATGTGATATCAATGCTATTGTTCGATAATTTCCACACGCTGTTGGGTCACCTTTCTTTGGGAAGGGGACAAATATCGATCATTTCCAGTCAGTGGGCCAGCTGGCTGTTCTATAGATTTCTTGGTACAACTTAGTGAGCACATCCAGGCCAGTGTCTGTTTGTTGAAATATGTCAATTGGTATGCCGTCAACACCTGGAGCCTTGTTTTTTGCCAATTCCTTCAGAGCAATTTGAACTTCCTCTTTGATCACCATAGGCTCTC
>NW_006399796.1:6064183-6068207 GCF_000299155.1 Elephantulus edwardii | reverse complement strand
TGGACAGTAACTAGGGTTGATAGAAAGAGAATTGATGCCTTTGAGCTGTGGTGCTGGAGATGAGTGTTGAATATACCATGGACTGCTAGGAGAACAAACAGGTTTGTTCTGGAGAGGGTGAAGCCAGAATGTTCCCTGCAGTCAAGTATCCTGAAGCTTTGTCTGACATACTTTGGGCATGTTGCAAGGAGGGACTGGTCCTTGGAGAGGGACATCATGTTTGCCAGAGTGGAGGGGCGGCCAAGGAGAGGAAGACCTTTGATGAGATAGATCGAGTCTGTGACTAAAGAGGTGGGAATAAGTGTATTTGAGATGGCTAGGTTGGCACAGGATAGAAATCGTATAGAGCTCTTGTACATAGGGTCACTATGAGTCGCAAGCCACTCGATGGCACATAACAACAACAGCAACAACAACTAAAGACTGTAATCTTCTTACACAACACATTTTCTTGTAGAAAATTCACTAGGCATAATTAAATATTAAAATCAAGTAATAAAATAATTTCTATCATTTACAATTATAACAGGTTGTTGCAGAAGCGAAATAAATGCCTAAATCACTGAGATAGCTTTTTATAGACATACATGAAAATAATGCCTGTCCTTCAAAATTGTTTGATTTGTGGTCCTCCGCAAGATAGTGAAAATTTTGTATGGTAAAATTCCAGTGAGTGCATTGATGGCTCAAAAGCAGCAGAATTCTTGCTTTTTATGCAGAAGACTTCTTGCCAGTGGATTCAGGCACAGCTACCACTCATTTGTCAGTGAGGCATTTGTGTTACTGTGATGTAAACCGGCTTCAACAGAGCTTCCAATCCAAGGTGGACTGAGAAGAAAAGCCTGACAATAAACTTCCAAATATTGAGTCAGAATTGACTCATAACTGACCCTCAGTGGTTTTCAGATGCCTTAATGTGCATGAAAGATAATTGCCCATTTTCCTCTCATTTAGCAGCAGATGTATTACAACTGTGTGTTTTACACTTCACAGCACAACTTATTACCACTAGGTCACTGGAGCTCCTTCCTCCAAATATTAGTCAATGAAGAGTATGTGGACCACCAAGGTTTAGTTCACAACTGATCATGGGGATGAAACAAGACCAGGCATATTTTAGCTTAGTTGTGTATATGAGGTTACCATGACTTGAGACAAACTCCATGGCAGTTAGTTAAGAGAAAATTCCACGAGGTTTAGTGATCTAAACAATCATGTATTACTGACTCTAACATTTTAATTACAATTTTAAGTTGGTCATAAACAAGTTCAAATAAGTTAGGGTTAAATTTAAGTCTTCATTGAAATAATAATGAAAAATTTAATCAGAGACTTCTCATCAGCAGTCACTTAAAGAGTGATAACTCAGTATTTTTAACAAAAAATATCAGAATACTTGATTGTGCTTATGTAAAACCTATAATTAGACAAGGAGGCTGTTTTCAGAACAGAGCAAGGAAACATTGCATGGTTCATAATTGGGAAGGGTGCACGCAAGGAATATGTCCTATCTCCGTACCTTTTTCAGTATGTATGCAGAACAGATCATCCTGGAGTCTGGGTTCTATGAGAAGAAATATAACATCAGGATTGGATAAAGAGACATTAACAAGCTGCATTAAAAATACAACACAGTCTGCTTGTTGAAACTGAGAAAGACCTGAAGCACTTGCTGCAGAATGTCAAGGACGGCAGGCTTCAGTATGAATTGAAGCTCAACATCAAGAAAAAGATTCTCACTACTGGGCAGATTGGCAGCATCATGATATATTGTGAAGAGATTGTTAAAAGCTGGCTCTACAATCAACATTCTTGGTACAAGCACCAAGCATATTAAAAGATCAGTTGCATTGGAAAATTCTATTCACATGAACCTCTTCAGAGTACTGAAGAGCAATGAAGACTGTCTGGATACTAAGGTGTACCTGATCCATAGTCTTTGCAATTACTTGCTCTGAGTCAGAAAGGTGGACTATGACTACTAATGATAAGAGAATGATGCCTCTGATCTGTGGTGCTGGAGAAGATTATTGAAAATACCATGAACTGCTAGGAGAAACAACAGGCTTGTCCCAGAGAGGTTGAAACCAAGCTTCTCCTTGAAGTAAAGGATTCTGAAGCTTTGTGTGACATACTTGGGGCATGTTGCAAGGAGTGACAATCCTTGGAGAGGGACGTCATGCTTGGGAGGGTAGAGAGACAGAGAAAGAGGTGAAGATCCTCAATGAGACACATTCATTCAGTGATTGGGATGATGGGGTAGGTGTATCATAGACAAAAAGATTGGCACAGTATAGAGCAGGGTTTAGGGCTATTGTACATAGGGTCACTATGAGTTGCAAGTGACTCAACAGCACATAACAAAAACAACATTGGTCCACAGATTAGCCTATCACAGATGCTCTTATTGATGTATATTAGTCATATCTGAGTGGCAAGCTTTATATAGTTACATAATAATGTAATACAATGTGTATAACGGTGTAAAATATAAATTTTCACTTTAATAGTCCTACTATTACAGTTCAAGCCTGTTGCCACCAGTTGATTCTGAATGAGTTTATAGTCATTGCTTTTCTTTCTAAAAAATAAATTAACTCAGAGGCTATTTTTCAGTGGTAATTTTCAGTGAGTGCTTTATCAGTTGAGTGCATTCATTGTCTGCACCTCCCTCCCTTGGTCTCTTTCTCCCTCCCTATCTCACCAAAAGGGCAAGGTAGCAAATTTGGTCTGACACACCTAGATGGTAACTTTGTGTTTGGATATTTACGGAGATAGTTTCTGCAACAGCCCCTGCTTAAAGACTCACTGGAAAATAAATAATGGCATGTTTGCTTTGAATGGGAACACTTTACATTAGTACATTTATATAAAAACCTAGTACTAATGCTAACAATTTATGATTGCATACAGAAAATGAGAAAATATGAATAGAACCAATCTACAGGAACATGATTTATGCTTGAAATGGTGAAAAGCAATATAAAGTTCAATGTAAACATCCTTCAGTTTTGAGCAAATGATTCAAATCCGTTTCATTTTTAAAATCTACAAAGTGTTTTTTTCTCTTCCTCATCAGTTTCCTAGAGGCTGCAGAAAGGTTGATATTATGCTTTCCTTTTCGTTTTTTAATTAATGTTATTTTCAGTAATTTTAATGAATATTTACAGAGACTTTGGATTTCTACTCATTTATTATTGCATTTGTTCCCTGTCCACCCCTCCATCCAATTTGTTCTTCTCTTTGAAAAATAAAAGCAAAATTCTTCATTGTTATACAATCCCTCCCCCCCAAGTCCACTCCACTATGCAGACTTCATTCTGGACTCCTGTCAAGATAATAATACCTAAACATATATCACTTTTAAACAGTTCTCCCCCTAATCTGTTTCAATGCAGTACACATTATTTGTCCCCTCTTTCTCAGTCTCCTCTCAACCCCTTTTTTACAATAATAGCAGTATGCAGTATTTGTCCCTTTGTGACAGATATTTCACTCAGCATAATGCTCTCCAAGGTAATCCATTTTGAATAATATTTTATGAGTTGTTTTTCACTGCAGCATAGTATCCACTGTGTGAATATACTACAGATTGTGTATCCATTCATTTGTTGATGGACACCTAGGTTGTTTCTCACCCTTTCCTATTGTAAACAAAGCCACAATGAACATGAGTGTATGTATATTTGCTTGTGTGGCGCTTATGGATTCTCTAGAGTATATTGCCAGTAGTGGAATTGCTGGGTCAAATGGTATCTCTATTTGCAAATTTTTGAGAAAGTATCATATATCCTTCCATAGTGGTTACACCATTTTACACTCCCGTCAATAGTGAATAAGGATTCCAGTTTCTCCACAATCTCACCAGCATTTAATGTTTGCTACTCTGTTAAATTCCAAAATTATCTTGGCTTCTGTGATTCCACATACATGAGCTGACACCGCATGGCTCAAAATTGAGAAAGGCATACACCAGGGATGTGTCCTATCTCCATACCTTTTCAACCTGTATGCAGAACAGATT
>NW_006399796.1:6058950-6060643 GCF_000299155.1 Elephantulus edwardii | reverse complement strand
AATTGGTGTTTGTATTGGGATTGCATTGAATGTGTAAATTGCTTTTGGCAGTATTGTCATTTTCACAATATTGAGTCTTCCTATCCATGAGCAAGGGATATTCTTCCAATTCTCTAGGTGTTCTTTTTTTTTCCTTTCTGTTTTGTAATTTTCTTTGAATAGATCCTTTTTTGCTTCTGGTTAGATTTACTCCCAAGCATTTAATCTTGTGATAAGCTATTGTAAAGTCTATTGTTTTTTTTAGTTCTAGTTCTGTATTCTCTTTGTCGCTGTAGAGAAATCCAACTCTTTTTTGTATGATGATCTTGTATTCTGCCACTTTGCTGAATTTGTCAACTAAGTCCAATAGTTTTCTTACTGAGTCTTTAAGGTTTTCTAAGTATACTATCATATCATTTGCGTATAGTGGTAATTTAACCTCCTCTTTGTAAATATGGATACCTCTTATTTCTTTCTCTTCCCTTATTGGTATCATTAAGACTTCCAATAAATTATTAAATAGGAGAGGTGATAGTGGGCATCCTTGCCTAGTTCCTGTTCTCAAGGCAAATGCCTTTAATCTTTCTCCTTTGAGAACAATGTTGGCTTTGGGTTTGCATATGTACATTTTAACTATGTTGAAGAAATTCTCCTGTAATTCTATGTTGTTGAGTGTTTAATCAAGAAAATGTATTGGATTTTGTCAAAGGTATTTTGTACATTAATTGGTAGGATCATGGTTCTTGTTCTTTGTTTTGTTAATGTGGTGAATTACATTGATCGTTTTTTCTTATTTTGAACCATCCTTGCATACCTGTTATGAATCCCACTTGGTCATGGTGA
The DNA here is from genome assembly GCF_000299155.1 of Elephantulus edwardii. NCBI lineage: Eukaryota > Metazoa > Chordata > Mammalia > Macroscelidea > Macroscelididae > Elephantulus > Elephantulus edwardii. The sequence goes on along the minus strand of NW_006399796.1, from coordinate 6,059,821 downwards.
ATTGTTGTTTTTTTGGTTTTTTTATGTATCATTGGATTCTATTGTGCAGGATTTTATTCAGAATTTTTGCATCTATGCTCATGAGAGAAATTGGCCTATAGTTTTCTATTTTGGTGGTGTCTTTACCTGGCTTTGGTATCAAGTATATGTTTGTTTCATAGAAAGAGTCTTGGAGAATTATTTTTCTATTTTCTGAAATAGTTTATGTAGCATTGATGACAATTCTTCTTCAAATGTTTAATAATTTCACTTGTAAAACCATGTGTTCCATGGCTTTTTTTGGCTGGATGTTGTTTTATCACCTTTTCAATTTCTTCTTTTGTAACGATCTGTTCACTTGTTCAATTTCGGTTATTGTCAGTTGAGGTAGATTGTGCATTTTTAAGTATTTGTTTATTTCCTCTCAGTTTTCATATTTGTTTTAGTTTTTTATAATATTCCATTGTTAGTCTTTTTATTTTACTTAGTTCTGTTATGATGTTGCCTGTTTCAGCTTTTATTCAGATTGTCTTTTCCTTTGCTAGTTTTGATAGTGGTTTGTTGATTTTATTGACCTTTTCAAAGAACCAACTCCTTGTTTTGTTGATGGTTTCAATTTTTTTTGTTTTCTATCTCATTTATTTCTGCTCTAATTTTAATAATTTCAGTTTTTTAGAGGAAGTTAGGTTTTCTTGCTGTTCTTTTTCAATTGGTTGGAGATGTTGTGTTATAAAGTCCATGGTCATTTCCCCCCACTGACTTTTGATGTGTTTGCTTATTGCTATAAATTGACCCTTGTGTACTGCTTTGGCTGTTTCCGAGAAGTTTTGGTAAGTTGTGCTTTCATTGTTATTTTTTTCAAGAAAATTTTTAACTTTGTTTTTTATTTCTT
>NW_006399796.1:6048316-6058609 GCF_000299155.1 Elephantulus edwardii | reverse complement strand
TCAGTTTTGTTAATGTTTGTTTTATATATTTTTCAGGTCTATCATTTGGTGCATAGATACTTATTATTGTTATGTCCTCATGTTCTTTTGACTCTTTTTATGTAGTGACCTTCATTGTCCTTTGTAATGGCTTTTGCTTTAAAATTTATCAGAGACTAATATCACTACTCCTGCTTTTTTCTGGTTGCCATTTGCTTTATATATTTCCCCCCACCCTTTTATTTTTAGTTTTTCTTTATCTTCACTTTTCAGGTACGTATCTTGTAGATACCAGATTAATGGATTTTTTTTTTTTAACGAATCTGCTACTCTTTTTCTCTTCGTTGGTGCATTTAAACCATTCACATTTAGTGTGATTATTGAGAGGCAAGGTTTTATTGCTGTCATTGTGTTGAGTTCTTTTTGGTGTTGTTCCTTTAGTCCATGCTCCTTTCTGGGGCACATCTGTAAGAAGGGTGTCAATCAGTGTTTCCTACAATGGTGGTTTTGTTTCTACAAAATCCTTTAGGTTCTGTTTTTCTGGGAATATCTTGATCTCTGTTTCATATTTGATGGACAGTTTTACTGAGTATAGTATTCTTGGTTGACACTTGTGTTCTCTGAGTGTTCGATAAAGTCATTCCACTGTCTTCTTGCTCGCATGATTTCTGCTGAGAAATTGGCTTTTAGTCTTATCTCTCTTCTTTATAGGTTGCTCTTTGTTTCTCCCTCACCGCTTTCCTTATCTTTGGTTCTGGCAAATTTGACTATGAAATACCTTGGTGTTTTTCTTTTGGAGTATAGTTTATATGATGTTCTCTCATTTTCTTGAATATATATTCTCTCATTCTTCATTATGCCTTGGAAATTTTCTTCAAGTATTTCTTCCACAACTTTTTTGGTACCTTTACTTGCTTCTTCCTGTTCTGTAATTCTGATGATGTGCATGTTATTTCTCTTGATGGTGTCCCATATTATTCTTAGATTTTCTTCTTTTTCCCTCCTTTTTGATTCTGCTTTTTGCTCTAGCAGATCAGTGGAGACAATTCTATCTTCTACTTCACTGATTCTGTGTTCCACCTCTTCAATTGTGTTCATGTGTCCCTCCATCATGTTGACAGCATCTGAAACATTGGACCTCATATTTTGGATAGCAATTTCTGGTTGTTCCAGAGTCTCTAATTTCTCATTTATTTTATCTGCTTTGTTTTGGATTTTTTTTAAGCCCCTGTTGGTTTTTGTTTGTTAGTGTCCTGTAATACTTCAAGTTTTTCACCTATTGAAAATATTAAATAATTATTCTTTTAAATTCTTTGTCAGAAAGTTCCATCAGACTTTCTGGCTTCAGGAAATACATTGGTACTGTGTCACTTTTTTTGGGGTGACATCTTTGTGTAGCTTGTGAGGTGGACTGTTTCTGTCATGATGATGCCTTGGTAGGGTTTTTCATGCCTAATGTGATGACAGGTTCTTGATCTAAAGTTATTGCTACAGAAGAGAGCGTAGTATTTGTCTGTGTTCCTCTCTGAACTTCTGGACCAAGGGAAGTGTCTACTCAAGGCCTGTGAAAATGGCTTCCTCTATTGCATAGTTGTTACAACTAAGTCACACCTAGGTGTTCTGGTTTAAAGGCAGTTAGATGACTGTGCATGAAGACATGCTAAGCTGAGGAGGTGGGGCCAAAAGGTAGGGACATAATTACCAGTGTATGCTGGGTGGGTGAGTATGTTCAGATACCACATGCAGGGACCTCACTCAGACTGCAGCTCCCCTGCTTGCATCTGGGGCAGGGGTGGAGTGTGTACCTGCTTGGGTGGGCCCACGCAAGGAACTCACTCAGTTTTCAGATGTCTCAATCACACCTGATGTGACTACTCACCCTGGTGGGGATGCGTGGGACCTCACTCAAGTTGCAGATGTCTGGCATTTGCCTGGTGGGACTAGCTTCTGAGTGGGCACATGCAAGGGCCTCACTCATTTTGCTATCCCTCTTGTGCCTGGTGGGGCTACCTGCCTGCATGGGGACTCACAGGGATCTCACTCAGGTTGTAGCTGTATCACTCGTACTGGTGGGGCTATCTTCAGGGTGGTCACCTGTGAATACTTCCATCAGGTTGCAGATGTCTGGCTGGCACACCACGGTGAGGCAGGCACGGGGTGGTGAGCGTGTGGCAGGGCCGGTGGACATACGGCAGGGTCAGCAGCCTGTTTCCAGATGTTAAGCTGCCAAGTTGCCCATTCTCAGCACATCAGACTGTCCGTGTGGTTCTCCTGTGCTGCCAGATCACTCAAGCATTATGCTTTTCTAAACATACACATAGTTTATAGTTTGTCAGTTGTGTGTTCAAGCTTATATTTCTGTAAATTGCTGATAGTCTCTTTAATATTTATATATTTTAACTGGAGGAATAATAGATGGTTAAAAATCTTTGGGTGGTTTTGTGTCAAGCTATCACCTTGTTTCTTAAAAAAAGGAAAAAAGGAGAGTTACACAGACACATTTTTAAACAAAGGCAATATAACTTTATTTAGTCTGCTTTTTTATGCTTATGTAAAATGGATTAAAATCCACATACAGTCAGTGCCTCAGGCTAGCTTTATGAATTTGTGCCAGAGGAGTATTTGTTTCTCTGACAGAAAGATGCTTTCACACAATGAGAGAACTCTGTTAGATTAATAACATCTTCACAGATAAATTTTGAAACCAAGAGACAGAATGTAACTGGTATCAGGATATTACAGTCCATTGTGAGTCATTCTGTTTGATGAAAAGAAAACAAAAAATTATAGTTATTGTTCAAATACAAAATAGAAATTACAAAAAAGGATGGTATAGTGAGCAGAAAACTTAAAAGGATTAAAAAGATAATTGGGGTTTTGTTTTTGTTTTTTTTTTTTTAAAGGAAAAAGTTGGGTAAGATTGTGAGTGCTTATTTTTGTATCTTTTTGTGTTGATGTGTCTTGTATAGAAATCTGTGTGCTGAATGTGTGGTAGACATATAATCAGCATGTGGTAGGCAAAGATTCAGCTCTCTGAATCACTAATTTATTGTCAAACAGTTAATGAGAACATGAGTATTTAAGGAGTCCATAGGTGGTGGAAGTGTTAATTATTAACTTAGTTACTTAATAGCTGATATTTTGATGTTTCAAATCTATCAGGAAGTACCTCAGAAAACAGAGCTGGTGAGATGCTCCAGAAAGTCATAGTCTTGAAAAGCTATGCAGCCAACTTTCCTCTGAACACACACAGTCAACATAAAATGGAATTAAATCAATATAGGACATGAACAACAACCACCTACCTTTTGGTTATACTAATCTTAATGTCTATGTTGTAATATGCTAATTGGAAAAATTCTTCTAAATTCATTTATAAAGGAAGTAAAAGTGTCTTTCTTATAGCAGAAGTCAATTTATGTACCAGTTGAGATTTTCTTTTTTATATCAGATGTGTTATCTACAAAAAATGTTCTTCACATGCTCTCTAAAAATATCCAGATAATTTTTTTCAAGTTGTTTTTATTTTATTAAAAAATAATTGTGCTTTTCACCAACATGTGTTTTTCAAATCTCACATTTTCTTGGGAATGATATGTATATTCTACAGTTGAAGAAGTGAAGGAAAATATTTGCCAAAAAGTCCTCTTTCCTAATTAAACATATATCTAGGTCTAACTGAAGGGGGAACGAGAAATGAAATTCTGTATGATTAGGTAAGTTACATGTAAAAAGTGTCTCAGATTTTTATAAAAGAGAAAGAAATGATAGAGTCATTATGGAATAGTGATCAAAAGACCTTTTTTTCCCGGAAATTGGGGAGTTTTGATAGGTACAAGAAGAAAATGAGGGGGCATAAAATATTTCACAGTGAAGATATTTATTGATGCAGCAGCTAACAAACAATTGGAAATTGATATCCTCCAAAAAACACTGCAAAACAAAAATCCTAAAAACTTCCTTTCAGAACAAGCATGCATTTAAAATTGTAAAAAGTACAATATTACTCTGATACACATGTAGTAGTAAAAAGTAAAAGTAAACTTTATCACAATTTTTTCTTTTAAATACAGAAAACCAACATTCCATCTATAATAATAGATGTAAAAAAGTTTAGAAATGATGGTCTTTCCAATATCAACTGTATTGGAAGGCAGATCAAAGGATATAGAAGCTATATAAAATGAAATTATTTACTGCAGATGAGTATATTTGTTAAAGAACGAGTAAATAATATATAGTGTTGTTATATACTTAAATAATATATTTTGGAAATAGAAACTACTTTCAAACATTAAAAAAGAATAAATATAATTGTAAGAAAAAAGATCATTCTGAAGAATTTACAAAATAATAGCCAACTTTTAGAAAGGTCAAAATCAATCAATGCCCTGCTAATAAATACATATATTAAAAACATCAAGAAACTCAAAAGAATAAAATATTCAGTTAAATTTTGGCCTCTAGAGAGAGGAAAAGGATGAAATCTGGATTGATGGTTTTCTTCTTATATTCAGAAGCCATCAAATGAACTACTACTTAGAGTGACTTTATAAAAAACACATCAGATTATTGCCCTATTGGACATCATCTTCAAAGCCTATAACATGCCTGAGCTCATTGTTACAATCACTGTGGCAATCCACTTTCTTGAGAGTCTTCCTATTGGTACAGTTATAAAGATTTTAAATTTTTAATGAAGAAATGTTATCTGTATTGAAGATTGATGTATTTGATCTTCTTTAATAAGTAAGTGTTCTTTACTTATTTTGTTAAGTCACTCTTTATTGGAATAAACCTTGTGAGATGCATCTTGATTGAAAATAGGGAATATCAGAAAAATGTTTACTTGTGCTTTATTATAATATGCAAAGGCATCTGACTGTGAGTATCATAACAAATTATGGATAACATTGAGATGAATAAGATCCCATAATACTTAATCTTGTTCACGAGAACCCTAAATTTAGACCAAGAGTCAGAAAGAGTGTGCATCAAGGTTGTATCCTTTCTTCAGAGATATTCATTATGTATATTAAACAAGTTATTCAAGAAACTGAACTATGTAAGAAAAGTGTGGCATCAAAATTGGAGGAAAAGTCATCAATAACCTTTATTATGGAGATGACATATTCATGACATATTCATAGTAGCAATTAGGACCGTGAGTCAAAAAGTCAAACTACGCATTTGGGAAAACTTTCTGTTAAATATCTCTATAAAATGATAAAGAGAAAGGACTTCGGTTTAAAGACTAAGATGCACCTGGTCTTCCTACGCATTTGAAAGATGGAAAATTACAAGGTGGTCAAAAAACAGTTTAGTCCTTTAAAACGTGTTGCGTAAGCAAGACTACTGAATATATCATAGCTTGACAAAGAACAACAACAAAATAAAACCATCTTGGAGAAAGTGAAACTTGATTGCTCCTTAAAGGCAAGATTGGGGAAATTTTGTCTCATAACTTGTAGCATGTTGTCAGGACATCATGCTGGGAAAAGCAGAGGGTCAACGTAATATCGGAAGACTTTCAAAAAGATGCATTGACATGGTGACTGCAAAAATGAGCTACTGCAACTGACTATATATCATGCTTTACTATTACAACATGTGTGCAAATTCAACTAAAATACAGGCTATTTAACATAACTTGGTCATAATCCAGGATGTATCTGTAAATAAATAGATTGAGCTGTGGAAATCAAGTTGTTGTTAGGTGCCATCGAGTTGTAGGTGACTTATAGAGACCCTATAAAGGAAAGGCCTGAGCACTGTTCATACATAGATTTTCGGGAGGCAAGCCATTTTGGAAGTGGATGTCGCTCCTGCTTCCAGGCTAGTTTTAGTTGGGAAGCTCCAGCAAACACTGTCCACCATGAGTACCCATTACCATGTTTGGCACATCACTGTCACAGTGTTCAGCATCACAGCAACCATGAGTTACCTCTGTACAGCAATGCACAGACCAGTGCTATACCACTTAGAAGAATGTTTGATTGGAAAACAATTCAAACCCAGCCTGAGGGCCACAGATTAAAATCACCCACCTTCGGCTTGGTAGTATAACTTTCTTTTCACTAGGCCAATGTATCTCTCTCTCTGTCATTGTCTTTGTTATTGTTGTTAAGTGCCGTCACGTTGTAGACGATTCATAGCGACCCTGTGAATGAAAGGAAATCAAGTTAGAGAGTCAAATAACTTTTTCACAGAGAGTTCCGTAATTAGTTCGTAGAGATTTCATTTCCTTAGGACTCAGCTGTTGACTTATTCGGGTTTCTAAATTCATTGGAATGAACTTCAGAATAGGAATATAAAAACAGAAGATAAAGGTTGGCTTGCAAGAAACTGAAACCCTGGTGATATGGAAGGTAAATGCAGAGGGAGAGACCCTCAGAGATAGAAAAAATCAAGGGAGATTATGGCAATACTTGACTCTGATGATAAATATTCAAGTTCAAAATAAAGAAATACTACTCAGAGAAAATATTTATCCAGTGATGAGGGAAGGTAAAATTCAGATAACTTTTAGACTTAAAAAGAACAGAATACCTGAAGAAGGTCATGTGATACAATGCCAGAAATTTCTTTTTCTCACACATTCTGTGACTCTGGAAAAATGATGAGCAGGAGCACGGGAAAAGATAGAATATCTGCGAATAAAAATGAATCTACTATGGTTAAACATGAGGAAATTGAAGTTAGAAGTGTATGGAATTATGAGATGTTTTCAAATCCACATCTATACACTATTACAAATCAGAGAAATAATATGCTCATTCATAAATTAAATAACAATCATAATATAATTTGTTATTTTCTATAAGTCAAATGTATATAGAAGCCCATCAGGAATTGTCATGTCTTCATTATTGAAGAGATATAACTTCTGAAATTACCCCAGATGAAGTAAAGAATTTTGTTTAATTCAATTCATCTCTCAGTGCTTGAGTTTTGGATAGAATTAGAATAGTTCACTGAAAAATAAGGAACTCGTAAAATATTACACAATATGGATAACACTAGAGGACATTAGGAGAAGTGAAATATCTCAGTAACAAAAAGACAAATACTGCTTAAGACCACTGATATAAAACAGAACTAACAGGCAGATTGGGGGGGGATTAAAAAGGAAGGGATAAATAAAGAACACAGCATTGGGTCAGATGAACGAAATGACTGTTTTAAAGTATACATGATCATACATTATTTCTTTGACAATAGTACAGAATAAGAGCTGCAAAGCAAATTGGTCTAGGGAGATGGGAGGAGGAAGGAAATTATGGAAAATATATTTTTAATAAAAATGAAAATATTAAAAGTAAAAAATATATTTTTTTAAAGCTAACCAGGTGAGGTAGAGAGGAAAATGTGAAAACAAGGAATGAAAAATCAATCTTTGCTGTAAACTATCGTTAAAATCACAATAAAAAATTATAAAAAACCGGAGTTAATTGAATTTACTAGTTTTTATTAAATAAACAAACCTATGCAATGGGTTGTGATAGTTGTGCCCACAAAAGCACCACCGGAAAAGAGCACTTACACTTACGTAAAAAGCAAAAAGCGCATTTAATTTTCCACACGTGGGGCTCCCTCCCTCAGTGGAAAGATGTTGAGAGAAAGAGAGAGCCCCGAGTTCCCTGCAATTGCTTTTAAGACCTCCCCAGGTGCTTCTGTTTGGGGTGGGGAGATTGGGAATATGGTTGGTGGGCAGGGAAATCAGTCATGCGGGTTGTCTTCTAATTGGTGGGCTTATTTTGCCCACCTCTGCCCTCTCTTTGTCACATAACGGTTAATTGGTTACTTTTAATCTGATAAGACTTTTGCTCCATGAGACTTCCTGGTGCCTTTGGTTTAATTCTGCTTTTACCGCCTGCTTCTAAAACTAAGAATTTTTATGGCACACTTCTGCTTCTGGGATTAATGGGGTTTATGCTGTCCCCTCAGTGGTTGTCCTTTAACCTTGAAACTGTTGACGAGCCACTGGTCTACAACAGTCATGAAAGCCTGCTGATGTCATAGTGCTGACTTACGTCATAATAGCCCTGAAGGGTAGTTACACTGGTCAGCAGAGCACTGAGCTTCAGTCTGCTGATCTGTTATATATTGGACAGTAGCAAGACAAATGATTTGGTGGATAGTTAGCCTGTTAGCTGTTTTTTTGGTATTTTTTCAACTTTTTACTATTATTATTACTGTTGTTTTATTATTATTTCATTATTATTGTTTTTGTTTTATTATTATTATTGTTATTTTTATTATTAAAACTTCATCAACTTGTCTTTTGAGAGCTAAGTTAGGGCAAAGGTTTCATCAGACCAACCTAGTTTGATATGAAGTGCAAACAGAATCGAAAAGTACCCATAGAATCTGACGACTCCTCCAAAAAAATCAAGAAGTAAGTGTTAAGCATTTTCTTCTGGGGAAATATTCAAGTAATCGGGGAAAGATTTTCTAAGATGGGGGAGGAAGAAAGTACTTGTAGTTGTGGTAGGGAAGATAAGAAATACAGACACAGAGAAGACGGAAATAGAGAAACAAAAATAATTAGGAGGGTACTTTTCTACCTGGGAGTTCCGGTGCCTAATGGTACGAAGCTGCATGGCAATTCTGAAGGCCAGCTGTTTGAATTCAGTTGCTAGGCGGCAGAAAGATAGGCAGTCTCCTGTCCACTTAGCCGCTTGTGGAAAACCCACTGGAGGATTAGCTATGTGTCAGTTCTTACCGTATGGTACACAAGTTCTGTGGCCTCGGAAGCTCCGAGATTAACGAAATTGTCCACATTACCCTGTCGGTATCTCTTACTCAGTACTGCTGCCAGTCAGATCAAATCAGTCTGGATTAATTTGTGACATATTGTTGCTGTTATGTGTCTTCAAGTCAGAACTGACCCATAGCTGACCTGTCAGGGGTTTTCTGAGGCAGAAAATTGTATGGGAGGAGATTGTCCATCTTCCCCTAACTTCCCCAACTTCTCCTGCCTTTGGGAATGCAGAGAAGTTTCTTACCACTAGCCCACCAAAATGGTTGCTAATCAAAAGACTAATTTTTCCTCACAAGACCCATGACACTTTATTACTGCTCAGGGCATTGGGAGTGTGGATGATGTGAGAAGTTTTCTAATAATACTTGATTTAAAGAAAAAAAATATGGTGCACTGAAATGGAGGAGAGGAGGAACACAAGAAGGAAAGCTCCTAGTTACTGACCATTTGTTTGTGTTTGAATTAGAATAAAAACAAACACTGTGTCTGTTTAAGGATTAGAGCATTTGTTTTACCTTAGATTATAATTATATGAGGGGGAGGTCTGACATGAAACGTAAGAGAAAAACCAAGAAATTAGATATAAATATGGAAAAAGAAAGTCAACTGTTAAATTCTACAGTTAAACAGGTAATTGTCTTCAGTAGTCAAGTTAAAACATCTTCTGAAACACTGGGAACAAAAATAATCCTAGTTATTAAGGAGATGAACAGTAAACAAGTAACTCTTAAGACTGTCAGTTGGGAAATGGGTCACAGAAAGAACTGAAGTCCAAGGTGCTAACGGTGGTTCTTCTTTTTCATTAGCATTAAAAAAATTTTAAGTAAAGCTTTTTGTGCAATAGTTCGAGGAGATGATATTTGTTCCATTGCATCTCCCCCCCTTTTTTTACAGCATTTTGTAAAGTTAAATTAGCATTTTATATTATTGCTTATCCTGCAATAATATAATAGAATTTATAATAGACTATATAATAGACTATATATAATATAATATAATATAATTAATATAATATAATTGTTATAATAATATCATATAATTTAGCCTGTTGGTCAGAAGTTAGTTTTAAGTACTTCATTACTTTTACTATTAGTATAACTTGCATAACCCACCTTATTTGATAGTATTTAATTAGTTCATTTACCTGATTTTTTGTTACAAACACTGTAAAGCTATAAGGTCTAGTGGTTTAATATGACTTACTAAATATTGTTAAAACTTTTAATTTCTCTTTACAAAGGGGCCACTGCTTCACCCAAATTTCTTTTTCTGTTAGCCAAGTAAAGGGGAGAGCATGAGGAACAGTAGCCTTCATTATAAATTTGGATATTTTATTCCTTTTCTTAAAAGATTAAATCTAGGTTTTTGAAAACTTACAATTCCCTGTTTTGTTTTTATTCAGCATCTTAATGGGAATTTGTAATGTTGCTCCTCATTTGTCAGATAAAGATCTACATTTATTAGTTCAATGATAACTTTTTCACATCTTTTACAAAGCCCTGAAGAGATGGATTTTTACTCTTTCATTTTTCTTACCAATAATTTTTTTT
>NW_006399796.1:6029912-6033763 GCF_000299155.1 Elephantulus edwardii | reverse complement strand
ATGCAATCAAGATGCACTGATAATAATAGGTAATCACCTTTCTTGGGAATGGGAATATAGATCTCTTCCAGTCACTTGGCCAAGCGTTTGCTCTCCATATTTGTTGACACAACTTGAACACATCTAATGCAGAATCTGTTAGATGAAATATGTCAATTGGTATACCATCAATTCCTGGTGCCTTATTCTTAGCCAATTATTTCAAAGCAGTCTGAACTTCTTCCTACATCACCACAGGCTCTTGGTCATAATGTTGTTTCATTAAATTGTGTGTCTGCCAATTTCTTTTGGTAAAATGACTCTGTATACTCTTTCTATCTTCTCTTAAGTATTGATACTTGACGCTTGAATTTCTTCTTCAGTTCCTTGAGCTTAGGAAATGCTGAGCAAGTTCGGCCCCATTGATTTTCTGACTCGAGCTCTTTGCACTTTTTATTATAATACTTTATTTTGTCTTCGCGCACAACCTTTTGAAATCTGCTGTTCACCTTCTTAATGGCTTGATTTCTTCCTTCTGCTTTGGCTTCTCAGCGCTCTACTGCAAGATTCAGAGTCTCTTCTGACATCCATTTTGGTTCCTATTATATTGATTTCACTTTCTGTATCTTCAGCTTAAACTTGCATATGAGTAGTTGGGTGATCTGTTCTGTAATCTGCTCCTGGCCTAGTTTTCACAGCTGATATTGAGCTTCTCCTGTGGTTCTTTTCACAGATCTAATCTATCTGATTCCTATGCAGGTGAAATCCATGTATGTAGATTGTCTTTATGTTTCTTGTAAAATGTATTTGCAATGATGGCACATAACAACAACAACATTTTGTTGACCATGTAAATTGGTTTTGGGAGGATTGTCATTTCCACAATGATGAGTTTCCTATCCATAAACTGGGCATGTCTTTCCATTTAATTAGATATCATATTGTGTTTTGCAGAAATGTCCCATAGGTTTCTCTGTACTGATCTTTTTGTGTCTCTGGGTTAGGTTCATTCCCAAATATCTCAATTTGTGGTTACTATTTTAAATGGTATTGTTCTATTGTTTTCCTTTTTCTGAGTTCTCTTTGTTACTGCAGAGGAATCACACTGATTTTTAGATAATAATACTACATCCTACCACCCACTAAATTGGTCACTAGCTTTAATGATCTTTTTGTTAAATCCTTGAAATTGTGTATGATGTCATATCATCTACATATAATGACAGTTTAACCATCTCTTTGCTTATCTAGATGCCTTTTATTTTCTTCTCATGTGGTATTGTTCTAACAAGCACTTTCAATACAATACTGAATAGAAGTGGTAATAGTGGGCATCCTTATATAATTGCTGCTAGTCCTTCTCCATTGACATTACTATTGGCTCTTGGATTTGCATATATACTTTTCACTATGTTGAGAATATTCCCTTCTATTCTAATTTTGCTGAGTGTCTTTATTAAGGAAAGGCCTTAAATTTTGTCAAATGACTTTTTTAATCAATTGCTATGATCATATGGTTCTTGATATTTGCTTTGCTAATATTGTGAATTATGTTGATTATTTTTCTTATGTTGAAGCATCCTTACATATCTATTATGAATATTACTTGGTCATGATGAATTACTTTTTGATGTGCTTTTGGATTCTATTGACTAGGATTTTGTTAAGGAGTTTAGTGTCCATATTCATGAGAGATATTCATCTATAGTTTGGGCTTCTTTTTTTCTTTTTGTAATATCTTTGCCTGGTTTTGATATTAGGGTTATGCTTGCTTCATAGAATGTCTCTGGAAGTATTCTTTCTTTTTCTATTTTCTAAATAACTTTATTAAAATTGGTGATAAATCCTCTCTGTTTAGTAAAACTCATCTGTGAAGCCATATGGTCCAGAAATTTTTTTTGTGGGGTCGTTTTATGCCCTGCTCAGTTTCTTCTTTTGTGATGAGTCTGTTCAAGTGCTCTCCCACTATCCTTGTCAGTCTTTGTATGGCAAGAGTTTCAAGGAATATGTCCATTTCCTCTAGATTTTCAAATTTATCAGAGTATAATTTTTCATAGTATTCCAATAATATAAATTTCATTTCCACTGGTTCTGTTGTGATGTCATCTCTATCATTAATTAATTGAGTTATTAGTGTTTTCTCCTTTTTTCTCTTTTGTTACATTTGCCAATCGTTTCTCAATTTTATTGACCCTTTCAAAAATCCCCTTTAAATCCTGGTTTTGTTGATAATTTCAATTGTTTTCCTATTTCTATGTCATTGATTTCAGCTGTTGTTCTCATCATTTCTTTTCTTCTGAAGTCTGTGGTTTTAGACTGCTGTTCTTTTCTATTTGATGATGTTTTAATTTAATCATTAATTTTGCTTCATTATTCATTTTTTCTTGTTCATTTTTTAAATTTATACTTTTTTATTAATTTCAATGAACATCTACAGAGATTTTGGAATTCCATTCTTTCATTGTTGCACTTTTCTCCCCGCCCACTCCCTCCCCCTAGTTCTCTCCTCTCCTTGAAAAGCAAAAGAAAAACCCCTTCATTGGTACACAATCCTCCCACACACACACAACCCCCCACCCCCACCCTAAATACACTCCACTCTGCAACCCTCATTCCGGACTCTCGTGATAATCATAATGCCTTAAAATATATGACTTTTAAACTACTCTCTTCCTCATTGGCCACAATGCAGTAAACATAATTTATCCAGTTTTACTCAGTCTTAACCCCACCCTGATGTCAGCATCATTCTACAACAGTGGCACAATATAGTATTTGTCCTTATGTAACTGTGACATTTCACTCAACATAATGTCCTCCAGGGTCACCCATTCTGAATAATATTGGATGTTCCTTGTTTTTCAATGGAGCATAGTATTCATTGCGTGAATATACCACAGCTTCTCTATCCATTCGTTTGTTGATGGGCACTTAGGTTGCTTCTAACTCCTTGCTATTGTGAACAAAGCCATGATAAACATGGGTGTGCATATATCTGCTTGGATGTTGTTTATGGTCTCTTTAGGGTATATCCCCAGTAGTGGAATTGCTGGGTCAAACGGTATCTCTATTTGCAACTTTTTGAGTAAGTGCAACACCGCTTTCCACAGTGGTTGCATCATTTTACACTCCCACCAACAGTGAATAAAGGTTCCAGTCTCTCCACAACCTCGCCAGCATTTGATGCTTGCTGTTCTGTTAAATTTTTCTAGTCTTACTGGGGTGAGATGTTATCTCATAGTTGTCTTGATTTGCATCTCTTTCAGAGCTAGGGATTTTGAACATTTCCTCATATGCTTGTTGGCCATCTGAATGTCTTCTTTGGTGAAGTGCCTGTTCTAATTCTGTGTCTATTTCTCAATTGGATTATTTACCTTTATCTAGTTTTTGTGCTCAAGTATTTTATAAATTCTAGATATAAGTCCCTTATCTGACATGTCATTACCAAACACTTTTTCCCAGTCTGTGGCTTTCTTTTTAACCCTGTTGGAGAAGGTTTTGGATGTTCATAGGGATTTGATTCTTAGAAGGTCCCATTCATCTATTTTATTTTCTCCTGGTTGTAGATTTTTTCAGGATACTTAGAAGACTGTTTCTGTTGGGGATTAGGATTACTAAAGTTCTTAAAAGTTTTTCTTTAGTGAAGTTTATAGTCCTTGGTTTTAGTCCTAGAACCATGATCCACCTTGAGTTGATTTTTGTATACAGAGTGAGGTGTGGATCTTGTTTAATTCTTCTACAGATAGTTTTCCAATTTTGCCAACACCATTTGTTAAAAAGACTGTCATTTCCCCACCTACTGGGTTCTCCATTCTATTCCATTGATCTATGTGTCTGTCATTGTACCAGTACCATGCTGTCTTAACTACCAT
>NW_006399796.1:6015840-6028982 GCF_000299155.1 Elephantulus edwardii | reverse complement strand
TTGGTGTTGTTGCTAGTTACTTTGGTCCATACTCTTTTCTGTGGCATCTCTGTATGAAGGACATCTCTCAGTGTTTCCTGCAAGGTGGATCTTTTTTTTACAAACTCCTTTAGGTTATTTTGATCTCTCCTTCATACTTGATGGACAGTTTTTCTGGGTACAGTATTCTTGGTTGAAAGTTGTGTTCTTTAAGTGTTTGATATATGCCACTCCATTGTCTTCTTGCTCGCATGGTTTCTGCTGAGAAATAAACACTTAATCTTATCTTTTCTCCCGTATAGATTACTCTTTGTTTCTCTCTCATTGCTTTTAGTATTCTCTCCTTATCTTTGGTTCTAGCAAGTTTTACAATGATATGCCTTGGTGTTTTTCTTTTATGGTCTATTCTATATTGGGTTTGCTCAGCTTCTTGAATATATATTCCGTCATTCTTCATTATGCCTTGAAAGCTTTCCTCTAATAATTCTTCCACAACTTTTTCAATGACTTTACTTGCTTCTTCCTGTTCTGGGATTCCAGTAATGCAAATGTTATTTCTTTTAATGGTATCCCACATTATTATTAAGTTTTCTTCTGTTTGCTTCTTTTTTGATTCTGCATTTTTCTCAGTCAGATCTGTGGTCACAATTCTATCTTCTATTTCACTAATTCTGTTTTCCATCTCTTCACCTCTATTCGTATGTCCCTCCATCATGCTGACAGAATCAGAAACCTTATATTTCATATTTTGGATTATGGTTTCTGTTTTTCCAGTGCCTCTAATGCCTTGTCTGTTTTCTCTGCATTGTTTTGGACTGTTTTTTTAAGTTCCTCCTGATTTTTGACTGTAGTGTCCCGCAATTCTTCAAGTTTGTTTTTCATCCATTGAAAATATTCAATCATTTTTGTTTTAAATTCTGCATCAGAAAGTTCCATCAGACTTTCTGGCTTCATGAAATCCATTGCTACTGTGTCATTTTTGGGGGAGATATCTTTTTGGGGACTTGCGTGGTGAGTGAGGTACCCTGCTTCTTTTGAGACATTGACGAGGAATAGGTTTTGAAAACTAAGGTGATAGTTGGTTCTTGGTTTGATGTCACTGCTCCTCTATCAAGATGTCCAGCACCTCCCTGTTGCTTGAGATAGTGGGACCAATATGGTAAGGCCAAAGAGCAGTTTGTAGTCCATAAAAACTAAATCTTCAATGTTAGACAACTTTTTCAGGTGAGGTTGATAAAAGCTATAATTTGGTCTATGTGGCCCTCGGGCCACCAAATTCAGAGCTGGTGCGGGGGAGACACAAACTTGTGGAGCACAGTAATGCAATACCTGGGGACATGAGTCAAAGATCCAGAGGTCCAGTTCCAGTCCAAGTTCACTCCCTCTCCCCACTGTGTCCACGAGCTGTTCCTCTCACCAACTCCAAAATTCAAAGCTGGGGAGGGAGAAGGGAGGGGGCTCCTCGTTATTCATTTTTTATGTGTCCCCCTATTGCCATGAAATGGCCCCTGAGGACTTCCTTAGCTGAAACCTAAAGGTTTTAGTATGTTGCATTTTAATTATTATTTGTTTTGAGGAAGTGCTTTAATTTCTTTCTTTATTTCTTCTATAACCCAATCGTATCTTAGGAGGGTGATAGTTAATTTTTTATGTATGGTGTGAGATGTGGTTCTCACTTTAGTTTTATACAAATGGTTTTTTAACTTGGCCAAAACCATTTCTTAAAAAGGCTGTCATTTTTCCACTTACCTGATTTTGTCTCCTTGTCAAAAATCATTTGACCATAGGTAAATGAACAGATTTTTGAGTTCTCAATTCTATTTCATTAATCTATGTGTCTGTGCCTGTACTAGTACCATGCTGTCTTGACTACTGTGACTGTGTGGTAGAATTTTAGATCAGGGAGTGAGATGTCTTCCACCTTGTTTCATTTTTGCAAGAGTGCTTGACTTTCTTGAGGTCCCGTTCCAATCCAGATATAAAATTGCAAATTTCTTTTTCTCTCTCATTGAAGAATGAAATTAGTATCTATATTGTTATTGAATTCAACTTGTAGATTACATCTGGCATAACTGTAATTTTCAAACTATTGAGTCTTCCTGGGGCACTATGAGTCACAGGGGACTCAATGACACATAACAATAACAACAACAACAGTCCATGACAAAGATATATTCTTTAATTTCTCCAGGTCGCTTTTTGTTTCTTGCAGTAAAGTTTTATAATTTTCTCTGTATAGGTGATTTGTGCCTCTAGTTATATTTGCTCCCAAGTATTTAATCTTAGGATTGGCTATTGTGATGGGTATTGTTTTTCTTAGCTCCTTTTTTGTATTCTCTTTGTCACTGTAGAGAAATGCAACTGAATTTTATATATTGATTTTGTATCCTGATTATATTGTTGAATTGCTTGTCTATATCCAGAATTTTCTAGCTGTGTCTTTAGAATGTTCTAAATGAAATTTTCTAAATATACTACTATAAGGAAAATGAAATCAAATCCATGGGAACCAAAATATGACCTTGAGTCTATCCCACCTAACTTTCAGAACCATCTCAGGAACAGGTTTGAGGCCTTGAACACCAATGAGTGAAGACCAGATGAGTTGTGGGAGGATATCAAGAGTATCATTCAGGAAGAGTGCAAAACATCATTACAAAGACAGACAAGGAAGAAAAGACCAAAATGGATGTCACAAGAGACTGCGAATGAAGCCAAAGCACAAGGAAGTATTAAAATAATAAAGAGCTGAGCAGATTTCAAAAGGCAGTGCGGGAAGACAAAGTAAAATATTACAATGAAATGTGCAAAGAGCTAGAGTCAGAAATCAAAAGGACTGAACTCGCTCAGCATTTCTTAAGCTCAAGGAACTGAATAAACAATTCAAACCTCGAGTTGCTATACTTAAGGATGTTTTGGGCAGAATATTAAGTGATCCAGGAGGAATTAAAAGAAGATGGAAAGAGCATACAGAGTCATTATACCTAAAGATATTGGCAGACACAGAAGAATTTCATGAAACAACATTAAAGCAAGAGCCTATGGTGATGAAGGAAGAAGTTCAAGTTGCTTTAAAGGAACTGGCAAAAAATAAGGCTCCCGAAATAGATGGTATACCAATTGACATAATTCAACTAACAGATATTATTCTAGGTGTGCTCACCAAGTTGTGCAATGAAGTCTAGAGGAAAACCACTTGGCCAATTGACTGGAAGAGAGTGTGGAAATTATCAAACAATATCATTGATTTCACATGCAAGCAAGATTCTGCTTAAGAGTATCCAAAAATGACTGGAACAGCACATCAACAGAGAAGTGCCAGAAGTCCAGGCTGAATTTAGAAGGGGTCATGATACTAAGGATACTGTAGCTCATGTTAGATGGATCTTGGGTGAAAGCAGGGAGTACAAGAGGAATATCTATCTGTATTCATGTGGTTCTTGTTCTTTCTTAATATAATGAATTGAATTGTTTTTCTTATGTTGAACCATCTTTGCATAGTTGTTTTGAATACTGGTCATGATGAATTTTTTTTTTAATATACTTTTCGATTCTGTTGACCAAAGTGGGTTTGGGTTTTTTTTTAGTTTGCTCTTTTCATGTGTTTTTTTTTTAATTAATTTAAATAAAAATTTAGAGACTTTGGATTTCCCTTCATTCACTGTTGCACTTTTCTCACCTCCCAACCCTCCCCCCGCAGTACAGTACCCTCCTGGAAAAGTAAAAGAAAAATTATTTCACTGTTTTACAGTCCTTCCCCGCAGGTCCACTCTACTATACAGCCTTCACTCTGGACACCTGTCATGACAAAAATCCCTAATAATTTTCCCTCTTAAACAGTTTTCTCCTCATCTGTTTCAATGCAGCATACATTACTGAACCCATCCTTCTCAGTCTCCTCCCACCCCGAAGTCAGTCCTGCTTTACAACAGTGGCACCATGCGGTATTTTTGACCAAGGTTTTATTGAAGATTTTTGTATCTATGTTCACAAGAGATATTTGTCTATAGTTTTCTATTTTGGTGATATCTTTGGTGATGTGTATGCTTCAGAGAATGAGTCTGGGAGCATTCCATCATTTCTATTTTCTTAAATATTTTGTGTAGAATTGGTGATAGTTCTTCTCTTAATGTTTGATAAAATTCACTAGTAAAAACAACTGGTCCAGGATTTTGTTGTTATAAGTTGTTTTATTACCTGTTCAATATATTTTTTTTTGTAATGGGTCTCTTGAGCTATTCTATGTCAGTCTGTCGATTAGAGTAGGTTTTAAATTTCTAAATATTTACCATTTCCTCTAAGTTTTCATATTTTTTGAGTATTCTTATAAGATTTTATTTTTACTTTTTAAAGTTAATTCTGTTTTAAAGTTTCCCTTTCCATCTGTTATTCATATTATTTGTGCCCTTTCCTTTGCTGTTCTGCTTGTCCTTTTTGGTATGGGTGGATTTTTGGTGGGTTTTTTTTTTGTTTGTTTCTTTGTTTCTTATTAACCTTTTTAAAGAGCTTACTCCTGGTCTTGTTGATGGTTTCAGTTGTTTTTCTGTCTTCTATTTAATTTATCTCTGATCTAATTGTTATAACTTCATTTCTTTTAGAGGCTAATGGGTTTTCTTGCTGTTCCTTTTCAACTTCTTGGATGTGTTGGGCTAAAGAATAAAATATTATTTTCCCTTCCTTTCTGATAAATTTGTCTAATGATATAAATTGACCTCTAATTACTGCTTTGTATATTTCCCTGAGGTTTTTGGTAAGTTATATTTCAAGAAACTTTGTTTCAAGAAATTTTTTTTTATCTCATGTCTTATTTCTTCTATTACTCACTCATGTTCAAACAGAATGTTGTTCAGCTTTCAAATGTATAGTTTTCCTCCTTTATCCTCTTGTTGCTAATTTCTAATTTTGTACCTCTGTGAACTGAGAAAATGCTTTGTAAAATTATTGATGCATTCATTGTGACTAAAAATATGATCTATTGTGGAGATATACCATGCAATTTGGAGATGAAGATATACCCAGCTTTTTTAGGGATGTATTAGTCTATGTATATCTATGAAATTGAGTTGGTTCATTGTGTGGTTTAATTCTTTAGGACCATTGTTGAGTTGCTTTTTTATGGTTCTTTCATTTCTTAAGAGTGATATTTTGACATTTCCAACAACTACTGTGATGCCATCTATTTTTTTATTTCAGTTCTGTTAATGTTTTTATATTTTGCTGTGCTATCATTTAGTGCATAAATACTTATTATGGTTATGTTGTCTTGTTCTATTGACCCTTTAAGCATTATATAGTAAGCTTCCTTATCTTTTAATACGGTTTTTCCACTAAAATCCATTTTATCTATGATTAATATCACTACTCCTGCTATTTTCTGGTTGCCATTTGCTTAATATATATTTTTCCATCCTTGTCTCTTGTAAACAATGTATTGATGAGTTCTGGGGTTTTTTATCCCATAAGGTACTCTTTGTCTCATCATTGGTGCATTTAAACCATCTGCACACAGTGTAAATATTGAGAGAAAGGTTTTATTGCTATAATTTAGTTAAGTTCATTTTGTTGTAATTGCTTGTTATTTTGGTGCATCCTACTTTCTGTTTCATCTCTGTAAGGTTTTCCGTTAGTATTTTCTGCAACAGTGTTCTTGTTTTGACAAACTCCCTTAATTCTGGCTTTTTATAGAACATCTTGATCTCTCCATTTAATGGACACTTTTGCTGGCTGCAGTATTCTTGGTTGAAAATTGTGTGCTTTGAAGATTTGAAGTATATCATTCTACTCTTTTGTTCGCCTGGTTTCTGCTGAAAAAAAAAAGAACATTTAGTCTTATTTACTCTCCCTTATAGTTTAATCTTTGTTTCCCCCAAGCTGTTTTCGGAATTCTCCCCTTATCTTTGGTTCTGGTAAAATTAATTATGATATGCTTTGATGGTTTTGCTTGGGTTTTCTTCGGGGGAAAGGTCTATTCTATATGGGCTTAGCTTAGAGTCTTGTATATATATTCTCTCATTCTTCATTACACTTTTGAAGTTTGCTCTAACTCCTCCACAACTCTTTTTGCTACCTCTTTTTTTCTTTTTCCTGTTATGTGAATGTAATTCCTCTTGATGGTGTCCCACATAATACTTAGGCTTTCTTCTTTTTCCTTCCTTTTTTTAATCTGCTTTTTGTTCTAGCAGATCAGTGCTGATAACTCTATCTTTCATTTCTCTGGTTCTGTGTTCCATCTCTACAACTCTGCTCATACGTTCTTCCAACATCTTGACAGCGTTTGAGACACTGGTCCTCATATTCTGGATTGTGGTTCAGTGCCTCATTTGTTTAATCTGCTCTGTCTTTGGTTGCTTTTTTAAGTTTCTCTTAGCTTTTGCTTGTACAATCTTGTAATTCTCTGAGTTTGCCTTTACCCTTTGAAAATATTCATTTATTGGTCTTTCAAATTTTGTGACAGAAAGTTCCATCAGACATTTTGGTTTCAGGAAATCCTTTGTGACATCTTGCTTTGGTTTTCTGCAGAGTGTGGAATAGCCTGCTTCTTCCGTGTCTTACCTGTGGTGAGTTTTTCATGCCTGAGTCCCCAGCAGGACCTTGGACTGATGAACTTGACTTTAGAGCTTACTGCTCCAAAGGAGTGAGAGAAAGTTCACCTTACCTTAATTTCTCTCTGATTCCTGGATTCAAAGGGAGACTTGCTTCGGTTGGGGAGCTGAGTACACTAATAGATAAGAGGAGGACAGTTCAACATGTCTGTAGTTCTTCTGCTCTGGTCCTGTGGCAAAATTATCTGAGATCATAGGAGAGGGGAACAACTGCTTCTGCTTTTTATTATTTTTTTCTCTCTCTCTCTGATTCTGCGACTAAGATATCTGGGATTAGAGGAGAGGGAATCAACTGCTTTTCCTTTTTTCTTTCTTTCTCTCTGATTCTGCAACTAAGTTCTCTGGGGTGGACAGCTTCTTGTTTCCTGGTTGCTGACCTTTTCTCCTAATGTCTCTTGCCCTCCTTGTCTGTGGAAGGGTGGAATCAGTTTCCCCAACTCTCTTCACCACTCTGAAAGTTCAGGAGGAAAGACTTTGTCTCTTCTGCTCTGGATTGTAGCTGCAGATTGCTGGAGCAAAGCAGGATGATGTCTGAGGAAAAAGTAATCTCTTGGCTGGATTCTGAGTGTTGGTGTTACCTCACACCTTGGCCAAGGGCCTCAGGTCCAAGAACACATATTGCAACGAAAGTTGAAAAGGTCTACTCTGCCTCTGCAGGCTGTGGGTTGGGCTAAGGGTGCCAGAGAGTCAGCTGAAAATCAATGGAAGCTTAATCTGTTAGATGATCTGTGTATTCATCGCTTTCTGGTCCAGCTAGGTACCATGTCATAACAGAGTCTGAAGGGGTGCTCTTCAAGTCTTTATATACTGCTCCAGAAGGATATCAAACCTAATCCAATTATTAACCTGCGTGTACACAATAATGATCAAAGTTCACTTCCTTACTATTAAGTCATCATATCTTCCCAGTTATTATAAAACTTTACTTGTGTTTTAGAATATTTCTTGGAAAAGCCTTCATTTCTACAAGAACAATATACATTGGTTAAAAACTATCTGGTATGAAATATATACTCAATATGTCAAATGCATTTTGTTTTATGTTTCATTCCTCAAATGTAAGTAATTTTCGAGTGAATGTAAAATCATCTAAAAGTCTATATGTGAAACATATTGTTAATACTGAGAATGTAAATAGATCATCTTTAAAACAGGAAGCATAATACTGTTAATAACAAGGGTAAGACAGACGAGTAGGTAGGATGGATAGGGCTTAGCCCAGATGAAACCGTGTTGGTCAAGCTAATCACTCATTGCAAGACATTTCCTCAAAAACCAAGAGAAGATTTCAAGGAAGAAGGACTACTACTGGGTTCCCTGTGGAGGTGGAGGTAAAGATAGAAAGAAAACACGCTTTCAAGACTCAAACCAGGCTCCTCAGGACAAACTTAGAACATGTGTACATTGGGTCAGTTACAGGGGAGGCTGTGGGTAGTGCTGAGATGTCTATTAAAATTTGATCAGAATTCTACTGTTAAGATCAGCATAAACTCATGATTTATGCATGTTAATGAACCTGTATTCCATCATGTCAAGTATTGAACTACTTTTTCCTTTGATATACTTTCTCAAATACCTCTTCCTTCACAACTTTCCATGTCCCTTATTCCCAGTAGTACACTATTTCCACAGGTACATTCTTATACCATAATATTTCAGGCAGTTATTCTTCATCTTTATATCTCTTTACAAGATTATCTGATTTATGTCCTTCAGACTAGAATATATCCTATAAAAATGAAATGCCTTACAAGTAATGTACTTTTCTGTAAAGTTGTTCTCCTTACTTGCCACTTAATCCACAATTTCATCAGTTCCTCATAAACCTGAATATTGAGTCCTAATGCACTGTTCTATATGTTTTAATCTCTTACTCTCAAACTTTGAGTGTTATAGTGGGAAGGTCACTTGCACCACCAGTTTGTCTGTCATGACACTTAACAAACATACACTCAGTCACAGAGGGCATAGACCCTAGGGAGTTATACTGAAACCAAAAAGCCATTTCTCTCTGGCTGTTAAATCCACCAATGGCTCAAAGGGAAGAAAGATGGGAAATCTCCTATTTGATTTATAGCTTTAAAAACTCAAAGGAAGATCAGCTATGAGTCAGCTCTTAGTTGATAGAAAGGAATTTAAATTTTTTGTATGAGTTTTGTTTTATTTTTTGCTTCTGTTGTTTGTTTGCTCTTTACTCAATCATAGTTTCCTTTAATCAACACCAAACACATTAATTAGATGTATCTCAGAACATCCATACAACTCCATAGAACATATTTATACATAGTTATGCCACTTACACACTTAAAATAGCACTATCTGTATTCTCAAAATAAATACATAAGTCTCTATTGCACATGTCCATAAACATAGATTTGTGTGGGAACTTTAATCTTAATTCTTACAGACTTCAAACATATATATTCAGTTTATCATATATTTTAAATTTTCTTTCCTAGGGACTGATGAATTATCAAAAAACAATGAAAGTGCTGAAGTCGCTGAGGAGCCTCAACCACCAGACTCTGAGGAAGAGGAGTCTTCAGTGAAGATCATGAGAACAGCATGCCCTCCACAAATGAGACAAATCAAGAAAGAGTTATGAAAATTTACTACATGTGTGTTTGAACTAAAGAGGGTGTGGCTGTCTTAGAGGAAAACGGTGAAGGCATGGAGCCTTCTAAAAAGAAGCGACTGACCAAAGAGTGGTCCTTTATAGAAAAGAGCAACAGAGAATCAGAACTCTCTGAAAGAGTACTTAATACCAATGCTTCCCAAACACCAGGAGAACATAGTCAACAATGTTCTTTCTATTCTGTATCTAACTGGGTCTCAGAAATCCAAATACAACCTCAAGAATTAGTAAACTCAGAAGAGCTGTCATCTTTGACAGAATATCCCTGGTCTAAACCACCTGATTGCCTAGTTACTATAGACAATGGTTTCAGATCTATGTCCTGTTACTGGGTCTTCCCCAGCCTAGGTGACCTCCATGGGCACATTCAAAGTACAGTCAATGAGTGCTTTAGTTGTCATATCTTCTATTTCACCCTCAGTCTGCTAAAGGAAGAAAGGAGCAAGAGAGTAAAGAAGAAATAAGCTTGGTACAAGGTGGAGGGGAGAGAATACAGAGCATAACAGAGTAGGAAAATAACACATAGGTAGATAGAGATATGCCTGAAAAAAATTTAAACAATTTTGCTCTTGAGATGAACATAAACCCAAAATGGAAGAGAGGAAAATTCAGAAAGGAATGGAAAGTTAGTTCTGCGACAGCATGGGACAGAATGAAGGAAATGATGAAAGAGTAAGAAAATATATATGAATAAATAAAAAGTAAACTATTTGTAAGTAGTCACTAAAATTTAAAACAAATGCCACTGGAGAAAATCAGAAGCAAAAAACCAGGGACATATCAAAATACTCATGAAAATAGACTATTTTGGGACTTATTTTTAAGCAGCCAGAGTACATTCCCTTTTTTACTCACAGAATATCTCAACTACTAGAAGCTTTGAAAATATTCGCTGGTTTTTTTTCAGAAAAAGTTTTTATTTCTTCATAGCAATATGTGTCATTTGGCCTGAAGATTTTGATTAGTGATATTCAGGAAAGTTATATAGTCTGACAAGAGCACAACTACCCTTCAAACCTCCAGGCAACAAGACAACTGATTTGCTGAAATTTCTTTAGTTTTTCTTGTAAAATATGGTGCACACTACAGAAAATGAACATTTCTACTGAGCTTTAAAAAGATGCAAGGATACTTGAAATATTTTTTATTAAATTAATTTATTTATTTTTCATTTCAATGAACATCCACAGAGATTTTGGAATTCCATTCATCCATTGTTGCACCCTTCTCCCTTCCTCCCCCCCCCCCCGTTAGCTCCTCTCCCTGAAAAGCAAAAGAAAAACTCCCTCATTGGTACACAATCCCCCCCGCACTTCCCCCAACCCCACCCCCAATCCCAAATATAATCCACTCTGCAACCCTCATTCCGTACTCTTAAGATAAACATAATGCCCTATAATATAATACTTTTAAATTATTCTCTCCCCCATAGACTTCAATGCCATAAACATATTTCATCCAGTTTTTTTCAGTCTTACCCCCACCCCATATCAGCCTCATTCTATAACAGTGGCACCATATAGCATTTGTCTTTTTGTGACAGAGATACCTCACCCAGCATAATGTCCTCCAGGGTCACCCATTTTGAATAATATTGCATGAGTTCCTTGTTTTACTTGAAATATTTTAATCTGAGGACACCTACGAAGACTTTACAAGAAATAACTACACTTCTATGCTTATTTCTCTAAGATAAAAGGAATATAGTGTAAGTGGTGAAGTTTGTTCCAGAGGAATCAAATATCTCACAGAGTTAATATAGTGGAGATTTTATATCTGATGAAGTGGAGATTTTATATCTGATGAAGTTTATTTTTTCCTTTTACTTTTTCTTCTGCTGAAGCGGTGTTTCACCCACCTTCCCGCTCATGATACACCACTCTTCGTAGTAGCTTCACTGCAACCCCAAACAACTATACAATTCTTAATTGGTTCATCAGCAGATCACTTACATCAAGATTTAGCCTTTAGTGTAGATTGAAGTCACCACTGGAAGTGGTTAAGTCAACTCTTTTCAGAAATTTATTGTCTGTGGGTATAAAATGAAAATAATATAAATTGAAACCAATACCAATGTCTTCTTCAATTTTAAAACTTATCAAACATTTTACTGTGGCAAACACATCAAAATTCAATGCTTCTCTCCTAACACACTTTTGAATAAAGCCTTTCTTTGTTTCCATTTGCCTGAGTCATATCTTATTTTATCACCTAATTCACGTTAGATATAATGCAAAGTACTTTTAACACTATATATATATACTTCTTGTTGTTAGGTGCCATTGAGTCAAGTACGACACATAGCTACCCTATGAACCAAAGATCTGAACCTAGCCTCACAGCATTCTCATATTTGGTGGCACACAAGAGCCCATTGCAGCACTCACCATGTCAATCTACCTGTTTGAGGATGTTTGAGGATCTTCCTCTCATTCACTGACCTTCCACCCTTTCCAACACCATGTCCCTCTCCAAGGAATAGCACCTCTTTGCATTATGTCCAAAGCATGTGAGGTGAAGACTCATCATTCTTACCTCCAAAGAGCATTCCAGCTGCACACTCTCCAAGATATATCTGCTGGTTCTCTTGGAAATGCACGGGATGTTCAGTGCTCTTCTCTAACACAAGAGCTCAAAGGTATCAATTTTTTTTCTGTCTTCCTTATTCATTGTACAGCTCTCAGATTCAGAAAGATGGTCTGACACATCTTAGTCCACAAACTGACATCACTACTCCACAATAATTTGGAAAAGTCCCTAACCGCAGATTTTCCCGGGATAATGCATCTCCTTATTTCCAGACTGATTCTACCAAGGATGTTAAATTGTGGATCCAAACAAGATGAAGCTGTTGACAGTTTCAGTCTCCTCTCCATCATGACACTGCATATTGGTAAAGTGTTAAGAATAATTTTTCCTTCTTGATGTTGAGACGCAATCTGTACTGAAAGCTGCATTCCTTGACCTTCTGCAACAAGTGCTTCAAATCCTTCTCACTTGCAGCAAGAAAGGTTGTGTCATCTACATAATGCAGGTTATTGATGAGTTTCCCTCCAATGCTAATGCCACATTTCTCTTCATAGAGTCCAGCTTCTTAGATAATTTTTTCAGCATATAGATTGAACAGGTATGGAGGTAGAATACATCCCTGACACACTCAATTCCCAATTCCGGAAAAGCCTCCTGATCCAAGAGTTCATGAGCATAATCAAGTAGTATGGAATTTCCATTCTCCTCAATGTCAGCCACCACTTTTTATGGTTCACACAATCAAATGCCTTTTCTCAGTCAATAAAGCACAAACATTTGGTAATCCTTACTTTCAGCCAGGATCCATCTGACATCAGCAATGATATCCTTGGTGCCACGACCTCCTTTTAATCCATCTTGAACTTCTGACAATTCTCTACCTATGTACTATTCCATCCATTTTTAAATGATCTTCAGCAGTAATTTACTTACATGTGACATCAATGATATCAACTACTTATATGCAAATTCAAACTGAAGCTAAAGAAAATAACTTGCATATTGTGACACTGGAAGCTATGTATTGATATTTTAAATACTAACAAGGTCATTGTTGATGGACAGACTACAAATTGCAATTCCATATTAACACAGAATGTGAAGGTTGTCTTGGTGATCTTATCTAAAACAAAATGACTATGTAAAGCAAAGGGATGACAGTGGAAAATAGTTTGGTATGATTCAGAAAGATCAGTTTCTCAATTGGAAATTAATTAAAATATGACTGAAGAAGAGCCAACTTTTCAAAGTGGAGTCAGTAATATGGATCAAGTAAATTTTCCTGACCTTCCTTTATTACTGTGAAATGACTGGCAATGATAAACACTTGCAAACATTTATTCAAATTCAGAACATTGAATGTACAAAATATGAACCTGAGAAAATGTTGTTGTTGT
>NW_006399796.1:5986888-6015434 GCF_000299155.1 Elephantulus edwardii | reverse complement strand
GCAACAATGAATGAATGGAATTCCAAAATCTCTGTAGATGTTCATTGAAATGAAAAATAAACAAACTAAATTAATAATAAAAAAGGCATCAATTATTTTTCTGTCATCCTTATTCACTGTTGCTCTCAGATGCACAGCAAGGTACTGGAAAGACTATGAATTAGACACACCTTATTTCTTAAATTGACATCACTACTCCTGAATAATTTGGAGAGGTCCCTAAACGCAGATTTTCCCAGTATAATGAGTCTTCTTATTTCCTGACTGTTGCTACCAATGGTGTTAATTGTGGGTCTAAGTAAGATAAAGTTGTTTTCAATTTCAATCTCTTCTCCATCTATCAAGATATTGACTATTGGTCCAGTGGTAAGAATCCTTTGTTTTCTTTGCATTGAGATGCAATTCATTCTAAATGTTGCACTCGTTGATCTTCTGCAACAAGTGCTTTAAGTCCTCCCTTTCAGCAAGCAAGTTTGTATCATCTATGTAACAAAGGTTGTTGATGAATCTTCCTCAATCCTGATACCACATTCCTCTTCAGAGTCCAGATTCTCAAATAATTTGTTCAGCATAGAGATTAAATAGGTATGTTGTTGTTATTGTTAAGTGCTGTCAAGTCGTAGATGACTCATAGCGACCCTAGAAATGAAAGTCCTTGACACTGGTGGGACTTTAATCCTTCCTCCAGGTTCATAGGGTTTCAGGAAGCAAGTTATTTATGGAAGTGAATGCCACTCCTGCTTCCAAGCTTGTTTTAATCAGTGGGCTCCATCAAACACTGTCCACTATGGGTAACCATTATCAAATTTGACACATCAGTGTCACACTGTTCACTTGAAAGCAACCAACACTGACACACTCCCTTATTTTGAAAAAAAAATGAAGCATATCAAAATAGGATGTCAAAGTTGCAGTAGACTTGACAGCACAGAACAACAGCAACCGTGAGTATTGAATGTGGAACCATGTAAAGTTAAATCCTCAACAACTTCTATCTTTTCTCCATCTATCAGATGTTTCCTATTGGTCAGTGATTAGGATTTTTGTGTTCTTTTTGTTGACATGCAATTCCACTTGAAGGCTGTAGGCTTTGATCTTTTGCAGCAAGTCTTTAACTCTTCACTTTATGCCACAGGTTTGTGTAATTTACATACCACAGGTTGCTGATGAGTGTTCCTTCAATCAAGATACAAAATTCTTTATTTGGTTGAGCTTCTCAAATGATTTGCTCAAGATACAGATATGAAAATATCTAAAAAGAATACAGCCTGTGTGACAAATTTCCTGATTTTAAGCTATGCTTTGCTTTTACATTCTGTTCAGACAATAGCTTTTTTGTATAAGCACAATTAAGTATTCTGGGATTCTTATTTTTATCAATGTTTTCCAAAATTTGTTATGATGTACAGTCAAATACTTTGCGTCATTGACAAACTGTGTGGCTCAAAATTGGGAAGCAGGTCCGCCAGGGATGTATCTTTCTCTGTACATTTTCAATCTGTATGCAGAACAGACCATCCTGCACTCTGGGATGTATGAGGAGAAATGTGGCATCAGGATTGGTACAATCTGTTACTCAGATGTCACAACTCTGCTTGCTGAAACTGAGGAGGATCTGTAACACTTGCCACAGAAGGTCAAGGACTGCAGCCTTCAATATGGATTCAAGCTAAACATCAAGAAAACAGAGATTCTCAACACTGGGCCAATTGGCAGCATCAATATGGATGGTGAAGAGATTGAGACAGTTAACAGTTTTAATTTGCTTGGCTCCAAGTCAACACTCTTGGTACCAGCAGCCAGGAAATCAAGAGATGAATGGCATTGGGGAAGTCAGCTGTCAGGGACCACTCCAGAGTACTGCAGAGGAATGACATCAAGCTGGAGACTAAGGTGCCATAGTCTTCACATTTGTGTGTGATGCATCAGAGAGCTGGATAGTGAATGAGGATGATAGAAAGAATTGATGCCTTTGAGCTGTGGTGCTGGAAAAGAGTGTTGAGTATACCAGGGACTGCTAGGAGAACAAACAGGTTTGTTCTGGACAGGGTCAAGATGGGAAGCTCCTTGGAGTCAGAGATTCTGAAGCTTTGTCTGACATACTTTGGGCATGTTGCAAGGAGGGACCCATTCTTGGAGAGAGACATCATATTTGCGAGAGTGGAGGGAGAGCACAGGAGAGGAAGATCCTCGATGAGATGGATCAGTTCAGTGATTGGAGAAGTGAATGTAGGTGTGTCGGGCACAGTGAGGTTGGCACAGGATAGAGCAGGGTTTAGGGCTCTTGTACATAGGGTAAAACTCGATGGCACATAACAAAAAAAAATTGACACAGATAAATATCTTTCTGCTTTTATGTGATTTCAGCCAAGATGTATACTGACATCAATAATAACATTAATTTATAAAAAATTTTATTAATTTTAATGATCATTTACAGAGATTTTGGATTTCCATTCATTCATTGTTGCACTTTTATCTCTATGCCCCCACCCCCACAGTTTGTGTCTCTCTTCGAGAAGCAAAAGAATAAACTTCTTCATTGGTATATAATCCCCCCGCTCCTTCGCCACCCCGTCCCCAATGACCTCCACTATGCAACCTTAATTCTGGATTCCTGTGATAGCCATAATACCCTATCATATATGCTTTTAAAGTGTTCTCTCCCTCATCTTTTCAATGCAGTATACATAATCTATCCAGTTATTCTAGTTTTACCCCAACCCTGATGTCAATCCCATTCTACAACAGTGGCACTATGCAGTATTTGTCTTTTTGTGTCTGAGAAATTTTACTCAGCATAATGTCTTCCAGGGTCACCCATTTTGAATAATAATACTGCATGAATTCCTTGTTTTTCATTGCAGCTCAGTATTCCATTGTGTGAATATACCACAGCTTCTCTAAGGTTGTTTCCAACTTTTTGCTATTTGAACAAAGCTGCGATAAACATGGTGCGCATGTATCTGCTTGGATGGCTGTTATGGTTTCTTTAGGGTATATTCCCAATAGTGGAATTGCTGGGTCAAATAGTATCTCTATTTGCAACTTTTTGAGAAAGCGCCACACCACTTTCCACAGTGATTGCACCATTTTACACTCCCACCAACAGTGAATAAGGGTTCCAGTTTCTCTCCAATCTCACAAACGTTTGTTGCTTGCTGTTCTGTTAAATTTTGGTATTCTGACTGGGGTGAGATGATATCTCATAGTTGTTTTGATTTACATCTCTCTTAGAGCTAGGGATTTTGAACATTTCCGGGTGTGTTTGTTGTCCATCTGAATGTCTTCTTCGGTGAAATGTCTGTTCATATACTATGCCCATTTTTCTATTGGATTATTTACCTTTATCTTGTTGTGGTGCTCAAGTATTGTATAAATTCTAGATTATAAGTCCCTTACCTGACATGTCATTACCAAATACTTTTTCCTCAGTCTGTGGCTTCCCTTTTAACCCTGTTGGAGAAGTTTTTGGATGGTCATAGGGATTTGATTCTTAGAAGGTCCCATTCATCTATTTTATTTTCTCCTGGTTGTAGATTTTTCAGAATACTTAGAAGACTGTTTATGTTGTGGATTAGGACTTCCAGAGTTCGTCCAAGTTTTTCTTTAATGAAGTTTATAGTCCTTGGTTTTAGTCCTAGGTCCATGATCCACCTTGAGTTGGTTTTTTTTTATATGGAGTGAGGTGTGGATCTTGCCTCAGTCTTCTGCAGAGAGTTTTCCAATTTTGCCAACACTATTTGTTAAAAAGGCTGTTGTTTCCTCACTTAAATGATTCCACCTCCTTGTCAAAAATCAGTTGACCATAGGTAGATGGACAGATCTCTGGGTTCTCATTTCTATTCCATTGATCTATGTGTCTCTCATTGTATCTGTAGTAGTGTACTGCAGTGTAGCAGGATTTGAAATCAGGGAGTGAGATGCCTCATACCTTTTTTCTATTTTTAAGGAGTCCTTTGCTTATTCGGGGCTTCTTTCCATTTCAAATGATTTTGGAGATTACCTTTTCTATCTCCTTGAAGAATGGGATTGGTATTTGTATTGGGATTGCATTGAATGTGTAAATGGCCAGTATTGAGTCTTCCTATCCGTGAGCAAGGGATATTCTTCCATTTCTCCAGGTCTCTTTTTGTTTCTTGTAGTAATGTTTTGTAATTTTCTTTGAATAGATCCTTTGTGCTTCTGGTTAGTTTTACTCCCAAATATTTAATCTTGTGGTTAGCTGTTGTGAAGGTTATTGTTTTTCTCTGGCTCTGTATTTTCTTTGTCACTGTAGAGAAATCCAACTGATTTTTGTGTTGATCTTGTATCCTGCTACTATGCTGAACTGGTCAACTATATCCAATAGTTTTCTTGCTGAGTCTTTAGAGCTTTCTAAGTATACTATCATATCATCTGCATAGAGAGATAATTTTACTTCCTCTTTGCCAATTTGGATACCTTTTATTTCCTTCTCTTATTGCTATTGCTAAGACTTCCAATACAATATTGAATAGGAGAGGTGACAGTGAGCATCCTTGCCTAGTTCTTGTTCTTAAAGGGAATGCCTTTAACTTCTTTCCATTTAGAACAATGTTGGCTCTAGGGTTTTCATACTTTTTACCATGTTGAAGAATTTCCCCTCTAGTCCAAGTGTTTTAACCAGGAAAGGGTGTTGGATTTTTTCAAAGGCCTTTTATGCATCAATTTCTGGGATAATGTGATTCTTGTTCTTTGCTTGGTTGATGTGATGACTTACATTAATTGTTTTCCTTATGTTGAACCATCCTTGCATACATGTTATGAATCCCACTTTGCCATGATAAATAATTTCTTTGATGTATCATTGGATTTGATTGGCCAATATTGTATTCCAGATTTTGGCATCTATGTTGACAAGAGATACTGGCCTACAGTTTTCTGTTTTGGGGGCATCCTTTCCTGGCTTTGGTATCAAGGATATTTTGCTTCATAGAATGAGTCTGGGAGAATTCCCTATTTTTCTATTTTGTGAAGTATTTTATGTAGGATTGGTGACAGTTCTCTGAATGTTTGATAAAATTCACTTGTAAAACCATCTGGTCCAGGGCTTTTTTTGTATTACCTTTTCAATTTCTTCTTTCGTAATGGGTCTGTTCAGATGTTCAATTTAGGTAGGTTGAATAATGATATTCTTTATCCCAAGATCTTTTTCTAATCCAGCTTACATTTTTGAAAATTCTCTATTGATGTATTGTTCTAACCACATTTTAGTAACCATCAGCAATATTTGCTTTGCATTTGTATTAAGATTTTGTTCAATAATTTCTATCTTCTCTTAGATCACCTTTTTAGTAAAAAAGGAAAAGAAATATAGAACTGTTTTATTCACTTGACCAGGTAGTTGTCTTCCAATGTCTTGGCATAGACTAGTGTGAATATTCAGGGCTGCACATATTTTTTGAAACAGCTCAGTTGACATTCCATCAATTCCTGAGGCTTTAACTTTTTTCTATTTTGTTTTAGCATCAGGAATGTTTTGTTTGAAGATCATTGTTGTATAAGGAATAGGTTATTGAACGATAGACCAACAATGAGCAGTGAGGGGGGAACTTCCCTATCCATGGGCCACATGGCTACCTGTGCCCATCCCTGGACTTGGGGCCCTTTGGCGTAGTGTCGAATGGGGTGGAGTGAGGTGGACGGGCAGGCAGTGAAGTCCCTTTTCCAAAGCAGACTTGGATGAATGCTGGGGCAGAAGGGGTGATGTAGATGGAGGAGGATAGTGTGAGGTGTTTCCCATTCCCCCCACACCCTGGGCTGTGGAGCAGCAAAGTGGAGAAGCCAGGAGCTGGGGAGATGGTATCTATTGCTGTTTTCTGAAAAGAGGCACACAGCAGGGACCTGTAGGCAGGTAGGCAGTGATGAGGGTATGTCAGGCGCTGATGTCCTTCTCATCTTCTGGCCTGGGAACGGCTTCCAGGAACGGGTCCCAGAGCCCTGCTTCTTCCTTTTCCTTGGCCACCTAGACTTAGAGCTGGGGACCCAGAGGCCAGAGTTGATGCAGCACTGCATGTGGTACTTCTAGTTGGTGGAGTCCATCTTGTTGATGGCATTCTTCACGTCAAAGTATATCCAGAGCTCCTCAGGGATGGACTCATAGACCTCCCTGGGGTCCAGGCCACTAGGGCCAAGCCTCTCCTTGTGCTCCTTCTCCTAATACTACTTCAAGGCCTTCTCTATTCACCACTTGGTACCACTATGCACATGCTCCTTGAAGACCTCCAGCTAGTTGTTGAAGCTCTCCTTGTCCTGGCAATCTGCTGTCTTAATCTTGGTGAAGAACTGTTGGAAGCAGGCATGAGGATTCACCTTCAGGTTTTGGCTAGCTCCAGGATGAACTGCATGACGATCGTCTAGCGGAACACTTGCTCCATGAGGGCACATTCTTCCTCCACTTCAGTTCACTAGATGACCAAATAATTGGCTGTCTCCTTACACACCAGT
This sequence comes from Elephantulus edwardii, assembly GCF_000299155.1. Lineage (NCBI taxonomy): Eukaryota > Metazoa > Chordata > Mammalia > Macroscelidea > Macroscelididae > Elephantulus > Elephantulus edwardii. The sequence continues at coordinate 6,008,966 of NW_006399796.1, read as the reverse complement.
GGACATTGTCTGACAACAGTTTCTGACTGTCTTCCAGGCAGCAGAGCATGCCCACGTGCCTGATCTATTTCTCTTACTTCTCCACAAACATTCTGTGTTCTGCTCCCTCACCCCTTCAGAGTCCTCCTCCACCTGCTCTGGCTTGGTATTGACCATGCTCTTTGTTGAAGCCATCCTTGCTGAGTGTACCCATGTCCCAGGTTCCAGGGCATGCTCTTCTCCTTGTGCATCACCTCCAGCTTCTGCTGCCAGCTCCTCTTCTCCTTGCAGAGCCGCTGCAGCTAAGCATGCAGCCTCTCTGGCCCCAACTGGCTGTCTGCATACTGGGCCACCTCCAGCTCCTTTAGCTTCTGTAGCATTTGGTCACTTTGATCTTGGACCTCGCAGCCCCTGCCAGCTTCTCTTTTTTCTGGAACTGTTCCATGTGTTCCACTTGCACCTGCTGCCTCTAGCAGAAGAGGCTGGCAGTGTCGAAGTTGGGGTGCGTGGATGCAGTCCCACACCCTGTAGTCCACCGTCTTTCCTCAGTTGCACAGTCCACAGAGCTGGATGGGCCTTAACTTTTTGGCAATTCCTTCAGTGCAACTTGTGCTTGTTCCTTAATTACCATTGTCTTGATCATATGGTGCATCATGATATGGTTCAGTGAGGACTAATTGTTTTTAAGAAACTGATTCTATGTATTCCTTCTATTTTATTTCACCACTTTCTATATTGTTTTGTCTGTAGAATTGTTTAGTATTGCCGCTTGCAGCTTGAATATGTTCCCTAATTCTTTCAGTTTAAGAAATAGAAAAGTAGTTATCCCTTTGAGTAATTTCTACTCTTTGCACATTTCACAATAAAATTTTTGCTTTGTCATCCTGAGTAGTCTTTTGAAATCTTCTGTTCATCTCTTTTGGACTTGTCCATCAGTTTGTCCCATTGTGGTGGCTTGTATGTTGCTGTGATGCTAGAAGCTATACTATCTGTCATTCAAATATCAGCTAGGTGGCTCTTGCTGGATAGCTTTTAGCAGAGTTTCTAGGTTAAGGCAGGCTAAGAATCAGAACTGGTTATCCATTTCTGAAATATTAGACCTTCAAAAGCCTTGTAAATATCAAAATAATATTGCTGGATATAGAATCAGAAGATCAGTCCCTCAGGTTGGAAGGCACTCAAAATGAAACTGGGAAAGAGAAGCCTCCTCAGTGTAGACTCTAGATGATTCAAATTGGGTAAAACTTTCCTCTAGTGAAGAATCTTCCTTTGCTCATGTGACAAGACTCAAAATGAAGAGAAAAAGCTATGTTGTTATGTGCTGTCGAGTTGACTCTGTGTACAACAACCCTAAACTCTGCCCTATGATGTGTCAATCTCACCATCATGACATATATCAGTCACACCAGACTGACATATTTGTACTTCAGCACTTTAGAGAGGTCTCTAACCACAGAATTTCTCACTGCAATTAGTGTTGTTGTTGTTGTTATGAGCCGTCCAGTTGCTTGTGACTCATAGTGACCCTCTGTACAACAGCCCTAAACTCCACTCTGTCCTGTGACAATCACAATGTCTCTGATACACCCATCTCGATTATCCCAGTCATTGAATCAGTCCACCTCATAGAGGGCCTTCCCCTCCTGCACTGTCCCTCCACCCTACCAAGCATGATGTCCATAACCAAGGACCAGTCCCTCACAGCATGTCCAAAGTATGTTAGATGGAGCCTCAGAATCCTTGCCTCCAGGGAGCTTCCCAGTTTAACCCTTTCCAGGATTAATCTGTTTGTTTTCCTAGCAGTCCATGATACCCTCAATACTCTTCTCCAGCACCACATCTCAAAGGCATCAATTCTCCTTCTCTCCTCCTTCGTCATTGTCCAACTCTCTGATGCATAACAAGGGAGAGAAAAGACCATGGCCTGTATCAGATGTGTTAACAGTTGGCTACCCAATGCGGGCGGAGAATGGGGTGGAGCTCCCCAATTAAAACAAGTTTGGAAGGAGGAGTGGCATCCACTTTCATAATAGCTTGCCTCCAGAAACCCTGTGATCCTGGAGAGAGGATGAAAAAATTCAAGCGTTGAGGACTCTCCTTCATAGGGTCGTTGTGAGTCACCTGCGACTCAACAGCACTTAACAAAAACAACAACAGCAACAACAACAGTGGTAATGCACACATACATACATACATATTAACTTCATCAGAAGGAATACACAGAAATGAGTGTATTTTCAGAAAGAGAAGATGAAGAAGGTCACCATTATCAGAACAAAGGCAGGGACTAGCTGTTGAATAGGCTAGAAATTATTCACAAACAAGTGCACATTGAAGCTAAAGAAAAAGTTCAAATCTTTGAGAGCCTGAATTTAGAAATCCTCACAAGAATATATTTGATGCATTAAACACTAATGACCTAAGTCAATTTGAGTTATGGCATGGCATCAAAGGCATCATAAATATAGTAAAAGGTAATTTAAAAAAAGAACAACAACACACCAAAAACTCAAAACAAAAACAAATTAAAAAAGGAGACTCAAAATAGATGTAAAAATATTTTTAAAAACTTGTTCTTTAATGTAGTCCTTATTGTCTGCTGTTGAAGAGGTCTTTTGTCATAGCTGCCCCACCCCAGGCAAGTTCAGAGGATTTCCCACTTTCACCCTCAGAACAGCTTAGCAGACAGCTCCTTACTACTAGGTAGGCCACAGGAGCTCCCTTCCTGAAGGTAGAGTGGATAAGAATAATGTAGGAAATGAGGAAAGTGGAAATAGGACTAATTTCAAAAGTTGATTTGAGAACACGGAACAGTATTAAATTGCCATGTGAAAACATCTGGAGTTAGGAAAAGCATAAGATAAAAATCATATTCAGTATTTCTCAAGCTAAAATAATTGAAGTAACAATTTGAGGATCAAAGTACAATCTGAAAGTTCTATAAAGAATATTTTGAATGATAAAACCAGAAGAGGTAGAAGAAATACAAAATCCTGTATCAAAATGCCTTGGGTTATATTGAATTTTTTTCAGTCATATTTAAGGAAGATGTCCAAGCTGAAAAAGGTATTGTGACAAATTAAGCTTCATGAATTGGCAGAAAAACAACTTAATGTTTCAGCAAAGAAATTCAATGCTGGAAGTGTTTATCTATCTATGCCAAGAAATCTGAAGGGCAGCAACATGACCATACAGATGTTGGAGATCCCTATTTGTTCCTAATTCAAAGAAAGGTAACACAACAGAATGTGGAATTTATCAAGCGATGTCATTAATATCACAAGTACAAATATTAATTACTGCATGTTTTTGTTGTTGTTAAGTGCCATCGAGTATGGCTCATAGATACCCTATGAAAAAAAGATCTGAACCCTGTGCTATCCTACGACATTCCCACATTTCCTGACACATAAGAGTCATTGCAGCAGTCACTGTGTCAATCTAACTGGTTGAGGGACTTCTCCTTCACTAACCCTCCATCCTACCTGACATCATGTGCTTCTCCAAGGATTAGCACCTCCTAGCAACATACGTAATGTGTGTGAGGAGTGAGGAGTGTGTGTGAGCCTTATCATTCTGGCCTCCAAAGAGCACTGCAGCTGCATCCTTTCCAAGACATATTTGTTTGTTCTCTTGACCTTTCGTGGGATGATCAGTGCCCTTCTCCAACACCATATCTCAAAGATGTAAATTATTTTTTTGTCATCCTTATTCATTGTCCAGCTCTCAGATGCATAGTAAGTGAACAGAAAGACTATGGCCTGAACCAGACACACCTTAGTCCTCGAATTGACAGCATTACTCCTCAATAATTTGGAAAGGTCCCTAACTGCAGATTTTCCTAGTGCAATGAGTCTCCTGATTTCCTGACTGCTGGTACCAACGGTATTAATTATGGATCCAAGCAAGATAAAGCTGTTAACAGTTTCAATGTCTTCTTCTCCATCCATCATGAAGCTGCCTATCCATCCAGTGGTAAGAATCTTCTTTTTTCTTGCTATTGAGATGCAATCCAAAAAGAGGCTGCATTTCTTGACCTTCTACAACACCTTACTTTCAGCAAGCAAGGTTGTGTCATCTGCGTATTGCATGTTATTGATGAATCTCTCTCCAATCTTGATGCCACACTTCTCTTCATAGAGTCCAGCTTCTCAAATAATTTTCTCAATATACAGACTGAATAGGTATGGGTCAGAATATAACCCTGATGTACTACCTTCTCCATCCCTCAACAACTGTTTAATTGATATTGCCAGGTTGGATTTGGCCACCTACTCAAGTGGTCCTGTAGAAAATACTTAGGAGCTTTGGTTGTTTCAACCTAGGAGCAGCCACAGCCACAACAGAAGGAAATAGAAATCCTGACCTGAACCAAGTCTCTCTGGGGCAAGGTAGGGATGTGCAGCATTTTGTTGCCTCCTGCACTGGCTGGGCCCCAGTCCCTTCTCAATTTTAAACCATGCATGGTTTCCCTGCTCTGTTAGTATGACAGCTTCCAGGTCCAAGTATATATCATTGCTAAAATTTCAGGGGGTGGGGGGAATAGTCAAAAAGAGCAATAAAGAGGACGACTCTCAATGTAATGGATTGACATGGCAAAGAATGCGAGAACAGAGCAGAAGAGGGCATGGTTTTGATTTATTGTTGATTGCTGTGATCCATAGTAGACTCAGTACTACGCAGTAACAATGAAGCTGAAATCAGAGAATACCAGAGAGTTATTGTTCCTTATTTACTATACAAAGAGTTGACTGTACAGATCATAACAAATTTTGGGTAAAATTACAAAGAACGGAAATCTGAAAATACTTAATTGTGATAATGTAGAATGAAAACAAATTAGGAATGAGTGTATATTTTCATAAAATGTATCGAGCAAATAATCTAAGCAGCCAAGCAGAGCATGCAAATTGGAGACACATTAAAGCCCCATGACACGCCAATCATGTGACAACATTGCTACTGAAGGTAAAGAAAATCTATAAGTTACAGTCTATAACTTATATATCTTAATTGTTGTTGATTGCCTTCTAGCAGAGCATGACTCATAGTGACCTATGAACAAAAGGCCTGAAGCTTTTTAATAACTATCAACATTTACCAAAGTTCATAGAGTTTCTGGAGGCATGTTGTTTAGGAAGTGGATGCCACTCCTGCTTCCAAAGAATTTTAATATAAAGTGGAGGGAAATCATCATAACTGGACCAACAAAAATAATCCTGAAGAATTTCATATTTGTAAATCCACAAAGAACAATTTAAGAAAGTATCAGTCAAGAACGAAAATGTTGTATTTCACTGTAAAAATACCCTTTGGGAGATCTCTAGCAAGTATTTTTTTTAAAAGGATATAACTTCGAAGAATAAAGTTCACTGGCAACCACCACAATTTTCATTGTCTCCTGTTTGTGCTGAAGATCAACAACACTTTAGGAAGATCAACGAACTGTGCTTTTAAATATGGTTTTGTCATAAAGTGATGATACTCCATAGATTGCCAAGAGGACAGACAAATCTGCCTTTTATTGTATTGTCAGAATTCTCTGTATAAGTTAGAATGATGAGACTGACTTTGCCTTGCATTGTTCGAGTTTTATATCAAGAAGGGTCACTCCCTGGAGAAGAATATCATACTTAGAAAAGTAAAGGGTCAAAGAAAAGGAGAAAGAACCTAAATTAGATAAATGGATGCAATGGCTTCAAACAATGTGCTCAAATGGAGTATTGATTATGAAGATAATACAGGACTAGAGAGTGTTTTTTTACTCTTGTACATAGTATAATAGTATATATTGTTTTGTGTATTTATGTATGACTATAATATAGGAGATGTAGTCATATATGTTTTCTATACACTATTTTTTAAAGAATACAATAATAACCTGTACAATGCTCTATAGAAATGTGGACATACTACCATCCTCTGAGCAGTAGACAAAGTCAGAAGTATGAGTTCCAGTTTTAGTAATATGAGTCACCATGGCAAATGTGGTACAGTCTAACTTTAGCTCAGCTTTCCATGTAGACATGAAGCAGCTCATGACTGCACTATAACTCAGTCGGCATAAACATTCTATTTCACAGCTGGGGCTGCCAGATTTTTCATTTCCTTCTGTCTAGACAGCCAGTCTAAACACTGTACACTGAACACTGTACTCTGAAACCTCCATAGAATGTAATTCTCCAAAGATTTACTAAAACTCTTAGTAATGGGAAGAATGTTAAACACTCCCATTTCTTTGCCCACCAGAACTAGAATCAACTTGATGGTACTGTGTTTACAATAAAATTTGTGGTGGTAAAAACAAAATGAAATAAAAAAAAAACCAAACAAACAAAAACCCCAACTCCCTGAAAACCAAGAACTCAAAATATAGGATACCTTGGAAATTAAAAAAAAATTTTCAGTCATTTTTTTAAACTTGTTTAACTTGTAAAATCAATAAGACCTCAACAATCAATCACCCACTCACAGTATACAATTGTCTTGACCGATTTTCAACTATGCAGCAGCTTTTGAACTGTCAGATTGAGCAGTTTTTCAAAGATGAAATACTGTGCTTTCATGCAATAAATAAACATAAAATATTTCCTGAGAGAAGGAATTAGGAAAAATCCAGCAGGAGACTTGGAAAGATGGGCTGATAATGGTCATATATCAGAGGTGATTGCTTGTATTAAATATAATGTAAACGATTGTATGTAACACAATGTGAGTATGGGAATGTGTGAAACACAAGGTGTATGCATTTTGTGTGCAAATCAATAAAAAACATTTTCTGAGAGAGAAATTCTCAGAATTAAGATGAATATTCTCTATAGATAAAGTTTTGACATCATAGGAAATGGAATAATTGATCAGTGGTTTAAATACAACAATAGAAAATAAGTTCAATCTGAGAATAGCCAAAGAATTACCAAGGAGAGTGAGCTGAATTCAGTCAGAGATTCTAACTGTGTTGTTAATAAATGAAGAAGATAATATTGACCAAGTATAGAAATCAACTTTGAATAAAAAAATCCTAGAAATATGAGAAAGACAATGAGTAGGAAAGTATCAGAAACAATCAAAGCAATGAACACTGTCACAAAACTTCAGAGTACAGCAAGAATATTTTTATATATGTAAACAATAGTGTGATATCAGTAACCATATTAAAACTGCAGCATTTAAGGACATTATTTATTATTGTTATGTGCTGTCAAGTCTACTATGACTCATGGTGACCCTCTGCTCAGTGTAACTCTAAAAACCCTGTTTTATCCTGAGCTCTGACACACTTCCCCTCATTAGCTCAGTACTTGTGTCAATCCATCTCATCTATTGTTCTCCTCTCCTTTACTGTCCTTCTACCTTTCCAAGCATAATGTCCTTCTCCAAGGACTAGACTCTTCTTGCAACATGACAGACATGTTTGTTTTCTTGACATGTTTTCAGACATGTTTGTGGCATGTTCAATACTCTTCTCCAGCAGCACAATCAGAAATCATTGATTCTTCTATCATTTTTTGGTCATTATCCAAGCTGTCTGATATATGACAAGTAATTGTGAAGACCATGGCCTGTATCAGGCACATCTTAGTCTCTAAACAGAAATCGTTGCTCTTAGCATTCTAGACAGGTACCTTGGACTGCTGTTTAGAAAATTTCCAAAGAGTGAGCTAAAGAAAATTAATATACTTCACTTTCCATGGTTGAAATCATGACAACTCCCTATGAGAGATGACAGTAAACTCAAAGTTTCATGTTAGGTTGTAGACTTATATATGTAAGAACAAATATGTGCTCTATTTATAGGGTTTTTTCCAACAACTGGTTGTTTGGTCTGTTGTTGTTTTGTTGGAGTTTTTGTTTTAAGAAATAGACCGGTGCCCCAGTATATAAACAGATACTTCACCAAAGAAGCCATTCAGGTGCAAACAAACACATGAAGAAATGTTCAAAATCCCCAGCTCTGAGAGAGATGCAAAACAAAACTACTGTGAGATATCATCTCACCCCAGTAAAAACAGCAAAATTTAACAGAGCAGCAAGCAACAAATGTTGGCGGGGTTGTGGACAGACTGGAGCCCTTATTCACTGTTGGTGAGTGTGTAAAATGGTACAACCACTATGGAAGGCAGTGTGGTGCTTTCTCAAAAATTTGCAAATAGAAATACCATTTGACCCAGCAATTTCCACTACTAGGAATATACCCTAAAAAAAATTAGAAATGCCATCCAAGCAGATATAGGCACACCCATGTTTATTGCTGCTTTGTTCACAATAGCAAAGAGCTGGAAACAACCCAAGCGCCCATCAGCAAATGAATGGGTAGAGAAGCTGTGGTATATTCACGCAATGGAATATTATGCATCATGGAAAACAAATCATGAAATATTGTACAAAATGGGTGACCATGGATGACATTATGCTGAGTGAAATATCTCAGTCACAAAAGGATAAATACTGCATAATGCCACTGTTATAGAACAGGACAGATATAGGGGTGGGGAGGGGAATTAAAAAGAGAGGGAATAAATTATGTGCATGGCATTGAAACAGACGGAGAGAACTATATAAAAGGAACAAATGATCAGGTATTATTGGGCAGGGAGAGGGGACTGCATAACAATGAAAAAACTTTTTTTTCCATAGGAAAAAAGGTATCTGGGTGGGGGGAGGGGGACAGAGAAGAAAAGATGTAACAATGAATGAATGGAAATCGATATTCTTTATAAACTTTAATTAAAATAAAAAGATAACATCTACAATTAAAAAAGAGGGGGAAGAGATTAGTGCCTGCTCCCTGCTGCTGCTGAAGGCCGGCCGTTGATGTCCAGGGATGTCACTTAACACGCGGCACGGCGGCGCAGTGCTGCTGCCTCAAGGTGCCCGGAGCCAAAGCTGCACCCGCCTGCCCACCCACAGTCCGGTGCACCTACTCGGCCATGGTCAAGGCTTCCTTGGGGGTGCAGGTGCTGATGAGCGCCTCCCAGAGCGCTCATATGTGGAGGAGGAGGGTGTGTATCGCTTCCACATGGAGCACCTTGTGCCTCCTAACCTCTTGGCCCTCGTGGCTGGAGACCTCGAGCCTGCTGACATTGGACCCAGGGGCTGGTGTGGGCCGAGCCATGCCTCTTGTCATGCCGAAAGGCTGTATGGGCCCTACATATGGGGCAGGTACTATATCATATTCCTCCTGCCCTCTTTCCCCATCATGGCCATGGAGAACCCCTGCCTCACCTTGATTATCTCCTCCATCTGGAAAGCGATGAGTTCGTGGTCATCAATGTTATCCACAAAGTGGCCCATAGCTGTTTAAGCGATGCTCTCATCAACGCCACCTGTGAGGAGGGGTGGCTAAGTGAGGGCCTGGCCACCTTTGCACAATGACACATCACCACTGAGATGTATGGTGCGACCTTTACCTACCTGGAGACAGCCTTCCGCCTGGATGCCCAGCACCAACAGATGAAGCTGCTGGGGAAGATAGCCCAGTCAGCAACTTGCAGGCGAAGCTACAGTGAACCCCAGCCACCTGATGAACTTGTTTACCTGTGAGAAGGTCTATTGCTTCGTGTACTAACTGTCCCAGCTCTGTCAAGGCCCTCAGTGCTTTGACGACTTTCTCTGCTTTTATGTGGAGAAGTACAAGTTCACCAGCTTGGTGGTCCAAGACCTTCTGGAGACTTCCTCAGTTCTTTCCGGAGCTGAAGGAGCAGAGCATGGACTGCTGAGCAGGGCTGGAGTTCTAGCACTGGCTCAATATCAGTGTGAGGAAGGAGCCAAATGAGAGGGATGTAGGGTCAGGGCATCAGCCTGCCAGCTTCATAGAAGCCACATCCTGAGGGCTGTTGGGTGCGAAATAAGTTGGGCCTGGTGTCAGCCCAGGCCCATAGAGAAGCCTATGCCTGCGCTAGTGCATGGCCAGGGCTAGGTACCAGCAGAGTCCAAGCTCTTTGGACAGAGACCAGAGATATCCTGGGGTCCCTTGGTCTGGGCATCTTCCCTTAGTTTAGAAGTCCTCTGGGTGGGGTGGGGAGGGCCTGGCCACAGTCTGGAGTCAGGGTTTGGGGGCGAGGACACTGAGCGCACCCTCCGGGTCCCCTGCAGATGTCGCACATGTACATCATCCCACTGTTTGAGGACTTGTGCACTCTCGCCCTCAAGCTCTTCACACTGGAAGGAAGTCTTCTACCACACGCAGGGCCAGCTGCATCCTAATCTGCTCAGAACCATTCAACAGATCCTGTCCCAGGGCCTGGGCCCAGGTGTGGAGCTGGCCGCAGAGCCTAGCACAGAGCAGGACACATACGCCAGCCGTGCTGCTTGGGGACAAGGCCCTCAGCAGTGCCATTTCCGTCAGGGAAGTCATCATATCTGCCTATCCCCACGCAGGCTGCCCACAACCTCCAAGACACTAAGATGTGCCTTCTGGGGCGCAGGCTGCCAGGACTGCTCTAGGATCAAGTCCAGTGGAGTGCAAGTGCCAGGACTCGGAGTGGCGTCCTAACCCAACAGCCTTACAGTTCTGCGGGATCAGGCAGTGGCCAACCATGCACCTGAGCCCTCTAGTCTGCACGCTGAGGCCAGGCTCAGCCCAGACTCCAGACCAGAGGGCCAGGTGTCTGCATTAGGCCCCTGGGACCAACACAATTTGCCTTAAATCAGCGGGAGGCCCACTCTGCGCTCTCGCAGAGCCTGTCTGACAATGTGAGGAACAGAGGCTTATCCGTGTTCCCCCATGCTTCTGAGGCATGGGGCCAAGGGACACCAGGGAGAAACCACAGGTCCCTGTTGAGGTAAACCTACCTTAGAACCGGTGAACCTGGGTTCTGGGCCTGAGGGACTGAGCAGGTGGGCACACAGGCAAAGCAATAGCGCAGGGCAGCAGCAGGTGGCGATGATCTTCTCAGGTCCTCATGCAGCTGAGGCACCCAGCTGACCTGGGTTCTCCAAGGACCACAGGACTGTGGGCCTCCACTGAGCCCTGCACCACACTTGCGGTGTCACCGGAACTGTTCCATTAAACCTGTATTCTGGGGAGGGGGGGAGGAAAAAAAGAAATTAAGAAATAGATCAGTATAACTTTCTTTTAAGTTGCCTCTGAGTGGTGGATTTGAACTTCTGATCATTCAATTAACATCTAGCACGTAAACAATGTGTGTGGTCCACAGACTTTGGGCATCAGAAGGTTACTGAAAATACTTTAGAAAATCCACACTGACACTGTAACTACAGTTCGTCATTAACTCTGGAGCCTGGAAGGAGAGGCAAGTCGGGAACCCTAGGGTGTTTGTGGCTTTCTTTATGCCTCAAGTGGGTGGCCGCATAGTGGACTTGCTAGTTGAATTAGGGGTCTCTGGCCCAGAGTTTGCCAGCGTTTGGGTGTGCCAGAATGGTAAAATACCACAGGGCCTGAGGGCTATAGGCCCAAGGGCCAGTTTTTCCTTGTTTTTAGTCAAGCATTCTTCTGGGTTTTATAGCCCTGGAGTATAGCACTTGCTGTACAGAGGTATCTTGTGGTTGCTGTAAAACTGAACACTCTGACACTGATGTGTCAAATGTGATCATGGTTACCCATGGTGGACGGTGTTGGGTGAAGCTCCCAATTAAAACAAGCTTGGAAGCAGGAGCAGCATACACTTCCAGAAAGGATGAAAGTCACTCAAGTGTTGAGGACTTTTGTTCATAAGTTTGCTATGAGAGACCTACGACTTTATGGCACTTAACAGCAACAACCTAACAACACGTTCAAAGTATGTGAGATGGAGATTAAAAATCTTTGCTTCCAGGGAGCAACTTATTTTCACCCTCTCTAGGACAAAATCTGTTACTTCTCTTGACAGTCCATTGCATGTTCAATACTCTTCTCCAGCACCACAATTCAAAGGCATCAATTCTTTTTGTCATCCTTAGTCATTGTCCACTTCTCTGATGCATAGGAAGCAACTGAGAAGACCATGGCCTGAATAAGGTATACCTTAGTATTCTGACTGAAATCATTGCTTTTTAGTTCTCTGGAGAGGTCCTTGACAGCAGATTTTCCCAGTGCAATTTGTTTGGGGTTTTGTTTTGTTTTGCTTATTTGACTGAACAGCATTATGTTGAGTAAACTCAGTGTCATGAGGACAAACACTGCAAAAGTGTGTGTTCTTTGAGAACAGAGATTGCTGTGCCAAGTCAGACCAAGAGTACCAGAAGCTGCAGCAGAGAACCAGAAACCGATATGTGACAGAGTTGATTTGGAAATGCTGTCCCATGAAGTCAGAATCAGAACCAGGGCCTTTCATCAAACTTGCTACGGAACTGAAGGAAGAGATAATTATTGACAAAATTAAAAGAGCTTGGTAAATCTCACCTAAAGCTAGAAGACTAAAGGCCAAGGGACCTGTAAGCATGCTTGGGAAACTACCTTGCTTGAGAGATTTTGTTCTGGTGTCAGTTTGAATTATAACCTACTCATTTTCCCAATCAATTAAAAAATTTGGGGTCTAAATCTGTGAGATCCACATACCTATCACAACATATAAAACCATGTGAAAAATTATTTTATACCAGTGGTGAAACAGGCCATGTTGGAATTATTAGGAGTATATGCGGAAGCACTAAGATTGTTCATAGGAGAAAGGATGATAATTGGTTTTGTATTGTGGTTGTTGATGATGGAACGTATTCCCCTTTGTGAAGTTAACCAAAGTCAGACTTGCCCATCCCCAAGATGTGTGCACTCTTCTTTACAAAGGCCAATACCAGTACATCTCAGCTCACTAATGTCTAGCATGCTGATCTTCATGCATTTTATTTCACGTTTGAAAACTGTCAATTTTCCTAGATTAATATTTTATACATTCCATGCTCAGTACATCATTAATTAATGGATGTTCTGCAGCCTTTTCACCTCATTTTGAGTCTTGCCAAATCAGCAAATGAAGGTCTTTCACTGAGTATAGATGTACTACATTCATGTCATTTTGGTAAACTCTTCTTTGACAAGGCAGTTATTTGACAGTCACATTTTTAGTGCCTTCCAATTCCAATACATGGAGAAAAGATTGAGACTGTCAGCAACTTCATCTTACTTGGATACACAATCAATGCATTTAGTACTAGTAGTCAAGAGTCCAGGAAACATTTTGTACTTGGAAAATCTGTAGTCATAGATTTCTTCAAATTATTGAAGAGCCACGATGCCAGTTTAAGGACTAAGTGGTACCTAACTCAGGCCATTGTTTTTAGTGTTTTGTTGGGGTTTTTTGTTTGTTTGCTTGTTTGTTTTTTATCACTTGCTATGCATCTGAGAACTGGACAATGAATAAGGATGATGGAAGAAGAGTTGTGGTGTTAAACTGCCGAAAGGAAAGAAAGATAAGGTTTTGGAGAAGGTAAAGCCAGAGAGCGCCTTGAAGGCAGAGCTGATTAAGCTTTGTCTCACATACTTTGGGCATGCTTCTAAGGGAGGTATTCTTTGAAGAGGGGCATCTTACTTGAGAAAGGGGAAGAGTAATGAAGTACAAGAAGACCATCAACCAGGAGGGTTAACATAATGACTGCAGCAATGTGCTCGAATGTGTCAGAGATTGCAAGGATGGCCCAGGATCGAACAAGGTTCAGATCTGTTGTTTATAGGGTTGTTGTGAGTTCTGCTTAACTCAATGAAACCTAACATCAGGAATAACTTCAATATACTCTATCCACTATTTATAGATGTTTTGCATCTGATTTTCCCATTTTCAGTCTTGCCACATCAGCAAATAAAGGTTCTTCATTGGGTGAAACTTTACCCCACTCACATCATTTTGGTAGACTTGCATTTGAGGAGGCAGCTCTTTGACACCTGCACTTTTACTGTCGTGAAATATGAGTGGCTCACCTGGTACATCTAGTCTCATTCCTTTTTTTCCATTAGCAATTGAGTTTTTGAAGACCTCTTATTTCATAAATGGATGGTAAATACTGCTTCTCATTTTGTCTCAGTCTGTCAGTTCCACTGACCGTAGTAGTAATTGAGTGACCCTGATGATATGTGAAATACCAGTGGCATAGCTTCCACCATGTGAACCATGGGATACTTTGTTACTATTGTTATTAGGTATGCATGAGTTGAGTATGACTCATAGTGACTCCATGAACAAAATATCTCAAACCTTTCCTATTCTGTGCCATCCTCACAATCTCTGATACCCTTAAGCCCATTACCATAGTTACTGTCTCAATCCACCCTGTTGTGGGTCTTCCTCTCCTTTGCTGTCCTTTCAATTTCCCAAACATGATGTCCCTTTCCAAGGAATAATGACTCCTAGCAACAAGTGTGTGAGAGAAAGCTTCATCATCTTTGCCTTCAAGGAGCACTCTGGCTGCACCTTCTCCAAAGCTTATCTATTTGTTCCCTTTGCAATCCATGGGATGCTCGGTACTCTTCTCCAAAAACAAAGTTCAAAGGCATCAATTCTTTTTTTTTTTTTTCTGTAACCTTATTCAATGTTGTGCTCTCAGATGCATAGCAAGTGACTGAAAAGACCATGGCCTGAATTAGACACCCCTTGGTCCTCAAACTGACATCCTTGACTCTCAATAATTTGGGGAGGTTCCTGACTACAGACTTTCACAGTTCAATATATCTCCTAATCTCTTGATTGCTAGCACGGAGTTTATTGATTGAGTGAAGATCCAGGTAAGATGAAGTTGCTGACAACTGCAAACTTTTCTCCATCTATCATGAAATTGTCTATCAGTTTAGTGGCTAGGAGTTTTGCTTTCCTGACATTGAAATGCAATGCATAGTGTAGCCTGTAGTCTCTTATCTTCTGCAGCAAATGTCAGGGTACTTAAAAAGATGTATTCCATCAAAATAAGGTTATACACCATGGAAGAGTGAAAAATTTAGTGCAGAAAACAGAGAATCTAATAGAAAAATTGTGAGCAGAAATATTCTAATTGTATATAAGGAGGTACCGAGGTGTCAGTTTGAAGCAGGCCTGAATAGGAATCAATCAGACTGTAGCAGTGTTATTACACATCTTAAAATTCTACTGTGAGTCTACATTATTTTATTTGGGTATGAGTTCTCTATGACATCTTACTATTAATCAGATATATTATTTGAATAATTTTCTACATAAAAGAGCATCATATCTCAAGCAGGAAATCTATTACTTCTTTAAGCTAGGCTCATGTGTGAAGGAGTTAGATTCTGAAAATGATTTCTCTTTTCTTGGCGTGGGTCGGGTGTGGACTGTTTTGTTGATTTTTTGGGTTTTTTTTCCAATCACAATCGGGTGTGAGCTGACAAGATTTGCCAGATTTAGCAAAAAATGTTCTGTGGGCTGGAAAACTCTTAGAGTCAACCAGGATCTGGTAGGCAGGCCACCTTCTGGCTTCGTGTTATTTGTGTTTGGAATGAACATTCTTCTAAGTGGTGCAGCACTGGTATGTCAATTTGCTGTACTGAAGTAACTTGGGGTTGCTATGGTGCTGAACTCTGTGCCACTTGCATGTCAAATGCCATAATGGTTATCCATCGTGGAAAGTGGTGGATCTCCGAGACTGATTCAAGTGTGGAAGCAGAAGTGGCATGTACTTCCTAAACCATATGCCTCTGGAAAATCTATGAACATAGAGAAATGACAATAATTATAGTACAGGGTTTGGGTCTTTTGTTCATGGGGTCACTATGAGTCGTGCTTGACTCGATGGAATTTAACAACAACAACAACAGTATTATTGTACCAGATTTCTCATTGCATTTCTTTCACATTTTGCAAAATTGGCAGCAACTGGTATAAAAGTATTTTTCCCACTTCTTGTATCTAACTCATAGCTTTATTCAAGACTTTTAACTAAAATATGTGTTAGCTCAAAAAACGTATCGTGATGGGAAAGTCTGCTCTTAGGGACCTCTCTAAAGTACTCAAGAGCAGCGGTGTCTCTCTGGAAACTAAAGTGCGCCTGTAAGGAGAGACAGGTCCTTGGAGAGGGACATCATGCTTGGTAGGGTGGAGGGACAGCGCAGGAGGGGAAGACCCTCTATGAGGTGGATTGATTCAGTGACTGGGTTAATCGGGATGGGTGTGTCAGAGGCAATGTGATTGGCACAGGATATAGCAGGGTTTAGGGCTGTTGTACATAGGGTCACTATGAGTCGCAAACGACTCGAAGGGACATAACAACAACAACAACAACAATAAAGATACTAGTAATCACCAATACTACATTTTTATAGATTAAAGCAATTGTAAAATTAATAAATTGGTGCAATTAAGACAAGTTAAAAACCTTCAGATCCATAGTGAAGGAAAGGAAACTTCTGAGATTGCTTCTAACTGATTGATGTCCTAATGACAACAGAAGAGATTTTCGGATAAGTTCCCTGCTTAGCAGTGTAGAAAAATGTCTTCAAAAAGGACCCCTCACAGACTGATTTAATAAAGTCCTCCTGAGTTGGCACAGGAATCTCTAATTTAGAGAATAATTAAACAGACCTTTTCTGACTAATGAGTGTGTGTTTCCAAGATTGAAAACAAAGTGGGGAGACTAGATAGTAGTGTGTTTGGGTAAACGAAGTTGCGTCTGCTGGGATCATCAACTGAAGATCCTTCTCTAATACATGATTTACTACTTTTTTTCCCCTCTCTCTCTTTGTGCTGTTTTCTCTGCCAAGCATGCTCTGTTCCTTACTGTGTTATCTGGTCTTTCCTCCTCCAGTTACAGTATGAAGAGGCAACCCACAGGGAAAGCATAAATCTTTTTTGTCCAGCTGTGCTTTTATAAACCAGATTCTAGGAAAATATACATATCAGATGTAGAAACAAAGATTATTATAACCTGTAAATGCCTACTTTGAAAGTAATTTTCTAAAGAAAAATGTACTTTTTGTCCTAGACAAAAAAAAAAGCAACAATAAATTTTAATTTGGAAAGAAAGATAGATTCTATTTCCTCCCTAAATTCTCTACTCGTTTTAATTCATCTAACTGAAGTCTCTCATACAGGCATCTCTTATCATTAAGGAGAATAAAGTTTACTCTGATTTCTACAATAGGGAAATCTAAAGGTACCTTACAAAGACAGAAGTAATCATAGACCTGACAAAAATATAGTGAGCAACAGAAATGATGAGACTGATTTTCCTTCTTATCCCCTCTTAATTATGTCTTATTTGTGGTATTTCTCCTCTTCTTTCTGATTTACATCTTTCAGAATTCAATCTAAATGATGAAACTGTTTTTGTAGGGATATAGAGACTATTTACCAATTCAGATTCAGTGATTTATATCAAGTACTATTCTTTTAAAATTAGTCACTTGAGAAAAAAACTAAAATCACTGTATTCTTCTTCACAATTATATGGAACTAAAAATCGAGTGCTAAAAATTTTCAACCATTATTTTCTTATATTACATTCTGTAACACATCTATGATTTTATTTTCCTTCAAAAGATTGCCATTTTTAATTCCTCTCAGATTCATATGCTCAATAATTACCTTTGTGTTCAGTATCTACTGTGTGCCAGACACTGTCATATTAAGAAAGCGAGTATAAAAAACAATCAAAAGTTTCTCCCATTATGGAAATTGCCTTCTAAGGATGAGTATAGTCAGTTGATAAATTGGATGGTATTTTCAAAGCTAACTAGTGCTTTGGCAAGAAGAGAGGGGTATGATAAACTCAAAAGGCACAGGAAGAGCAGTATGGTTTGAAGTCCCAGAAGTAATTGGCCGGACTCTTGCAGACTTTACAGGCCATTATAATGACTGTGATTTCTTATCTAAATGAAATGAGGAGTTGCTAGGGTTCTAAAGAAATGAGTCGCCTCAATTAAGAAGTTTTTAACCCTCACTATAATAAAAATAGAGAGGGCTCTATGGGCCTAGTGGAAAAAAGGTGGTGATTTAAATCTGCAGCCCTCAGGCCTGGTTTTAATTGTTTTTGGTCAAACATTCTTCTAAGTGGTATAGCACTGATCTGTAAGTTTGCTGTACAGAGGTAACTCATGGTAGTTGTGACGCTAAACATTGTGACACTGATGTGTCAAATGCAATAATGGTTACCCATAATGGACAGTGTTTGGTGGAGCTTCCTGATTAAAACAAGCTTGGAAGCAGGAGTAGCATCCACTTCCAAAATGGCTTGCCTCTGGAAACCGTATGAACTTGGAGAAATTATTAAAGTTATACAAATGTTCAGGTTTTTCGTTCATGGGGTTGCTATGAGTCATCTATGACTCGATGGCACTTAACAACAACAACATGATAAAAATAACATAAAAGAGAAAATTATTGGTAACCTCAGTATATCTACTTTTTTTTTTTTTTTTGGACATCGTGTTCTCGTTTACCTCTCCCAGAAATGAGGTCAGACGGCGCCCCACTGGATGGTGGTCCAGGCCCCAGTCTGCCCCAGGGCTGGAGTCAGGCAAGGGCCGGGGGAGGAGTGCAAGTATATCTACTTTTTAGAAGCCTTTGGATCTAGATCATTCAAGTTCAAATTCAATGTAATGAACACACACACACACACACACACACACACCCCTAACACAAAACCAGCTAAGTGAACTTACAATCCTACAGAATAAAGAATAGGCCTAAAAAACCAAAATACAGAGACAAGGAAATAATTTAAAAAAAATAAAAAATAATGTCCCAGAATTCAAAGAATGTGGTTGAGGAAATAAAACACAAGTAACATAATTGCATTTCTATGTCTTCCTTAAAAAGGCATTCTTTGTTTTCTGCTCCTGATCAATTCCTTCCTCCTCCTTCTCCATGTTGGCGTTTCAAATATATATTTTTTTTTGGTGAATGAAACTATTTTCTGAAACACCTTAAGGTCATGTCATTTCAGAGGCACATTATTATCTTGTCTATATCTGACAGCTTAGAGACATTGGAGCAGTCAGGACATTAGTAAGAAGGTTTGTTGGTGTCCCTGAGTGAGTTTTCAGTAACAGCTGCCCTGTGTGACATATCTGTCCCATGGGTTTTTTTTTTGCTATCATCTCTACAGAAATGGATCACCAGGGCTTTCTCCCTCAAAATATTTCATGAGGTAACAGTTGTGAGTACGTGATTATCATGCTATCAGGTTCTTTTTTTTTAAGAGAGAAAATTTATTACGAAAAATAACTAATATGGAATACATGTTTCTTTACTGCGTAGACATCATTCTCCAAAATATATCTTGGGGTACAAAGCAAGTCTCAATAAATTTTAAGGTATTTAAATCTTACAAAGTCTCTTTTCTGATTATAGAGAATGGTATTAGAACTTAATAATAGAAAACTTTTGATAAATGACAATAGTTATAGAAGAGCTTCAGGCCTTTTGTTCATAGGGTCACTATGAATTATGCTCAACTCAATGACAATCAACAAAAATAACAATAGAAAACTAGAATAGAAAAAACAAATGGAAGTTTAATATACTACAAAACAAACAATAGGAGATCTGCAAGGACAGCAGAGGCAGTTCCAGGCTGGGGCTTACGATCTAGCCTTCCTGTCTGCTACAACTGCAGGTACCTACTACAGTTCCCAGAGGTCTGTGGGGAAAAACCATCTTTGTAAACTTGGACTTTGCTGGGAGATCTGCAAGGACAGCAGAGGCAATTCCAGGCTGGGGCTTGTGACCCAGACACCCCACACCCATTTAGGCCCTTGGGCCAGGAAGACAATCATATATGCAACATCTATAAGATTTATCAACCTCCCCTAAAATACTCATGTACCATTGAGGATTAAGTTACATTGGGAATTAAACTGGTTTCTGGCCTGAGTACATAGGGCCCACTAACTCAAACAACAGGGAGATCCTGAGCATCTCCAAAGAGAGGGAAGCTATTCCGGAAAGGGAACAACAGACTTCCTCCTTCATTATTTAGGTTCTCCTGAGGCCCTCCCCATGT
The DNA here is from genome assembly GCF_000299155.1 of Elephantulus edwardii. NCBI lineage: Eukaryota > Metazoa > Chordata > Mammalia > Macroscelidea > Macroscelididae > Elephantulus > Elephantulus edwardii. The sequence continues at coordinate 5,989,103 of NW_006399796.1, read as the reverse complement.
GTATGAGTGTGTGCTTCCTCCCTCCCCACTCACGTGAGCATTGGAGTGTGCACGCACGCTCTACGCATTTACTCTTGTTTCTGCCCAACCTTCTTCTGGAGCAGTGACGTCAAATAAAAAACCAGCTACCACCTGAGACACAAAGAGCACTGCCACACCAATGGCCCGTAGAAAGCAGAGTGCTTCACTTGTCCCACCAGCCCAAAGCAAGATATCAACCCCCAAAGAAGACACAGTAGCAACGGATTTCCTGGAGCCAGAAAGCATGATGGATCTTTCTCATACTGATTTTAAAAGAACAATGATTGAATATTTTCAATGGATAAAAAAGAAACTGGATGAAATACAGAATAGTGCTAGCAAAGATAAGGAGGAGCTTCAAAAAACAATCCAAAACAATGCAGAGAAAACAAATGAACATTAGAGGCATTGGAAAAACAAGAAACTGTGATCCAGATTTTGAAATCTAAGGTTTCTGATGCTGTCAACATGATGGAGGGACATACGAATGGAGAAGAGATGGAAAACAGAATCAGTGAAATAGAAGGTAGAATTGTCACCACAGATCTGACCGAGAAAAAAGCAGAATCCAAAAAGAAGGAAACAAAAGAAAGCTTGAGAATAATGTGGGATACCATTTAAAGAAATAACATCCGCATCTTAGGAATCCCAGAATGGGAAGAAGCAAGTAAAGGCACTGAAAAAGTTGTAGAAGAATTACTAGAGGAGAACTTTCCAGGCATAATGAAGAACGACAAATTATATATCCAAGAAGCTGAGTGAACATCATATAGAAGATACTCTAAAAGAAAAACACCAAGGCACATCATTGTCAAATTTGTTAGAACTAAAGACAAGGAGAGAATACTAACAGCAATGAGAGAGAAACAAAGAGTGACCTATAAGGGAGAACAGATAAGATTAACTGCTGATTTCTCAGCGGAAACCACATGAGCAAGAGGAGAGTGGAATGGCATTTATCGAACACTTAAAGAACACAAAGTTCAACCAAGAGTACTGGATCCTGCAAAACTGTCCATCAAGTACGAAGGAGAGATTAAAATATTCCCAGAAATACAAAACCTAAAGGAGTTCATAAAAACAAGACCAACCATACAGGAAACACTGAGAGACGTCCTGGAAACAGAGATGCCACAGAAAACAGGATGGACCAAAGTAACTGGCAACAACACCCCAAAGAATTGAACAAAATGACAGCAATAAAACCCTACCTCTCAAGAATTATACTGAATGCGAATGGATTAAATGCACCACTGAAGAGAAAAAGAATAGCAGATTGGATAAAAAAACAAAATCCATCAATATGTTGCCTACAAGAGACACACATGAAAAATGGAGATAAAGACTAAAAATTAAAGAATGGGACAAAATAGAAGAAGCAAATGGCAACCCAAAAAAAGCAGGAGTAGTGATATTAATTTCTAATAAAATAAATTTCAATGCAAAAACCATCACAAAGGACAAAGAAGGTCACTACATAATGCTCAAAGGGTCAATAGAACAATATACAACAATATTGAATATCTATGCACGAAATGAAAGACCTGCAAAATATATAAAACACACATTAACAAAGTTGAAAAAGGAGATAGATAACACTACTATAGTACTTGGAGACTTCAATACACCCCTTTCAAGAAAAGATAGAACTACTAAAAAGAATCTCAAAGATACTAAAGAATTAAACCACACAATTAACCAAATCGATCTCATAGATATTTACAGGCTAATGCACCCCAAAAAAAGCACAATATACCTTCTTTTCCAAAGTGCATGGAACGTTCTCCAGAATAGACCACATACTAAGTCACAAGGCAAGCATCAGTGAATTCAAAATAATAGAAATTATACAAAGTATCTTCTCAGATCACAATGCCACAAAATTAGAAATTAATAACAAGAGAATAAAGGAGAAAAAATCATACATTTAGAAGCTGAACAAAAGCTTGCTTGAACACAACTGGGTACAAGAAGAGATAAAAAATGAAATTAAAAAGTTTCTTGAAACAAATGTCAATGAAGACACTACTTACCAAAACCTCTGGGAAACAGCCAAAGCCGTAATCATAGGTCAGTTTATAGCAATTAGCAAACACATCAAAACACAGGAAAAATTGACCATTGACTCTCTAACCCAACATCTCCAACAAACTGAAAAAGAACAGCAAGAAAACCCATCAGCTTCTAAGAAAAC
>NW_006399796.1:5956402-5964683 GCF_000299155.1 Elephantulus edwardii | reverse complement strand
CCAATCACTAGGTTCTGCTCAATACTTAAAATTGTCAAAAAACAGACTCCAAAACTTGATGAAACTTTGGAGAACACACGAGACTATTATGAAGGAAAGATCTCATATGTATCGGAATACTTCATCTGTCCCTCTCCTCTACAGAGTCTGCTTGGTGAGAGTAAAGAGAAAGGTAGATCAAGTAGTGGCTATCAAGATTTACTGGATATGGAAATCAAATGAGAGATATATCTTTAACTGTTTTTTTCTCATTCAACAGCTATTATTGAAACACCAACATTTGACCCACAACTTATTAACACTACTGAAAAGGCAAATAATTTCTCATGGATAAAAATATCCCATTTCTTTTGTAAGTTGGAATTATTTTTCTGCCTTCTGCTTTCTGCCTAGTAACACTTGTAAGTGGAAATTTCTGATGTAGAGGTAAGGATAGGAAAGAGGGATGTACTGAGGGCATGTACCCATAATACTTTTTTGACAAGATAAATCACTGGTAGTCAAGCCGCAGATTCCTGGTTCCCTCAGAGCCCTGGAAATAGAGACTCACAAGAGAAAGAAACCAGAAGAGTGGTTAGGGACCATGATGGAAATCTTTAGAGTCTTTTCCACAAGTTCAAAGTACCTTATGAAACAAAATAGTACAAATTTCCTTATCAGAATGCATGTTTGATTTACTTACACAGATATATCAAATATATTCTTTTTATGAACAGAAGTAGTAATAAATAATTTGGACACCTTATAATTCACCTTTTCAGTCACCTAAGTGATATTTATTTTTTTAAATTAAATTTTATTAGTTTTAATGAACATTTACAGAGATTTTGGGTTTTCATTCATTCATTGTTGCACTGTTTTCTCCACCCTCCTCCCCAGTTCGTTCTTCTTCCCCCCCCAATGTCTGTTTTAATTGTCCAATTACCACAGTGCTTGTCAAAGCCAGTTCTGATTAATCTCCTTTGTCAGTGTGTCCCTTGCCATTCCCTATCACTCCTCCGTGAGAGAGACTTCACCCTGATTCATAAGGAAAAGGGGATGGCGTATTCTCTTAGCTACTTCCTGCTGAAAAGGGACGCTGTGGGTTTCAGGGTGAAGGTCTCCTCTCACTACTCTAAAGGGCCTCTTTGGCAGTAGGAAACACATAGACTATTATGGAGATTGATTTTCGAATTTAGATGCACTGTTATTAGTTGTGCTTGGCCGTACATGTTCATATCCTTGAAGATGTATCATGGAAGTGTTGCAGCCTTAGAAGATACAAATTTAACTAACAAGTTAAAGGTGCATGAGTCAAAAATTGAAAAGCAATAATATTCTGAGTAGAGGTTCTAATAGTGGCACAAATCAAGTTACAGAGGTAAGGTGGTTCCATTGCCATCCTTACTCTAACTTAATTCTTTTTTAAAAAAAATTTAAATTTGTTATTAATTTCAGTGAAAATTTACAGAGGCTTTGGATTTCCATTCATTCATTGTTGTAGTTTGAGGTCTAAAGTGTGCCTGATTCAGACTTTGGTATTTTCAGTCACTTGTTATGCATCTGAGAGCTTCCCAATGAATAAGGATGACAGAAAAAAAAAGTTATGTCTTTGAGTTGTGGTGTTGGGGAAGAGTACTGACGCATAGACTGCCTAAAGAATGAACATATATGTCTTGGAGAAGGTGAAACCATCATGCTCCTTGGAGTCAAAGATGGAAAAGCTTCATTTCACATACTTTGGACATGTTGCTAGAGAGGCTACTCCTTGGAGAAGGACATCATGCTTGGAAAGGTAGAGGGACAGTGAAGGAGAATAAGACCCTCAACCAGGGGGATTGACACAGTGACTGTACCATAACAATGGACTCTAGTGTGTCAGAAATTGTGAGGTTGTTACAAGGACAGGATAGCATTCAGAACTTTTGTTCATTGGATCTTTTTGAGTCAGAAATGACTCAATGGTACCTAGTGACATCAATCACCAGACAAGAATTTGAGCCTCGGTAACAATGCATGGAGTAGCCCAGACCACTTAGGGGTAAACTATCTCCATCCAGTTACATAATTCTAATAAACATGTTCTTATAGCAGGATTTTGGAACTTTTAAAAGAAACTAAACCATAATTTTAATATGAACAAAGTCATGTGTATTACTGTGAATGCTATTCGTTTACTATTTGAAGAATAAAAAAAATAACATATATTTCATGTTCTGTCAGAAGACTCTGGACCCTCTGATTTGGGCCAAGATCACAATCAAGATGCAAAAATGAATACTATATCTGAAAACCTATCCTTTGAGTCTTCTATAGAAGAGGATGGCTTCAATGGTATGAAGAGTGGAATTAAGTGAAGAGGGGATTAAAATCATGACCTAGAGTTGAAACTGATCAGTTTATTTAATTAATGATAAAAAATCAGCTACTTCTTCAACAACGAATTTTTTTTCCCAGTTAGCAGTCAAACTCTGGAAAGATAGTTTTTAGGGAGTTGTGCTGCTAAGACAAATGTCATAATTTTCTGGTGGTTCAAATCCACAGGTGGCTTTGTGAGAGAAGAATGGACAATCACTTCCTATATGATTTATAATCTCTGAAAATCTGCTCAGCATAAATTGTTTCCGATTGCATGAAAACGAGTTGTTGAGCTAACTCTGTTAAGTTGTTCTAAAAGATAAGAGTTTAACCTTTCAATAATTGCTGCCTAGTCAGAACCAACTCATTGCTGATCCTCCAGCAGTTTTTCAGACATTATAAATCACAAAGGAGTTGATTATCCCTCCCGTGGAATAGCTGGTGGACTCACCTGTTTAGAAAGCCCTGGTCTTTCAGCTAGCAGCACAACTGTCTACAGAATACACCACCAGAATAATAAAAAAAATGCAATAAGGGAGGTTAAAAATAAAATGGAAATGCAGACAATCAAAATGTGGACAAAAATAAATAGGAAATATGGACATAAATTTCCATAAAATACATATCAATCATACATATTTAGTATTTGTGAATGCCTTCAATATTATGACAATTTCCTCAAGAATTCTAACTTAATTTATTTTTTTCTCTCTCCCTCTCAATATGTGTTTCTATCTCTCTATCTACCTACCCCACTTATCACCCTTACAATGACCATCCAGTAGACTTCTTTATGGGAGAAAACTGTCCAGTTTCCTCCCAGGGATCAGCTGGGATTTTACTGCTAACTTTATAATTGGAAGCTTGATATGTTACACACTATGTGACCAGGGCTCTTTTCTATGGATTTTCTGGTTGAGGATCATTAAGTTAGACCCTACTCCTAGCTGACCCTTTAGTGGGTTTTTGGAAGCAGTAAATCTCAGGAAATGAGATTGCCCATGTTTCTTCTTGAATCATGTCTCTTTATGTTGGCAATTAAATTCCTTACCATTAAGGCACCAAAGATTCCTTTAACTATATAGGTATAATTATCTCTATTTCTGGATTATTGATGTTGCACTGATTCTAAAGATTATATGTATTTTATCTATTTGAACAATTTATCATGAAGATATTTGAGTTAATAATAAAGTAATAGTAATATATAACCCATCAGGATACCACACTGTACTTAAGTCATTGTTCAAGTTTTTCACATGAGTATACAGCTCTAGAAAGATACCAAACCTAATCTATTCAGTCACCTTTACACACACAATTTTAGAAATTATTTTTATATTTGTATAAATCATCACCTGTGTTTTAGAGTTTTCATGAGAAAATTTGCTTTCATTTCTATGAGACCAAAATGCATGAATACAAACACTATCTGGTATGAAATGTATACTCACTATGTCTTTCTTCAATGGACATAGAATCCAGAAAATGACACACATCAATGTTTTGTTTTTTATCTCATTCCTCAGATATATGCGTTTTTAATGGAAATACTTTTCACCGTCAGTTAGATGTGTTACCAGCCAAAATTGAAGACTCAAAACATTCCTCTGCTATAGAGTATTAAAATGTTATTTCTTCAAAAAGCATGCTTGTTCCTCTTAATGAGGATGGTAAGACAATTGAGAAGGTAGCAAATGTCTAGAATAATAACTGCTTGCTTCACCTTTTCTCAAAAATAAGACCAATCTCTTGAGGATAAACTTAAAACAAGTGAACATTGGGTCTTTTACAGGAGAGGCACCAAGTGTGGGAATTTCATCAGAACCCTACTCCAGGGATATCATCACAAACTCATAAATCATACCTTCACATTCTACGGTACTAGATATGATCCCTTTTCACTTATTATCTCAAATACCTCTTCCTTAACACCCTTCAGCATGTCAAGTCCCAGTATTATTTCACAGGCAGGCACATCCTTACACCTTAGTCCATCACACAATTATTTCTGAGACTCACTTACTCATCTTTACAAACTCTCACAAGATAATCTATCTCCTTCAAACTAGAATATATTCTATACAAATAGAATGCCTTGAAGAATGCATTTTTCTTTATAATCTTTCTCGTCACTTGCCATATAATCTATAATGCCATAAGTTCTTCATAAAGCTGAACATTGGGTCTTTGTGTACTCTTTTAAATCTTAAAGTTTCTTAGTCTAATACTTTGAAGGTTAGTGGGAGTCTCCTTTTTAGTAGTTGCTCATACCTCCTGCCATGTCATTTAGCAAACATAGATGTTCATTTACAGACAGCTCTGGTAATGTAGATTTTAAGAAGATGTATTAATAATCCAAAACCTATTTGTCTCTGGCTGTTCAAGTCGACAAGTAGGTCAGTGAGAGAGAGATGGGCCTCTCCCACTGTGTGATTTATAGCCTTGAAAACTCAATGGAAGATCAGTTACAAATGAATTCTTCCTCAATGGCAAGGAGTTTGAGCTTTGATTTAAAGGTTTGTTTTATTTTTGCTCCTGTTCCTTATTTGTTTAATTGGTTTTCCCCACTCATTCATAGTTTCCTTTTATCGACGTCAGATACATTATGTATTCCAGAGAATTCCTACAACTCCATAAAACACATTTCCATATAATTCTACTACTCAGACACCTCAAATAGGACCATGTATATTCACAAAACAAATGTTTGTCCACATGTCCATATACAGAGATTTTTGTGGTCATTTTAATCTTAACCTTACAGACTTCATACACACACACACACACACACACACACAACATATATAGACATATATTCATATATTCAGATTCTCACATACTTGAAATTTTCTTTCTTAGGCAGTCATCAAGTGCATCAAAATAACCAAGGTGTAGCATCAACTGAGAAACCTCAAACACTGGAGTCTGAGGAAGAGGATACTTCTTCCCCATTCCCTTACTTCTCAGTCCCAAACTACACGGATGATGAGACTAGCATGCCCTCTAAAAGTGAAACAAATCAGGAACAGGCTATGAAAATTTATTACATGCATGTACAAATGAGAAAAGGTATGGCTATTTTAGAGGATACAGAAGACAGATTAGAGTCTCCTAAAAAAGAAGCCAAGAGTGGAAACAATTTTCATTCGTGAAAAGATTAACACAGAATCAGACCTCCCCAAACTTGTGCCTGGTCTGAGCGCTCTTCTAAACCAATGTTCATATAGCTGGGACTTGGGAATCAAAAAAGAAAGGGAGGACACAGCAGAAACTGTGGCTTTGGAAGGCAACCCCAGAGCTAGTCTAGTGACCACAGACAGTGGTTTCCAATGCATGAGAGGTTACTGGGTCTTCCCCAGCCTGAAAAATCTTCAAGATCATGTGCGAAATGGAAACATTGAAGGCTTTAGTTACTGTACCTTCCATCTTACCCTCAGTTTTTTAAAGGAAAACAGGAACAAGGCAGTAAAGAAGAAAAGGTATAAGAAAAAGGCATTACAGAAAAATCAGGAAAAACAAGGACATGACAGCAACTTTACAACAATAAAGAGACTGTTTTTCAGGTCCTGAAAAAGAAATTAAAACACACAGGCCTCTGATGGGCCTCTGTTTTCTCTTATGTAGCCACTCTACCTACCTCCCCCCCTCCACTCACAAGCAATAAATCACAATCAATACCACTTCAAAATAGCCAGATTTTGCCTGTGACTCATAGCGACCCCAGGCACAACAGCTATGAAGCCTGTCCTGTTAGAGCCAGTCTCACTGATTCCCACACACCTATACCCAATACCCTAGTTACTGTATCAATCCATCTCATCCGGAGTCGTCTTCTCCTGCTCTATCCCTCCACCCTTCCAAGCATGATACCCTTCTCCAAGTATCGGTCCCTCCTAGCCACCTGTCCAGAGTATGTGAGACAGAGCTTCAAAATCCTAGCCTCTAAGAAGAAACCTGATTTCACCCTCTCCAAGACAGATACATTTGTTTCTTTGGCAGTCCATGGTATGCTGAAGACTCTTCTTCATCACCACAACCCAAAGGCATCAATTCATCTTCTGTTATCATTTGTCATAGTCCAGCTCTCTGATGCATATAGGCGCACTTTAGTCTCTAGACTGACTTGGATGCTTTTCAGTACTCTGGAGAGGTCACTGACAGCACATTTCCCCCAGTGCAATTCATCTTTCAATTTCCTGACTGCTGGTGCCAACAGTGTTGTTTGTAGAGCCAAGCAAGATGTAATTGTGAACTACTTCAATCTCTTCTCCATCATAGTGTTGTTGCCAATTTTCCTAGGGGTGAGAATCTTTGCCTTCTTGATGTTGTGCTTCAATCCATACTGAAGACTGCAGTCTTTGACCTTTTGTAGCAACCACTTGAGGTCCACCTCAGTTTAAGCAAAGTTATGTCATCCGCATAACATAAGTTGTTGGTGACTCATCCTCAAATCCTGAAGCCATGTTCCTCCTCACAAAGCTCTACTTTATTTCCTGAACGATCTGTTATGCAAATAGATTGAAAAGGTATGAGGACAGTATGCATTCCTGATGTACTCTCTTCATAATTTTGAACCACGCTTCATTTCCTTGCTTTGTTCTGAGGACTGCTTCTTGGTTCAAGTATAAGCTTTGTATAAGCACGATTAAGTGTTCTGAGATTCCCATTTTCCTCAAGGTTAGCCACAATTTATTTTGATCCACACAGTCAAATGTGTTTCCATAGTCAATGAAACACAGATAGACATTCTTCTGGTACTCTCTGCTTTCTGCCCAGACCAATCTGACATTGGTAATAATGTCCCTAGTGCCATGATCTCTTCTAAACCCAATCTGTATTTCTGGTAGTTCTCTGTCAATGTACTATTCAAGTCTTTTCTTGATAATCATAAGCAAGATTTTGCTAGTATGTGATATTTTACAATAATTTCCACACTCGACACTCTATCTTGTCACCTTTTTTTTTAAGTTGGAATAAATAACCTAGAAGCATCTTCACCCACAGTGTTGAGAACCCACATCGCACAAGATGGGATCAGAGAACTCTCTAATCTCCTTGATCAGGAAAACCTTACTCCTACAAGGGAGTCGGCTACCGCAATCTCATCTTTTGGGAAAGTATATCTTTAGTCAATGAACAATAGAGAAATACAACATTAAAAGTAAATCCCAGATTGGAAATCATTTAAAATGAAAATAAACAACTGCGAACATACTTAACTAATTGAAATGCGGAATGTACGAACTATGAAATCTAGGAAAACTGGAGTTGTCGGAAATGAAATGCAATTCATGAAGATCATTATTCTAGGCATCAGTGAACTGGAATGAATTGGTATGAGTCATGTTAAATCAGATAAATATTTGATCTATTATGCCAGGAATGTTTAGTTTAGGAAGAATGATATTGAATTTATAGAGTAGAAAAAAATGTCATATTCTTAAAGTATATTGGAAGTGACAGAATACTAGCCATACACATACAGCAACACTTAGCCTTAGACTAAGGGTAAAAAGGGTGGAGGCTGGCTCGAGGGTGTGACTTTAAAATCACTGATGAGGTGATAGGTATGTGGGCTGCCTTGGAGTCTCCCTCCACTCTGATAGTTGGCTCACTGACTGACTTCTCGATGGCGGTCTCTTCTTGGTGGCAATCAGGCAAGGGAAGTTTTTCTTTTGTTTTATGTTTCTGTTCTTTTTCTCCTTCAAAAGTGGTTGCCCATGAGCCTTAGACTAAGGGTAAATGTGGAGTCTGGCTATGGGGTGGGTGTGACTTTAAAATCCAAATTTCAGAGTCAACCATTTTGAATAATATTGCATGAGTTCCTTGTTTTTTAATGCAGCGTAGTATTCCATTGTGCGAATATACCACAGCTTCTCTAGCCATTCGTTTGTTGATGGGCACTTAGGTTGTTTCCAACTCCTTGCTATTGTGAACAAAG
>NW_006399796.1:5932889-5954542 GCF_000299155.1 Elephantulus edwardii | reverse complement strand
TTGCATACCTGTTATGAATCCCACTTGGTCATGGTGGATTATTTTTTTTATGTATCGTTGGATTCTATTTGCCAGTATTTTATTTAGGATTTTTGAACTGTAATACAGAATCTGAGTGCCAGTGTCTCAAATGCCGTCAACATGTTGAAAGAATATATGAGCAAAGTGGAGAGATGGAACGCAAAACCATTAAAATAGAAAACACAATCCTCAGCACTGATTTGCTAAAGCAAAAAGTACAATCAAATAGAAAGAAAAAGAAGAAAGCCTAAAAATAATGTTGGACACCTTGAGAGGAGTAATATGTGCATAAATGGAATTTCAGAACAGGAAGAAGAAAAACTGAGGAGCTATGAAGGTTGATGAAGAGTTATTAGAATAAAACTTTCCAGGCATAATGAAGTGAGAGAATATGTATGCAAGAAGCTTGGTGAATTCCATATAGAACAGACATCTCCCCCCCAAAAAAAATCCAAACAAACAAATAAAAACAGCAAAGAAAACCAAGGCATATCATAGTTGAATTTTCCAGAACCAACAATAACGAGAATTCTGAAAACAGGGAAAAATGAAGAGTAAGGTTAAGTGCATATTTCTCAGCAGAACTGTGTAAACAAGAAGATAGGGAAAAGAGACATGAAACACTCTAAGACACAACTGTCAACTAAGAATACTGTACTTAGCAAAACTATCCATCAAATATGATGGAGAGATCAAGATAGTCTAAGAAAAGCAGAAACAAAGAGTTTGTCAAAATAAGACAAGCGTTACACAAGTATTGAGGAAAGTACTTTTTACAGTGATGCCACAGAAGGCAGGATGGAACAAAGTAATCAGCAATGACACCGAAAAGAATAAAACAATAGCAATAAAATATTGTCTTTCAGTAATTACACTGAATGTGAGTAGTTTAAATTCACCAGTGAAGAGAAAACCAGGTGCAATTGGATTAAACAAACAAAAGCCACCATTAAGCTATCTACAAGAGAAACAAATGAAAAGTGAAGATAAAAACTAAGAAAGGTGGGAAAATAGACCAAGCAAATGGCAACCTGAAAAAAAAAAGCAGGAATAGTGATATTAATCTTTGATAAAATAGTTTTCAACATGGAAACAGTTAACAAAGGACAGGGAAGGTCACCATAAAATGCTTACAGGATGACTAGAACAAGAGGATATAGCCATAATAAATACCTATGCACCAAATGTAAGAGCTGTAAAATAAAAAAAAAATAAAAAAGCAAATGTTAACAACATCAACAAAACCCAAAAAACCAACCAAAAACCAAATAGCATCACAATACAAGTTGTTGTTGTTGTTAGGTGACATACAGGCAAGTACAATTTATAGTGACCCTATGAACAAAAGATCTGAACCCTCTATCCTGTGCACCCTCACACTTCCTGACACACAAATCCATTGTCTCTTTTATCAATCCACCTGGTTGAGCATCGTCTTCTCCTACACTTATCTTGTATCTTTAGGAAACATCATGTCCTCCAAGGAATAGCATCTCCTAGCAACATGCCCAAAGTACGTGAAGTGAAGCCTCATCATTCTCAACTCCAAAAAATGCTCTGGCTGCATGGTCTCCAAGACCTATCTGTACTCTTGGCCATTCATGGTATGTCCAGTTCTCTTCTCCAACATCACAGCTCAAAGGCATCAATTCTTCTGTCATCCTTATTCAGTATCCAGTTCCCAGATGAATGGCAAGTAATTGAAAAGGATATGGCCTGAATCAGATGTACCTTATTTTTCACACTGACATCATTAGTTCTTAATAATTTTGAGAGGTCCCTAACTGCAGATTTTCCCAGTATGATGTGTCTCCTTATTTCCTGACTGATCCTACCAAGAGTGTTAATTGTGGATCCAAGCAATATGACGCTGTTGACAGAATCTCCTCTTCATCCATCATGATATTGACTATCAGTCAAATGGTAAGAATCTTTGATTTCTTGACATTGAGATGAAGTTCACATTGAAGGCTAAAATCTTTGATCTCCTGCAACAAGTACTTGAAGTACTCCTCACTTTCAGCAGGCATGCTTGTGTTATTTGCATAACACGTGTTATTGATTCTCCCTCCAATCTTGATGCCACACTCCTATTCAAAACATCCAAACTTCTGGGATAATTTACTCAGCATACAGATGGAATGGGTATGGAGAAAAAAAATACAACCTTGATTGTATTCCCTTCTCAATTTTAAACCATGCTGTATTACCCTGCACTATTCATAAAACAGCCTCCTGTTCCAGTTATAGTTTTCTCATGAGCACTATTAAGTGCTCTAGGATTCCCATTCTTCTCAATGTTAGCCACAACAGAGTAGGATCCAGCAGGAGACTTCAATAAGACACTTCGAAGAAAAGATCAAACTACCAGAATGAAAGTCAACATAGTTACCGAAAAAATAAACTATATAATCAACCAACCCAATCTCATAGATATATACAGGCAAATGAACCCGTGGAAAGCTCAGTATAAAACATTCTACAAAATAGATCGCATTTTAAGTCACAAAGCAAGATTCAATAATTAAAAACAACATTCAAATAATTCAAAAGAAGACAGCAATAAGCTTGATTACAAGATACTTATAAGCTACTTATGTTATTCTCTTTTTTTAATTATATTTTAGATAAATTAAAATGTCCTTGTTTCACTATGATTTCCTCCTTTCCAGGAGAAAAAAAAAGTTTAGGAATAAAAATTCTGTGAAAAGTAGAAGATAAACAAGGGAAAGTGAGTTGTCTGTTATAAAATCAGTAGAATGTCAGGTTTCTGTTGTTTGTGTCTTTCAGTCAGAACCGACTTACCAGTTATCCTCCAGTGGATTTTCATGAACTGTAAATTGAATGGGAGCTTATTTCTCTTGTTTCTCCATAGCAGCTTGTAGATTCAAAACGTAGATTGAAACTCCTTATGCACTCCTTATGCACTAAGCCACCAGAGCTCCCTACCAGGTTGCTAAGGAGGCTATGATTTGACTGAAGTTTGATCAGATATTTTGATTTCTCAGAGTTAACCAATATGGTCAAGAGGGAGAACACATTTTGCTTGAAAACCAATAAAAAGTAAAAATAAAAACTTAAAAGAAATAGAATTCTGTTGCTAAAATCAAGAAATAATTGTTGCTAGTCAGAAAACTAGAAACAAATGGAATAAGTTAAAAGCTAGGTAGGATTTAGAATGGAGATTATTATAATGGTAATGTCTAAGAGCATATGATAATTGCTTCAAAAATTTGGAAATTTGACCATCTTTTTGCCAAGTCACATTTAGACAAGACTTAAACAAAAGAAATTTGAAAGGAAGAAATTCTCAAAATTCTTAAGACTGAAAAGTTTGAACTCTTGTATTTATTACTGTGGTGACCTTGAGGAGAAGCAATGTATTACATAAATTTGGTTATTTCAATGCTAAGTATCTTTTATTAGAACAGGAGATGTACTGATTATTTCTTTTGTATTTGGATTACAAAAGCAACTTACTTCTAATGTTGTTATTATTACATGCCATCGAATCACCAGTGACTCCTAGAGACCCTATGCACAAAAGCTCTGAAGCCTGCCCTTACCAGAGCCAGTCTCACTGACTCTGACAAACTTACCACTATTACTTCAATTATTGGATCAATACATCTCATCTAGGGTCTTCCTCTCCTTCCCTATCCCTCAATTCTACCAAACATAATGCCCATCTCCAAGGACTGATCCCTCCTGGCCAAGTGGCCAAAGTATGTGAAATGGAACTTCAAAATCCTAGCTCCAAGGAAAAGCTTGGTTTTATCCTTCCCAAGAGAGACTTGTTTTCTTGGTGGTTCATATGTTCAAGACTCTTCTCAAGCACCCAAACACAAAGGTATCAATTCTCCTGTCATCCTCAGTCATTGTCCAGCTCTCTGATATAGTTGTATTGCAAGTAATTATAATGCAAGAAACTGTGAAGACCATAGTCTGCATCAGGTGCTCTTTAATCTCTAGACTGACATCGTTGATCCTCAGCACTCTGAAGAGGTCCCTGAGAGCAGATATTCCAGAGACAGTCAATATACTAGAGGAACATTTTCTAAACTTATGTTTGCTTTTTTAGCAGTAGTCTGCTCCAAAATCACAAAGCCCTAAATTCTTCCAGCATCTGTACTCATTGTTAAGTCCTCAGATATAACAAGTGATGGAAAAGTATTGCAACTGGAGGCTTGAATTTCTTTTTCAATTCTCTCAGCTTGATAAATGATGAATGAGTTATTATATTTTTCTTCTCCTGTTTCATCGCTTTGCACATTCCTTTATAATACTTTGATTTATCCTCTTGAACTCCCCTTTGAAATCTTCAGTTCTTTTACTTCAACATCCTTTCCTTTTGTTTTGTATTTCCCTTTCTCTAATACAGTTTTCAGTATCTCTCCTGATTTCCATGTTGGTTTTTTTCTTTCTCCTCTGTCTTTTTAACAACCTTTTTTCTGTTTTTTTGGATAACATCCTTTATGTCAGACTCTTATGGTCTTTCAATGACGTCCAATGACTTAGACCTACTCTTACTATGATTTTGAAATTTAGAGGGGTATAGACTCAAGTTTTTACTTTGATTCATCTGGACTTGTTTTCATTTTCTTCAACTTCAATTTGCACGTGATAATTGATGAGTGTTATGATTATTACCTGTCCTCATTTTTAGTGCTGATATTGAGCTTTTTCAGTGATTTTTCCCCATAGATATAGGCAATCTGATTCCTTTGCTAACCATCGCATAATGTCAATGTGTAAAGTCACCATTTGTGTTTTTCAAAACAGGTATTTGCAATGAATAAATTAGTACATGTATGAAACTCAGTCATTTGTTCTCCAGCCTCATTTCTGTCAACAAGTCCACACTCTCTGATTACCATGACTCTTCCTTTTTTCTAACTTTTCTTTCTAGTCACCAAGAGTTATTAGTGCATTTTGACTGCTTGTTAATCAATTACAGACTGCAAAAGCTGGTAAAAATCCCAAATTTTCTCTTCTTTGGTTCTAGTTGTTGCTGTGTATATTTGAATAATAGTTCTATTAATAGACATTCCTTGTGCATGTATGGAGAGTATCCTATTGTTCACAGCATTATACTTGATAATTGGTTTTGAAGTGGTTTTTTAAATGTGAATACAAAACCATTCTTCAGTTTTTCATTCCAGGCACAGTAAATCATATGATTGTATGATTCGTAATTGACAATGCTAGTCCATCTCAGTTCACTAATGCCTTGAACATTTATTTCCATATGTTTTATTTTATTTTTATCAGCTTCCTTTTCATTTTTAACTACTTCATGCATTCCACATTTCAATTATCAAAGGATTCTTGCAGTTGCTTTTTATCATTCTGAGTGACTTCTAGTATGAGCTCTGCAATGAATACCATATTGTTAGGTACTGTTGGGTTGCCTTTGACTCAGTGACCCTATGTACAACAGTCCTAAACTCTGCTCTATCCTGGGCCAATCTTATTGTCTCTGACACACCTATCCTTATTACCCCAGTCACTGAATCAATCAATCTCATGGAGGATCTTCCTCTCTATTGCTGTCCCTCACCCGCCCCAGCATAATGTCCTTCTCCATAATGTCCTATCTCCTTGCCACATGACCAAACAAGTCAGACAAAGCTTCAGAATTCTTGCCTCCAAGGAGCAGCCTGTTTTCACCCTCTCTATGAAGAACCTGTTTCTTCTCCTAACAGTCCATGGTATATTCAACACTCTTCTCCAGCACCATGGCTCAAAATTCTCTTTCTATACTCCTTGACATTGCCAAGCTCTCTGATGCATCACAAGTAATTGCAAAGACTATGGCATGAATATTATAATTGTCTCTATTTCTCTACCATATACAGGGATTTCAGAGATCTGCTATTTCAAAAGTGGATCGGCATCCTGCTAATCTGGGATCTCTGCTGAAACCTGTCCATTGTGGGTATCCCTTCTGGCATATGTTACCCTATAAGTGACACACTTGTTATCCACAAGTTACCCCAGGATACCAAACTTACAGACAAGTACTGTACTAGTAAGAGGAAATGATAAAAAATTATAAGAATATCTATATCTGAATTTTAAATTAACTAGTAATATGTAATAAGTGTTCCTCTAACAGGAAACCATAAAGACAATTAGACATATGACTATCAGAGTGCAGGACAGCCTTTTCTGGCCCCAGCTGTGGCCTGGGGAGCACAGTAGGATAGAGTACTAGCTGGGGGTTTTATGGCATGGATGGTGGATTTACTGTATCTTTGGTGCTGATGCTTGGCACGAGACATGAGTCCTATACCTTGAGTCCCCAAAGCTGGAAGAAGGCAGTTCAGACCATTTTCCTCATAGCCAGAGCTCTGCTTCTTGGTATGAGACGCCAAAGCTAAGATGGAGGTGACTTGACTGTCTTGTTATTGGAGTTCTCCTGACTCTCTTACTCATGGCCAGAGCTCTGTGTCAAACTTGAAGCTCCAAAGCTGGAAGAAAGCAACTCAACAATGATCCTCATTGTTACAGCTTTGCTAAAAGTCTCAAAGCCCCCAAACTAGAAAGAAAGTGATTTGAATGCCTTCCTTATTGTTAGATCTCTGCTTCAAGGCCCAGAACCTTTAAACTTGGAACTTGATTGTTCAACAATGTTCCATCATTAAAATTTTATGTCCACTCAGCCTAGTATATGTTACTTAATAAAAACCAAACAAAAAAGCCCCTTAAATCCACTCTGTATAGTTAATTCCATCTCATAGTGAACCTTTTGTTGGACCTCTAAGTCTGAAAATCTCAAATGGTCTATTGAAGAGGGTAGAATTATGGATTCCCCATATAGATAATAATGTAATTTTGGTGGCTTATTGCTAAGGAACTACACTGCCATCCCAAATGCACATGGTTTTAATCCATCAGCTTCTCTGCAGGAGAAAGACAAGCACTATCTTTCCATGTGATTAAACTACCCAGAAGACTTGCTAGAGGATATACTATGAGTTGGTTTCAACTTGATGGTACAAACCACAAAAATCATAATTTAATATCAACTAAAAGAAGCCCAAAGATGTTAGTTTAAATACTGATGTGAACTTGATCCAAGCCATGGTCTTTTTAATTATTTGCTATGCATCTGAAAGTAGAACAACAACTAAGGCTAATAGAAGAAGAATCGAAGGCTCTGAGTTGCGTTGTTGGAGAAGAATATTGAATACTCTCTGGACTGTCAAAATCCTATTGAGCTATAGTGCTGGAGAAGAGTGATGAACATCCCACGGACTGCCAAAAGAACAAACAAATATGTCTTTAACAGAGTGCAGCCAGAGTGCTCTTTGGAGGCAAAGATAATGAGGCTCCTCTTCACATACATTGGACATATTGTTAGGAGAAGTTATTTCTTGGAGAGGGGTATGATGCTTATAAAGGTAGAGTCAGCAAAGAAGAGGAAGAACCTCAACCAGGTAATTGAAGCGGTGAGCACTGCCATGGACTCGAATGTGTTAGGAAGTGCGAGGATGGCACAGGATAGGACACAGTTCAGATCTGTTGTTCATAAGGTCACTATGGGTCGTACTTGACTACATGGCACCTAACATCAACATCAACATTAACATCAACATCAACATCATTAACATCAGCATCAGCATCAACATAAACAATATGGACTGCCAAAAGAAAAAACAAGTCTGTCTTAGAGAAAGTGGAATCAAAATGTTCCTTGGAAGCAAGGATAATGAAATTTTATCTCATATATTTTGGACATGTTGTTAAGAGGAGTCAGGCCTTGGATAAAATTTGTCAAGCTTAGGAAGGTGAAGGGCCAACTTAAGAAAGGAAGGACTTCAAAAAGATGAATTGACATGGTGTCTGTTTATGTTTTGGGGACTTATTTTAACCTCAACTGTAGTTGTCTAATAGATAGGGAGTTGTGTCACCAATCCAAAGGCAGGTACCTTGAATCTAAAAGCTGATCCTCAGGAAAAATATGAGCAATCTCCTCCAGTGCTATTTACAGTGTCTGAAAATGTTCTGAGCTGTGAGGTTCAGCTATCAATTGATTCCAACTCATCATCAATGAGATTTTTTATTGTTTAAAGCAGAAAGAAATCATTAAGAAATACAATTTTCCGTATCAACCTTTATAGTTACATGAATCAGATATTTAATAAGAAGGTTACCACCCAATTAAGCTTTTAAATGTCTGTATTGATTTACCTTGGATGCTTATATTATTAGTTATACTAATGCCATAATGTTAACAAGAAGATTAAGATTGTGTACTATATCATACTCTTATTCTCAACAATGTAATCAGATAATGTATTCCTCTTGTTGAAATAATAAATCAGCACACTTGCTAAACAGATGGGAAGAAAGGAAACTGTGTACAATGCTCTGACAGAAAGCTATACTATATTAAACTAAACAAGAAGTTTGTATCATAAATGTGAACTTTACATAATGTAATGACACCTTTTAAAACACAAGTGAGATCATAAAACCCTCTGCTTCATAATCAACGTGCAAATTACATCTGGTATTTATATATTGGCCTACCAAGTTGTTCTTAAATGAATTTTAAAAGGGGAGAGTGAATACTGATAATGTATGGATTGAGAGGTTAAATATCCTTATGAATTTTTTATTGGCTTTAATAATGTAATCATTATATTGCTTAAGTTCCCTCAGTAAACATAATATTGTTATCTATAAAAAGTATAATATCTAAATACAAGTAAACATATCTGTAAATAACCTATGTATAAGTACAGATAATATACAAATGTTTATTAAAGGTTTTAAAACCCATGGCAATAAAGTAAAATAAGTAAGTTTAAAAAAATCATGAAAGTGGAATTTTAAGAGAATGAAGGCAAGAAAAGCAATTGATATTGTTGTGGCAGATAGCAAGGTTAGAAACTCTCAGTTAGAGTTTAGAGACCAACAAGGCTTTTTATTCTGTGAGGTCAGAATGTTAGCTAGTGCTTAAACATCTCCAACTTTGAGGAAAAACAGAGATCAGGTTTATATACAGAAATCGGGCATGAGGGTTACACAAAGTTCTTTGTGGTTGGCAGTTAATATTTCTTCACATTTGGGAGTCATTATTACTTCTGACTTCTCATGGGTGTCTAGGTCCCAGGGAATGGTAATCAAGTTGGGTCAGCATATACTAGAATATAAAGCTTAGCAAAACCTGCCATTGTCAAAATTATTGAGGCATACCTTTCATAAAATGGCTTTCAAAACAAAATAGCTTTCCTAATGCAAACATGGGCATACCCTGGTGGCCTAATGGCAAGAAACTGCACTGTAATCCCTAATGCGTGTGGTTCAAATCCACCAGCTGTTCCATGGGAGAATAGACAATCTGTTCCCATGTGATTAACTGCCTCTGAAAACTAGCAGGAGGGTCAGCTCTGAGTCAGTTTTGACTCAATGGTACATGAGAACAACAAAGTTAACATTTAAAATGGCTTCTCTAATACTTAACATATAAACTGCTACTACAGATATCAATTGTGATTATTTTTTTTGCCAGTAAATATACTAGTTCATATTCATACAAAATTTATTTCACCTCCTCGGCAACTATCTAAGCCAGGTCAGTTCATGTGGTTCCAATGCACAGGTTCTTTTTATTTCATAATTCACTAAATGACAATGGGTTGGATTTCGATGTGAAAGTATAAGATCTGATTTGGGATATGAAGTCCCTGGGTGATATAATTAACTGTTAATAGAAAAATTTAAAGTTCAGTGTGAAGATTAGAATCCACTCACAGATGTCTCAGAAGAAAGATTTGATGATACAGTTGTTAAAAAAAAATCAATCATTGAAAACCATGTGGAACACTCTGACACATGGAGTCACCCTCAAAAATCAGAATCAACTTTATTATAATTGAATTTTACTGTTTATAACATGAAAGTAGTATAGTTAGGGTGTTGTTGTCATTGTTATGTGCCATCAAGTTGCCTGAGACCCATACTGTATAGCAGCTCTGAACTAAGCCAGTCTCACTAATTCCAACATACCAATCCTCATTGTCGCACTCATTGTATTAATCCATCCCATCCAAGATCTTCCTCTCCTGTGCTGTCCCTTCACCCTTCTACGCAGGACTGATCTCTTCTTGCCATGTGCCCAAAGTACATGAGATGGAGCTTCAAAATACTAGCCTCCAAGGAGAAACTTGGTTTTCCCCTCTCCAGGAGAGACTTATTTGTTTTCTTGGTAGTCCAGGGTATGTTCAAAACTCTTCTCCAGCACCACAATTTGAAGGGGTTGATTCTTCTTCTGTCATCTTTAGTCATTATCCAGCTCTCCGATGCATGGCAAGTAATTTCAAAAACCATGACCTCGATTAGGCGCACCTTAGTCTCTAGAATGACATCATTGCTTTTCAGCACTCTGGAGAGGTCCCTGACAGCAGGTTTTCTCAATGCAATTGGGTTGGGTTTTTTGCTTGTTTGTTTTTTCTTTCTTTATTTTCTGACAGCTGTTGTTAAGATTGTGGAGCCAAGCAAGCTGTAATTGTTAACAAACTCAATCTCATCTCCACTTATCATGGTGTTGCCAATTGGCAGAGTGTTGAGAATCTTTGTCTTATTGATGCTAAACTTCAATCCATATTGAAGGCTACACACCTTGACCTTCTGCAGCAAGTGCTTAAGGTCTTCAGTTTCAGCAAACGAGGTTGTGTCACTCACATAACATAGGCTGTTGATGAGTCTTTCTTCAAGCCTGATGGCATATTTCTCCTCATAAAGCCCTGCTTCCTCAATGATCTATTCCGCATATAGATTAAAAAGGTATGGAGACACAATGCATCCTTGATTCACACCTTTCCTGACTTTGAAACATTCATATTTGGCCTTCTAATAGCGTTGAAAATCCCACAGAGTCACACAAGACAGTATTGAAGATTGCTCTATAATTAATCAGATAACATCATTATCTCTGAAGTCTATTTTTTTTTTTAACATCATCTTTTGGGAAAGGATATTCAGTCTCAAACCTGTGTCAGAGTCTGGGTTTCAAATTTGAATATTCAGTTAGGTTGCGAGCTAGTGTTTATTACAAATAATAGGGAGAAAAGACTAATAATTTTGGTTGCATCTAGTTTTTGAAGGTTTTACCAGACTAAAGAATTAAAGAGTCAATTTTTTTATTTTTAAAGTAATAAGTGACTGGGGCTCATAAGGGAAGTACAGTGAGATGGAATAAAAAAGTCAAAGGATCTCATTAAAGTTCTACAATATGTAGTGTAAACATTTTTATGACATTTCAGAATTTTTCCTTAGGAACTAATCAAACATGGCCTGTGAAGCTTTCTGAATGAAGGTCATTTCTTTCTTTTCTTCCCCCTCCCCAGCCCCTATTATTTCAGAAAATAAAAGACAGTGATGAATTGTTTGGGAAGAAGATAATTTGACAAGCTTTACGTGCTAAAGATTTAAATTATGGAAGAATAACATGATTTATTTATTCATGATGAATAGCTTTCTTGCTTTCAAAAATTAAGACTTAAAGATATAGGCTCCAAGGAGTAAAAGAGATGGAATGTACAAACTACTTCAGAGTCAGCAGGCTATTTGTTTAAATCACAGCAACAAAAACCTCATATTGACTGAGGTAATGGGGGTGGGTATGTCTGAGACAGTGAGATTGGCACAGTACAGAGCAGGATTTACGGCTGTAGTACATAGGGTCACTATGAATCACAGGCTACTCGCCAGTATAACAACAACAAGGATTTATTAAAAGCAGGAAAATCAAGGATCAAGAAGCACAATATTAACTTAGTAAATATTGTTGTGAGGTGCTATTGAGTAGAGTATGACTCATAGCTAACCTAAGGATGATGAATTTGAACCGTGACTGTCCTGTGTTATTCTCATCATCATCACTGTGTTACTTTCACTGTGTTGATGTATCTAATTGAAGTCTTTCCTCACTTTGTCTGATCATTCACTTTTCCAAGAATAATGTTCTTTTACAAGTATTGACCATAACATGCCAATCCTGCTTCCTTCCATAGATCTCACCTGAAGGGATGCATAGGAATCAGACTGACTACATCTGTGAAGAAATGATAGGAGAAACTCATTATCAGCAGTTAAAACTAGGTCAAGGGCAGATTGTGGGTAGATGTTCAATCACTCAGGTTGTTGTAATGTGCTGATAATTTGGCTCTGACTAATAATGTCCCTAACAGTTCTGAACTCCATTCCATCCTTAGCCAATTTCATTGTTTCTGACACACTTAACCACCACTACCCCAGCCACTGAGTCAATCCATTTCATCCAGTGTCTTCCTTCCTTGTGCTGTCCTTTCATCTTTCCAAACATGGTGTCCCTCTACCAGGACTGGTTCTTCTTGGCAATATACCCCAAGTAAGTCAGATGGAGGTTCAAAATTCTTGCCTTCAAGGAGTATCCTGGTTTCACCATTTTCAGGACAAACTTGTTTGTTTTCCTAGCAGCCCATGGGCTTGCTTCTGCCCTCCTTTGCTCTTGCTTCAGTGCATATTCTCTTCGTCTGGTTCTTGTACATAGTGCCAGTGCCATTTGCTAAGAGGAAAGGTATCAGAGTACCTCCCTCCCCACTCCTCACTACCACTCCTGCATGCCTCCAGCAGCACAACTCAAAGCCATCGATTCTTATTCTATCATCCTTAGTTATTGTCAGCTTTCTGATGTACAGCAAGTAATTGTGAAGACCATGGCCTAGATCAGGCACGCCTTTTGTCTCTAGACTAACATCATTGATCTTTGGTACTCTATAGAGGCACGTGAGAGCAAATTTTCCCAATGCATTTTTGTCTTTTTATTTCCTGCATACTGGTACCACCTGGCCAACTGACTGGAAGAGATTTATATTTGTTCCCATCCCAAAGAAGGGTGACCCAACAGAGTGTGGAAACTATACAACAATCTCATTGCTTTCACATACAAGCAAGGTTCTACTGAAGATTATCCAAAAATTACTGGAACAGCACATCAGCAGAGAACTGCCAGAGGTCCAGGCTGGGTTTAGAAAGGGACATGGTACTAGGGATATTGTAGTTAATGTTAGATGGATCTTAGCTGAAAGCCGGGAGTACCAGAGGAATGTCGATCTGTGCCTCATTGACTATGCAAAGGCGTTTTTGACTGTGTGGATCATAACAAACTGTGGTTGACTCAGAGAAGAATGGGAATACCAGAACACTTGATTGTGCTAATGAGACACCTATACTTGGGCCAGGAGGCAGTTGTCAGAACAGAGCAAGGAAACACTGCAGGATTCAAAATTGGGAGGGGTGTACGCCAGGGATGTGTTCTGTCTCCATACCTTTTCAACTTGTATGCAAAACAGATTATCTGGGAGGCTGGGCTCTATGAGGAGAAATGTGGGGTCAAGATTGGTGGAAGATCTATCAACAATGTGCGATATGCAGATGATACAACCCTGCTTGCTGAAACTGAGGAGTTCCTGAAGCGCTTGCTGCAGAGAGTCAAGGACTGCGGCCTCCAATATGGATTGAGGCTCAATGTCAATAAGACAAAGATTCTCACCACATTGTTCACAGCTTAAGTTTGCTTGGCTCCACAGTAAATACTTTCAGTACCAGAAGCCAGGAAATTAGAAAACGTATTGCCATGGGAAAGTCTGCTGTTAGGGACCTCTCCAAAGTACTGAAGAGCAATGGTGTCTCTTCAGAGACTAAGGTGCATCTGACACAGGCCATGGTCTTTGCTATCGCTTGTTATGCATCAGAGAGTTGGACAAAGACTAAGGAGGATAGAAGGAGAATTGATGCCTTTGAGCTGTGGTGCTGGATAAGAGTATTGAGGGAACCATGGACTGCTAGGAAAACAAACAGTTTCATCCTGGAAAGGGTCAAACCAGACTGCTCTTTGGAGGCAAGGATTCTAAGGCTTTGTCTAACATACTTTGGACATGTTGCAAGGAGGGACAGGTCCTTGGAGAGTGACATCATGCTTGGTAGAGTGGAGGGACAGCGCAGAAGGGGAAGGCCCCCTATGAGGTGGATTGATTCAGTCACTGGGGTAATCATGATGGGTGTGTCAGAGACAGTGCGATTGGCACAGGACAGAGCAGAGTTCAGGGATGTTGTACATAGGGTCACTATGAGTTGCAAACAACTCGATGGCACATAACAACAACTGGTACCAAGATTATGGAGGCAAGCAAGCTGAAACTGTTAACAATCCCAATCTCTTCACTATCTATTAAGATGCTGCAAACTGAGCAATTGGTAATAATCTTCATTTTCTTGATATTGAGCTTCAATCCATATCTAAGACTGCAGACCTTGATCTTCTGCAGAAAATGCTTTAGGTCCTCCTAATTTCTGGCAAGCAAGGTTGCGTGATCTGCAGAAGGCAGGTTGTTAAATAGTCTTATCCAATCCTGATGACACATTCCTCCTCATAGAGCCCAGCCTCCCAAATAATCTGTCCCAGATATAGATTGAAATGGTATGAAGATAGAATACATGCCTGGTGTACACTTTTCCTAATTTTGAAACATGCAGTGTTTCCTTGCTCTGTTCTGAAGACTGCCTCTGGTCCAAATATAGATTTCACATAAGCACAGTTCAAATTGAGGATGAGGTAAATTAAAAATAAGTTCACAGTAACCAAGACATGATTTTTAATCTATTCTATCTGAATTTTAATATCATTTTAGGAATACATTTGGGGCATTGATCACCAGTGATTGAAGACCAGATGAGTTGAGGGATGTTAAGAAGAATATCATCCATAAAGAAAGCAAAAGATCATTATAAAGACAGAAGAGAAAGAAAAAAACTTAAATAGATGTCAGAAAAGACTCTAAAAATTACACTAAAGAATTGAGAAGCCAAAACAAAAGGAAAACATGTCAAAATAAAATATCTAAACAGAAGATTTCAAAGGGCAACCTGAGAGGACAAAGCAAAGTAGTATAACAAGATGTGCAGAGAACTGGGATTGGAGAATAAAAGAGAAGAACTTGATCTGCATTTCTCAAGCTAAGAAGTTGCAATATTGAAAGAAGATGCTGAGAATGGTAGAGGGTTGGAAAAGAAGAGAAAGACCGTTAACCAGATGGATTGGCATGGTGACTGTGTGTCAAGAAGAAAAAGGATAGCACAGCATAGAAAAAGTTTAGATCTTTTGTTCTTAGGGTCACCATATTTCATACTTTACTCAATGGCACCTGACAATAATAACATGGGAAATACATTGAATGGCCTAGGAAGCATCAAAATAGATGGAGAGAATACACAGGATCATTGTACCAAATAGAACTGATTGACAATAAAAAAAATTCAGGAAGTACCATAAGAGCAGGAGCCAATGGTGATAAAGGAAAGAACGGAAGCTTCATTGAAGACATTGGCAAAAAAGGAGGCCCCAGGAATTTTAGGAATAGCAATTTATTTGTTTCAATTAATAGATACAGCCTTGGATGTACTCACCTGTCTATACTCAGAAATTTGGAAGACAGCTGGCTTGCCAACGATTTGGATGAGGTCCATATTTGTTTCTATCCCAAAGAAAGGTGTTCCAACAGAATGTAGAAACTGTTGAATAATATCATTAATATCACATGCAAGCAAAGTACAGCTGAAAATAATTCAAAACAGCTATAACAGTGCATAGATAGTGAATTGAGAGAAGTTCAAGTGGGATTTAGAAGAGGCTGTAGCACTAGGAATATCATTGCTGATAGCAGATGGATCCTCGCTGAAAGTAAAGAATATGCTTTATTGACAATGCAAAGGCAT
The DNA here is from genome assembly GCF_000299155.1 of Elephantulus edwardii. Lineage (NCBI taxonomy): Eukaryota > Metazoa > Chordata > Mammalia > Macroscelidea > Macroscelididae > Elephantulus > Elephantulus edwardii. The sequence goes on along the minus strand of NW_006399796.1, from coordinate 5,938,753 downwards.
TTGACTGTGAATCATAACAAGTTATAACTGACACTGAAAGTAAAGGGATTTCCAGAGCATTTAACTGGGCTCATGTGGAACCTGGACCTGGACCAGGGAGTTGTATGAACAGAGCATGGGAACACTGCATGGTTTAAAATTAAGAAAGAAGTGTGTTAGGATTGTATTCTCTTGCCATAACTATTTAATTTGCATTCTGAGCAAATTACTCAAGAAGCTGGGCTGTGTGAAGATGAATGTGGCAGCAATCAGAGAGGGAAACATCAATAACTTGAGTTATGCAGATGGCACAGCCTTCATTGCTAAAAGTGAGTATCACTATGAGTTGTACTTGACGCAATGGCACCTAACAACAACAATAATTACTCTTACCTTTAAAATAACCCTTGGTGAGCCTGGCTGGAATGTGAGCCCCGCCAGGCACAAGCCAGACAGCTATAATCTGCATGAGATCCTATGCATGCCTAAACATACAGCTAGAATCTAAGTGAGGTCACCACGTGTGCCCACTTGACAAGCATCTGCATGCATGCCTGCCTGGCTTATGTCTACACAAGTGCCTGCCCTGCCCATGCCTGCCCCATGCTCAGCCTCACATCTCCTCACGTCCAGTCAACTAACTGCCTTTAATGCAGAGCACCTTGGTCTGACTTAGCTGAAGCAATTATCTGACAGAAGAGGTCACTTTCACAGACCCTGAACTGAAACTCCCTTTGATTCAAAAGTTCAGGGAAAAACACCGGCAGTGTAGCTGCCACAACCTTTTCTGTAGCAGTGACTTCAGATTAAAAACCTATCATCGCTTCAGGCATGAAAAACCCTAGCACAGCAATGTCATGTAAGAAGCAGGCTATCTATACCATACACAAGTACAAAGCAAGATGTCACCCCCAAAAGCGACACAGTATCAATGGATATCCTGAAGCCAGAAAGTCTAATGAAACTTTGACACATAATTTAAAAGAACAATGATTGAACGTTGTCAATGGGTGACAGACCAACATAAATAATTACAGGACAGTGCAAGTAAAAGCCAGGAGGAGCTTTAAGAACACAACACAAAACAATACAAATAAAGCAAACAAGGCATTAGGGGCTCTGGAAAAATAAGAAACCATAATCCAGAATATGAGATTTAATGTCTCAGATGCTGTCAACATGATGGAGGGACACATGAAGAGAATTGAAGGGATGGAACACAGAACCAGTGAAGGAGAGGATAAAATTGTCACTACTTATCTGCTAGAGCAAAAAGAAGTATCAAAAAGGAAGGAAAAAGAAGAAAATCTAAGAATAATGTGGGATACCATCAAGAGAAATAACATGCACATCATTGGAATCCCAGAACAGAAAGAAGCAAGTAAAGGCACCGAAAATGTTGTGGAAAAATTACTAGAGGAAAATTTCCCAGGCACAATGAAGAATGAGAGAATATATAATCAAGAAGCTGAGTGAACACCATAGAGAATAGACCTCAAAAGAAAAACACCAAGGCAAATCATAGTCAAATTTGCCAGAACCAAAGATAAGAAGAGAATTCTGAGAGCAGCTAGGAAGAAACAGAGAGTAACCTATAAGGGAGAGCAGATAAGATTAAGTGTTGGTTTCTCAGCAGAAATTATGTGAGCAAGAAGACACTGCAATGATTTATAATGAACACTCAAAGAACACAATTGTCAATCAAGAATATTGTACCCAGTGAAAATGTCAATCAAATAAATAGGAGAGATCAAGATATTCCCAGAAAAACAGAACCTCACGAAGTTTGTAAAAATAAGACCAGCATTGCAGGAAACACTAGGAGATGTACTTCTTATAGGTTTCCACAGAAAGCAACATGAACCAAAGTAACTAGCAACAACACCAAAAAGAACTCAACACAATGATAGCAATAAAACCTTGCCTTTCAAAAATTACACTTAATGTGAATGGTTTAAATGCATCACTGAAGAGAAAAAAAGAGTAGCAGATTGGATAAAAAACCAAAGTCTATCAATATGCTCTTTGCAAGAGACACATCTGAAAAGTGAAGACAAAGCAAGACAAAAAAGAAAAAGGTGGGGGGAAAAATATAACAGCAAATGACAACCAGAAAAAAGCAGGAGTAGTGATATTAATCTCTGATAAAATAAGTTTCAATACAAAAACCATCACAAAGGACAAGGAAGGTCACTACATAGTGTTTAAAAGGTCAATAGAACAAGAAGACATAATAATACCAAATATCTATGCACCAAATTATAGATCTGCAAAATATAGAAAACAAACATTAGCAAAACTGAAAAAGAAAATAGGCGACACTACTATAGCAGTTGAGACTTCAATACACTCCTCTCCAGAAAAGATAGAACTACTAGAAAAAAAATCAACAAAGAAACTGAAGGATTAAAACACACAATAAACCAACTTGACATTATATTTATAGGCTAATGTACCACCCAAAATATACCTTCCTCTCCAATGTACATGGAACACTCTTGAGAAGAGATCACATTTTAGGTCACAGACAAGTATTGATGAATTAAGAAAAAAATACATAGAAATAATACAAAGCATCTTCTCAGACCACAATCTTATAAAATTAGAAATTAATAACAAGAGGAAAATGGAGGCGGTGGGGGGGAACCATACATTTGGAAGCTGAACAACACCTTGTTTACATTAGTGGGTACTGTTTTTGTTGTTGTTGTTGTTATGTGCCATTGTGTTACTTGTGACTCACAGGGACCCTATGTACAGGAGCCCTAAAAGCCATTCTATCATGTGTCAACCTCACCATCTCAAACACAAGAGAGAGACTAAAGTCATTCCCTTTGAGAACAGGAACTAGGCAAGGATGCCCAGTATCACCTCTCCTCTTCAGTATTGTATTGGAAATTTAAGAGATAGCAATAAGAGAAGGAAATAAGTATCCAAATTGGAAGAGGAGGTAAAATTATCTTTATATGCAGATGATATGATAGTATGCTTAGAAAACCCCAAAGAGTCATAAAGAAAACTCTTGGATTTAGTTGACCAATTCAGCAAAGTGGCAGGATATAAGATAAACACACATACAAAAAAAAATTAATTGTATTTCCCTACAGTGACAAAGAGAATACAGAACTGGAGCTAAGAAAAACAATACCGTTCACAACAGCTAATCACAGCGTTAAATACTTGGGAATAAAACTAACCAGAAGCACAAGGATCTATTCAAAGAAAATTCCAAAACATTACTACAAGGAACAAAAAGAGACCTGAGGAAATGGAGGAATATATCTTGTTCATGGATAGGAAGACTCAATATTGCACAAGTGAAAATACTACCAAAGGCAATTACACATTCAATACTATGCCAATACAAATACCAATTCCATCTTCAATGAGATGGAAAAGGCAATCTCCAATTTCATTTGGAATGGAAAACGGTACTGCCCGAATAAGCAAATCACTTGTAAAAGAGAAAAACAAGGGCTTTTGGCTTTTGGCTTGGAGGAGGCCTCAGTGCAACTTTCATCGGTCATCCTGCATCTGGACTCACCTGACACCAGCCAGCTCTGCCATGCCTCCTAAGTTCGACCCCGAAGAGATTAAAGCCATATACCTGAGGTGTACCAGTGGGGAAGTCGGTGCCACGTCTGCTTTGCCCCCAAGATCAGCCCTCTGGGTCTCTCTCCAAAAACAGTTGGTGATGACATTGCCAAGGCCACCGGTGACTGAAAGGTACTAAGGATTACAATGAAACTGACCATTTAGAACAGATAGGCCCAGGCTGATGTGGTATTTTCTGCCTCTGCCCTGATCATCAAAGCCCTAAAGAAACCACCCAGAGACAGAAAGAAGAAGAAAAGTATTAAGCACAGTGGAAACATCACTTTTGAGGAGATTGTTGGCATTGCCCAGCAGATGCTACATCAGTCTTTAGCCAGAGAACTCTCTGGAACTTTTAAAGAGATCCTGGGAACTACCCAATCGGTGGGCTGCAATGTTGATGGTAATTTTAGTGAGCCACACTTCAGCCATTTTCTGCAAATCGCCATTTCATGCCAGGTTCAAAAGTGCAGAGTTGTTTATCATTGTGGTTTGATGTTTGAAGGGAAGCAGAGACAGGCTTGACCATTCCTTGTACCCTAAGGCTAAGTGGGGATGTGGACAATGAAATGTCGCTCCCTAAAGAGTCCATTTATAGTCAAATCCTATTGGTCTTTTCTGCTGCTGATAAGAAGAGCAAACAGCCTTGCTTGCCTGGCTGAGCTAGCAGGGGGCTCGTAAATCAGAACGGAATATACTGTTGGCCTTGAGGCTGGGTTGTTTTTCTGTTCGCTGCAAAAAGAGGATAAAAGAACAGGAGAGAATAAACTCAGGACTACCATATCAGACTGTACGCCTCTCCTAACCTATCCCTTGTGTAATATATTTCTTTAATCCACGCTCCTCGTCACTCCAACCCTCATGACAATTACAGAAGACATCAACAGTGGTGCTGTGGAATGCTCAGGTAGCTAAGGAACTACAGATGAAAATATTTCAATAAAGTATCATTTGTTAACCAAAAAATAAAAGAGAGAGAGAGAAGGAAGGTACCTTACTCCCCAATTTAAAATCCTACTACACTACTTCAGTGTTCAAGACAGTGTGGCACTGATACAATGAATGACACAGAGATCAGTGGAATAGAATTGGGAACCCCAGAATTAGCTATCTCCCTATGGATAACTGATTTTTAATAAGGAGATGAAATCAATTAAGTTGGGAAACAACAGCATTTTTTAACAAATGATGTTGGGAAAATTGGAAAACTATCTGCAGAAAACTCAAGCAAAATCCATACCTCACTCCATAGTCAAACACCAACTCAAAGAGGATTAAAGAACTAGAACTAAAACCAAGAACTAAAAAGTTCATTCAAGAAAAGCTTGGAGGAACTCTAGAAGCCCTAATCCACAGCATTAAAAGTCTGAAAAACCTACAACCAGGAGAAGATAAAATAGAATGGGACCTTCTATGAATAAAATCCCTATGCACATCTAAAACCTCCAACAAGGTAAAAAGGGAAGCCACAGACTGGGTAAAAATATTTTGTAATGACATGTTTGGTAAGGGACTTATATCTAGAGTTTACAGAGTACTCGAGCACCATAATAAGATAAAGACAACCCAATTGCAAATTGGGCACAGGATATGAACACACACTTCAAAGAAGATATTCAGATGGTGAACAAACAAATGAAGAAATGCTCTAACCCCCTAGCTCTAAGATAGATGCAAATAAAAATAACTATGAAATATCCTCTCACCCCAGTAAAATTATAAAAATTATACAGAACAGTTAACAACAAATGTTGGAGAAAATGGAACCCTTATTCACTGTTAGTGAGAGTGTAAAATGGTGCAACCACTATGGAAGGCAGCATGGTGCTTTCTCAAATAGTTGGAAATAGAAATACTATTTGACCCAGCAGTTCCACTAAGGGGAATATACTCTAAAGAAACCGCAACTTCCAGCCAAGCAGATATATGCACATTTATATTTATTGCTGCTTTGTTCAAAATAGCAAAGAGTTGGAAACAACCCAACTGCCCATCACCAAATGAATGGATAGAGAGAAGCTGTGGTATATCCACACAATCGAAACTATGGTGCATTAAAAAACAAGAAACTCAGGAAATATTATACAAAATGAGTGAGCCTAGAGGATGTTGCTGAGTGAAATATCTCAGCCACAAAGGACAAATACTGGATAATGTTACTATTGTAAAGCAGGACTAATATCAGGGTTGGAGAGGAAACTAAGAAAAGAGGGGATAAATAATATACACTGCACTGAAACAGATGATGGTGGTAACTGTTTGAAAGGAATATATATATATATATATATATA
>NW_006399796.1:5931504-5932059 GCF_000299155.1 Elephantulus edwardii | reverse complement strand
TGTTAAGAAAGAAATGGAATGCATAAATATTGACGTATTAGGCATTGGAGATATGAGATGGACTGACATGGTGAATTTTGAATCAGATGACCATATGATATATTACTCTAGAGATGAAAAGACAAGGAAAAATGGGGTTGCCTTCATAGTAAAAAGAGTTATTTCTAGATCCATCTTGAAGTACAACATCGTGAGTGACAGGATTATATCCATACGGTTACGAGGAAGTCCAGTGAATACCACTATCGTTCAGATATATACACCAACAACCAGAGCCAAAGAAGAAGAAATAGAGGATTTCTACCAACTTTTACAGTCGGAGATAGATAGAACATGCAATCAAGATGCACTGATAATAATGGGTGACTGGAATGCAAAATTTGGGAACAGAGAAGAAAAATCAGTAGTTGGAAAACATGGGCTTGGTGAAAGGAATGAACTTGGAGATAGAATGATTGAATTTTGTACAATCAATGACTTATTCATTGCAAATACATTTTATAAGAGAAACAAACGCGGGTTATACACATGTATTTCACCTGATGGTATGCATAG
>NW_006399796.1:5921818-5929428 GCF_000299155.1 Elephantulus edwardii | reverse complement strand
GGATAGAGCAGGGTTTAAGCTCTTGTACATAAGGTTGCTATGAGTCACAAACAACTCGACAACACATAACAACTACAACAACATATCAATGATGGTGAGGATTACACAGGATAGGGCACGTTTTGAGTCTGCTATTCATAGGGTCATTATGAGTCATGGTCGCCTCTATGGCATACAGCAACTACAGAACAATAATATAAATGTATTGTTTAATTATAATAGCTATCTTGCAGATACTATACAGATACTATACCAGACACAAGAAAGATCGTCACATAAGTCATGACTGTGTTTTGTGTTTTCATTTGATGATATATTTTGACATCTATTGTACCTAGTATTATATTTTTTCTAAGAACAGAAAGTACCATAATTTTTCATGCACAATTTTCCCAAAATTTCTATTTCCATTAAAGCAAGTGTGTTGCTGATGTATAGCTAAACATAAATTTTTATAGCTTTTCTTAATATTCTTAAGAGACATTTTCTAGTGGTGCACAAAACACTGATATTAGTAGATGTTCCCATTACTCCTTCAGCAACGCACTAACCCACAAAATAAGAAGAAATAAGAAGTACAGACTTCAGAACTCTAGACAGCACCTGATTGGAAAATTAAATGAAGGCCAGAAGCAGGAGAAGAAGGAATGGAGATGGTACAGAGGTTAGGAGAAACTACCTTCTAACATTGCATTAATAAGAAAGAGGTGATAGAGAAGTTCAATATCAGCATTCAAAATAAGATCAGGGACTAACTGTGGAACAGTTTATCAATAATTCATATAGAAGTTCAAATTGAAAGTCAAGAGAATTAAAACAAGTCATCAAATCCAAAATATAACCTTGAGTTTTATCCAAGTGAATTTAAAAACCATCCAGAGAATAAATTTGATGCATTGAATACAAATGACTGAAGATCAGATGAGTTGTGGGATGATATCAAGGATATCATTCATGCAGAAAGTAAGAGGTCATTATAAAGACAGAAAAGAAAGAAAAGACCAAATTGAATGTCAGAAGAGACTTTGAAACTTACACCAAAAATAAAGAAGCCAAAAAGAGAAGAAGAAATACTGAAGAGAGCTGAGCAGAAGGTTTCCAAGGGCAGCTCAGAAAGACAAAGCAAAGTATTAGAATGCAATATACAAAGAGCTGGAGTTAGAAAACAGAAAAGAAAGAACACATTTTGCATTCTTTAACCTCAGTAACAAGTTCAAGCTTCGAGTCGCAATAATGAAATACTCTGTGGGCACAATTTTATCTAATGCAGGGGGGAACAAAATCAGAAGATGTAAGGAATGCACTGTTACAGTACCATAAAGAAATGGTCAACACTGAATCATTCCACTAAGTGGCATATGATAAAGAAGTAATGGTAATGAGGGAAAAACTTCAAATTACACTGAAGACAGTAGCAAAAAACAAGGCTTCAGGAATTGATGGAATACCAGTTTAAACATTTCAGCAAACAGAAGTAACACTGCACATGCTCACTTACTTATGTCTAAAAATTTGCAAGACCTGGCCATTTGACTGGAACATATTTGTTCCCATTCCAAAAAAACAAAAAGTGATCCAACAGAGTTGAAAATTTTCTAATAATATCATTAATGTAACACATCAGTAAAATTTTTTCCTGAACATTTAATTAAAATGATTGAAACAAAGCATTGACAGGGAAGTATCAGATATTTTAAACTCAATTTAGAAAAGTTGTGGAACGAGGGATGTTACTGCTGATTTTAAATAGATCTTGACTGAAAACACAGAAAATAAAAAAGATGTCTACTTGTGCTTTATTACATAAAAAAGGCACTTGACTGAATGAATGATAGTATTTTGTGGTTAAAATTGAGAAAAAAATGAAAATCTCAGAACACTTAGCTCTATGCTCATGTGAAAACCTATAAACCGACCAAAAGTGGTTGAAAATAATTCTGTGGAAAAAGGAAACACTATATGGTTTAAAAATCAGGAGAGGTAGATGTCAAAACTGTAACTGTTTTCCATATTTATTCAATATGTATGCTGAACAAGTAAATTTAGATAGGAAAAAGTACTAAGTTTGAAGGGAAACTCATCAGCAATCTTATATATGCAGATGACACAACAGTGATTTTAAAAAGTGAAGAAGACTCAAAGTACTTACTATTGAATATCAAAGACTACAGCCTTCACTATGGTTTGCATTTCAAACCTCACAAAAATAAAAATCCTCACCATTAGACCAACAAGGAACATCATGATAGACTGGGGGGAAAAAAGATTGGAAATATAAAATATTTTATTTATACCCAACAATCACCACTAACAGCAGCATTCAAGAAATCAAAAGTTATGCTGCATTGGGGACATTTGCTGTCATGAATCTCTGAAAAATTCTGAAGAGCAAAGATACTGGTTTAAAGATTGGTGTTCCATATCCAAGTGATGATATTTTCATATGCATACCCATCATTTCTTAAGCTTCTGAAAGATAGACAATGAATAAGGGAGATGAAATTAAAACATGAAGAAGTATTGACACCTTTCTTCTGTTGTTTTGGCAGAGTATTGAGTATACTGTGGATTATAAAACAAATAAAAAAGTCCAACAACTCAGTGTTAAAGGAAGTGCAGCCAGGGTACTCCGTTAAAACAAGGATGGTGAACTTTTATTGCACATTTTCACATCATGGCTGGGTGAGAACATGAAATAGGGTGTGTATAAACAACTCATGATGTGATCTATCAATTTTCCCATCCCAACCTGATTTAAATTGATCAAGTTTAGTAGCAGAAGAAGGGAATCTCACTATCAACTAATGAAAGGAAAAACAGAATTCAGTGTGAGTACTTTCTGGCAAGAAATTCCTATGCTAGTCAGACCAGGACTACAAAAGACTAGCAGCAGACTCAAAGGAGAACCAGAGACTCACATGAGATAGTTGAGACTTGATACTACAGCCTCACATAGTCAGGGCCAAGGGCCTTCATCCAAACTTGGTGGAAAGCTAAGAAGTAATACTGTGATGTGCAGGACTATAACAATTTTGTAATAATTCTCTAAGCAGTGAGGCTGATGATCAAAGGACATGCAAGCATGCTTGGGAAGTTGTCTTGATTGAGGAATTGCATCCTTTCCCTCAACCTAATGTAATCTAACTTCCCTAATAAACCTCACAGAGGTGAGAATGTATCTGTGAGATGTGTGTTATCATTGCATTAGATTTAGGACTCAATAGTAGAATGTATTAAGGATGTTAATTGTGGATTAAAGCAAGATGAAGTGGTTGAGTTTCAATCTTCTCTCCGTCTATCCTGATGTTGCCATTAGGTTGAGTGGTAAAAATCTTTGTTTCCTTGACATTGAGATGCAATACAGACCAAAGGCTACATTCTTTGATCTTTTGTAACAAGTGCTTTATGTCTTCCTCACTTTCATCAGCAAGGTTGTGTCATTTGCATAAGGCAGGTTATTTATGAGTCTTCCTCCAATCCTGGTGCCACACTCCTCTTCATAGAGCCCAACTTCTCAGATGATTTGCTCAGCATACAGACTGAATAGGTATGAAGAGACAGCACAAACCTGATGCACTCCCTTTTCAATTTTAAAGCATGGAGTGAGTGATCCATTGCTCTGTTCACACAACAGCCTCCTGTTCAGGGATAGATTTCACATGTTGTTAGGTGCCATTGAGTTGAATATGAGTCAGTGTGGCCCTATGAACAAAAGATCTGAAACCAATCTTATCCTGCACCATCCCCACACTTTGGAACACACGAGCTCTTTATAGCAGTCATCTTGTCAATCTGCCTGGTTGAGGGCCTTCCTCTCCTTTGTGGACCCTCCACCCTTCCCAACATCATGTCCCTCTCCAAGTAATAGAACCTCCTAGCAATATGGCCAAGGTATGTGAGGTGAAGCTTCATCATTCTTGCCTCCAAAGAGCAATCTGTCTGCATCCTCTCCAAGACATATTTATTTGTATTCTTGGCCTTCCATGGAATGTTCAGTGCTCTTCTCCAACACCACAGCTCTAAAGCATCAATTATTTTCTGTCATCCTTATGCATTGTCCAGGTCTTAGATGCATAGCTAGTAATCAAAAAGACCATGGCCTGAATCAGACGCACCTTAGTCCTCAAACTGATGTCACTACTTCTCAATGATTTGGAAAGGTCCCTAACTACAGATTTTCCTATTGCAATGTATCTCCTTATTTTCAGACTGCTCGTACCAAGAATGTTAATTGTGGGTCCTACCCTCATGAAGCTGTTGACAGTTTCAATCTTTTCTTCATCCATCTTAATACTGCCTATTTCACATGAGCGTAATTAAATTCTCAGAACCTTATACTTTTTTCCTCCTCAATGTCAGCTACAATATGTTATGATCCACCCAGTCAAATATCTTTGCATAGTCAAGAAAGCAGGAATAGACATTCTTCTGGTATTCTTTACTTTTAGCTAGGATCCATGTGACATCAGCAACAGTATTCCTAGTGCCACAGCCTAAATCCTGCTTGAACTTCTGGCAGTTCCCTATCAATGTATGGTTCTAGCTATTTTTTTAAATTATCTTCAGTAGGATTTTGCTTGCATTGTGAAATTAATGATATTGTTTGATAGTTTCCACATTCAGTTGGATCACCTTTCTTGGGAATGGGAACAAATATGGACCTCTTCCAATCCATTGGCCAGATAGCTGTCCTCCAAAATTCCTGACATAGATTGGTGAGTGCATTCAAGGATGTATCTGTTACTTGAGACAAGTCAATTGGTATACTATTTATTCCTGGGGCGTATATTTTTGCCAAAGTCTTCAGTACAGCTTCTACTTCCTCCTTCATTACCATTGGCTGCTGCTTATATGATACTTTCTTAAACTTTTTAGTGTTAATCAGACAATTGGTTCTTTCTGGTACAGTGATTCTGTGTATTCATCTTTTGATGCTTTCTGGGTCATTCAATATATTGCCCATAGCATCTTTCAATACTGCAACATGAGGCTTAAATTTGAAACTGTCAACAGCTTCATCTTGCTTGGATCCAAAATTAACACACCTGGTGCCAGCAGTAAGGATATAAGAAGACACATAGCACTGGGAAAGTCTGCAGTTATGGACCCCTCCAAATTATTGAGAAGTAATTATGTCAGTTGAAAGACTAAGGAGCATCTGATTCAGGCTATAATCTTTCTAGTCTTTTGTATGTATCTGAGAGCTGGACAATGAATAAGGATGGCAGAAAAACAACTGATGCCTTTGAGCTGTTGTGTTTGAGAAGAGAACTGAACATCCCATGGATGGCCAAGAGAACAAAACAGATATGTCTTATAGGGAGTGCAGTCAAGTGCTCTTGAGAATCAAGAATGATGAGGCTTTGCCTCCTCACATACTTTTGACATGTTGCTAAGAGGAGCTATTTTTTTGGAGAGGGGTATGATGCTGGGAAGAGTAAGGGGTCAGCAAAGATGAAGACCCTTGACCAAGTGGATTGATGTGGTAGGAAAGGGGCTCTTGTGTGTCAGGAAGTGTGAGAATGGCACAGGATAGAGCAGGGTTTAGATTTTTTTGTTCATAGGCTCATTACAAGTTGTACTCCACTTGATGGCACCTAACAAAAACATCAATAGTAGAGCATATTAGTGAGTATACATTGAATAGGAGTTCTGGTGGCCTACTGGTAAGAAACTCTGCTGCAATTCCAAAGGTATACAGTTCAAACCCACCAGCTGCTCCATGGAAGAAGGATGGGAAATATCTTCCCTTGGGATTTACTACCTCTGAAATCCCGCCTTCTAATTAGCTATGAGTCCATTCCAACTTGACAGTACTCAATAACAACAACAAAGTAGAGCGTAAGGTTGTTATTGGAATTCATAGCAGTTGTGGTAGCATGGTAATCATGTCTTATTTTATTGGAAATGACTTTGTATAGTGGATTTTTTTCATGGGGACTGTTACCTTTGGAGAAGCTAATAAAAAATCATATGCAGTCATTTTCATGCTGCTCTATTTGTACACTTTGTTGTCATGTTCCAATGAGTCACCTGCAATGCATAGAGACTTGAACCCCATCCTATCTTAAACACAATCTCACTGTCTTTGACACTTCTACCCTCATTACTCCAATTACCATGTAAATCCATCTAATCTAAGATCTTCCTTTCCTGTGATTTTCCTCCTCCATTTCAAAAATGATGTCTTTCCTCAAGGATTGGTACCTCCTGGCCACATGCTCCAAGTATGTGACATGGAGCTTCATAATCCTTTCCTCCAAAATGCAGCTTGGTATCATCTTCTCCAAGACAGACTGGTTTGTTCTCTTGATGTTCCATGCTATGTTCAATACTCTTCTCCAAGCCCACAACTCAAATGCATTAATTCTCGCTAGGCCATCCTTAGTTCCACTCTCTGATGCATAACAAGTAATTGTGAAGACTGTGGCCTGAATCAGGTGCACCTTAGTCTCTAGAGTGACATGATCATTCTTTCACACTTTGGAGAGGTGTACAACAACAGATCTCTCTAATACAATTCATCTTTTGATTTCTTGACTCCTGGTACAAAAGGTATTGATTGTGGAGCCAAGTAAGTTGAAATTGTTAACAACCTCGATCTCTTCCATTTACCATGATTCTGCCCATTGTTCTAATAGTGAAATGTTTTTTTCTTCTTGGTATTGCACTTCAGTCCATACTGAAGATTACAATTCTTGACTTTCTGCTGTAAATGTTTCAGGTATTCCTCAGTTTCAGCAAGTTGTGTTGTCTGCATAATGCAGGTTGTGGATGAGTCTTCCTTCAACCATGATGCCACATTCTTCTTCATTATGTCCATTTCCCAAATTATCTGTTCCGCATACAGATTGAAAAGAATGTATTCATCAGACACTCCTTTCCTGATTTTGATCCAAGCAGTGTTTCCTTGCTCTGTTTGCACAATTACTTCCTGGTCCAGGTATAGGTTTTGCATGGTCACAATCAAGTGTTCTGAGAGTTCCATTATTTCCAATGTTAGCCACATCTGTTGTGATCCACACACTCAAATGCCTTTGCATAGTCAGGGAAACACAGACAGATACTCCTCTGGTACTCTCTATTTTCATCCAAGATCCATTTGATGTTGGTGATAATGTCTCTAGTATCACAGCCTTTTCTAAAACCTGCTTGTATTTTTGGTAGTTCTCTGTTAATGTACTATTCCTGTCCTTTTGGGTAATCTTCAGCAATATTTTGCTTGTGTTGACATTAGTGATGATGTTCGATAATGTCCACACACTCTAGTAGGTCACTTTCTATTGGAACGGGAATGAATATGGATCTTTTTCAGTGAGTTGGCCAGATAGTTTTTCTCTGGTTTTCTTGGCACAACCTTGTGAGCCCATCCAGGGCAACATCTGTTGAAATATGTCAATTGGTATTTCATCTATTCCTGTGGTGTTATTTTTTTCCAGTTCTTTCAGAGAAGCTTGAACTTTCCCCTTCATAACCATTGGGACAGTCCTTGGAAAAAGGTAACATTCTGGGAATGGTAAAAGACCAGAGAAAGAGAGTTAGATGTTCAATGAGATAAAGGGACATAGTGACTGGATTTATGGACTTGAGTTTAGCATAGATTTTTTTTT
>NW_006399796.1:5919661-5921048 GCF_000299155.1 Elephantulus edwardii | reverse complement strand
CAACCTTGAGATATCCCCCTCTCCTTCTCTACATAGTATAGATATTGATGATGTCACAGAATAAGCCAAAGTTATGGTATTTTTTCAAAGAATAGTTATGAATCATAGGGAGATTAATCAGGGGGTTGTACGATTTGATGGGTGGGCGGTAGAGGGAAATTGGAAAAAATTGTTCTGGAAAACTATGCATTCAAACTTAAATAAACTGTTATAATTTTTTTAAAAAAATCTAAAACCAAAATACCCCAAAAACCAAAAATTCTACATCCAAAATTCAACCAAAACAAGAACCCACCTCTCACAATTCTACTGCACCAGAAGTACAAAGTTGAGGAAAAATAGGGTCACACTCTGGATAAAAAAGTCCATTTCCAGATCCATTTTGAAATTATGCAGCACCTACCTGAACTGACAAAGAGATATAAAATCTAAACAGATCTAGTACCAAAGAAGATATTAAAGATATTTAAAAAAGGGAAACATAATGGCTTCCACAAAAGTTGAAAAATAGATGGCTCTACTTGAGAATTCCACTAAACATTCAGAGAAGAGTCAATCTTACTTAATCTCTTTAAAAACATAAGTGATGAAGAAACATTACCAAATTCCTCCTACTAAATGATACTAAATAATTAAGAACCCAGGGAAAAGTATTAGAAAATATGAAAATTATAGATTAATATCCTTATTGAACATAGTTGCAGAATTTTTAATGAAATTCTAGCCAACAGACTTCAGGAACATAAAAAAAAAGTCATATAGCAACTCAAAGTGGAGATTACACCAGTATTACAAGGATAATAAAATAGTTCAACATTACAAAATGAATCAATGTAATTCACCATATAAGAAGAACAAAATAAGAAATACATGATCATATGAATTTATCAAGAAAAGACAATTGACAAAATTCAATAACCTTCACTAATGAAAAATTTCTGCAAAATAGAAATAGAAGGAATTTTCAACATAATCAAAAGTATATATACAAAACAGGAAACTTTAAAGCCAGTGGAGAAAAGCTGAGATCCTTCCCTTTGAGAGCAAAAATGAGACAAGGATGTTGACTATCATCACTCTTATTCAGCTTTCAACTCGATTGTATTGTGCAACCCTGTATTGTCATAACCAGAACAATAACTACCACCTACTAGGAATTCAAAAGATATATTGCATTTGGAAAGCGTGCTGTCAGGGATCTCTCTAAAGTTTTGAAGAACTAACATTTCAGTGTGAAGATTAAGCTTCACCCAATCCAAACCATAATCTTCCCCCCTCCCTTTTTAATTACTTGCTATGCAATTGATGGACTGCCAAGAAAACAAACAGATTCATCGAAGAGAGGATTAAACCAGGCTGCTCCTTGGAGGCAAGGATTCTGGGGCTT
>NW_006399796.1:5914869-5919561 GCF_000299155.1 Elephantulus edwardii | reverse complement strand
TAGAGAGGGACATCATGCTGGGTAGAGTAGAGGGACAGCACAGGAGGGGAAGACCCTCTATGAGGTGGATTGATTCAGTGACTGGGGTACTCGGGATGGGTTTGTCGGAGGCAATGAGATTGGCACAGGATAGAGCACGGTTTAGGGCTGTTGTATCTAGGGTCGCTATGAGTCGCAAAGGACTCGACGGCACATAACAACAATAACAACATGCAACTGAAAGTGGACAGAATAATTCACTTATTGAGGTTGTGATATTGGAGAAGAGTGCTCATTATCCCATGACTACCAAAAGGACAAGTAAATTTATCTGTGAAAAGGTGCAGCCAAAGTTCTCCTTGGAGGCAAGGAAAGTGAATCTTTGTCTCATACACTTTGGGTATGTTGTTAGGAGGGGACAGGAGATGGAAAAAAACACGCCTGGAGAGGTTGACGATCAGTGAAGGAAGGCTGCACCCTCCACAAGATGGATTGGCAAGGTCTGTCACAGTGGGGTCAACTATGTCAGAGATAGTCAGGATAACACAGGATAGGACAGAGTTCAGATGTGTTTTTCTTAGAGTCCCTATGTTATTGTTGGCTGTCTTTGAGTCTAGTAGTACTCATAGATACTCTATGAACAACCAACCTGAACTCTGCCCTATGTCGTAGCCAAATTGAAGGCATTTGACAACAATTTTCCTGACAGTCTCTTCAGTGTACTAACACTACAATAATTTTTATCTAATTTGACAGATATTTTATTTCTTATGAGGTGACTATAGTCCTTGAGGCTCAATTCTCTAATTTATTCCCTGGTACTAATTTTCAGAATTTTGTTGACAAATGTTCTTGAAGCCAAAATGGGTATTTTTGGTTATTTCCCTAGAAATAATTTTTATTCGGCATTTATCATTACAAACTGTAAAAGGAGCACCATATCTGACCTTTACCAATGTCATAGAAGGAAACGGTCCCTGATCACAGCATAAGTAACACAAGAACAATTCCCATGAGGTCACATATGCCCTCCCTCCCACACACACACACACACACACACATTCCCATACCTCTTTATACTTGTCTCAACATCAATTCTTACTGCTTGGTTGGGCCCAAAATCTTATGGGAGTGTTAATAAAAAGCACAGGACCATATTGAGGGAGTCAAAAGGTTATAATTCATATGGATAGCATAATAAAGCTAAGACATCTCCCAAAATGAGCATGCAGACACCTTGGCCTTGAGCCTTGTGGCTCTAAGTGTTCTCAAGTTCTCAGCTCTGACAATATTGATTCCCCACCAACCCAAAGTCCCACCTCAAATCCTCTTCTCCAGTTCAGCCATTTCTGCTGCTGCCATTCTGAACACGCTGGGAGATGTCTCTCTGGCTAGACAAATAATCCCTTCTGGTGTGGGAAGAATTCCTTCTGTTAGGGGAAGAATTCTTATTCTCTGCAGCTAGAGCTGTTCATTTTATTGGTGAGATTAGCCAATTCTTTTGTAGATAACCCAATTCCTGTGGAATGGTAGCCATCTCTTTGTGGATAGACGAAAATGCCTCACTTACAGAGTCCCACCCCTCCACATAGTCAGTCATCTACACTAGAAAAAGTGTGTTATTGTGTACCCTCGAGATAGAGTCCACCCCTAACTGACCATCAGGTGGTTCTCAGAGGCAGTTAATCTCACAGGAGGCAATTGTCCATCTTTCTCCCACAGAGCAGCTACTGGCCTTGAAATGCCTGCCTTCAGTACTGAATAAGTACAACTTCTTCACCCTAGACAAACTCCACATGAACAATTGTTTAATTTTTTTAAAACATGTTATTATTTACCACTCTGGAAGTCTGCTGACTAGCTGGATGGTGGTGTCTCGATGGTGGCTCGTCTCGATGGCTATCAGGCAAGGGAAGTTTCTGGGGTCCTTTTTGTTGTGTGTTACCCTCAAAAGTGGGTGACCCTTGAGCCTTAGACTAAGGGTAAGGACGGAGACCTGCTTGAGGGTGTAGCTTTAAAATCGATGATGAGGCGATGGGTCTGTGGGCTGGCCTGGAACCTGGAGTCTCCTTCTACTCTGAAATTTTGCTGACTGGCTGGATGACCGGCATCTAGTCCTTTTTTTCCTTTAATTTTAGAAGAATATTCTTTAAAAGACATCAATCATTTGTCTATTTGCTGTACTGAATAACTCAGAGTTGCTGTGATGCTGAACACTATTCTAAAGTGTTAAAATACCATAATTGTTACCCATTATGTACAATAGTTGGATGAGCTTCCAGATTGATTCATTTTTGGAAGCAGGAGTGGAATCCACTTCCTAAACCACATGCCTCTGGAAATTCTATGAACCTGGAGAAACAATAGCTATGGAAAGGTCTTCTGTTTATAGAGTCGCTATCAGTACACCTCGACTCAATGAAAATCAACAACAACAACAACAAAAACTTGTTGACAGTTCTGCTAGATTTTTCTATCATTTCCTCCATCCAATTGTATTTATTAATATGCATCTTACATAGAGCATATTATAAAAATTTAAGTGTAGAATCATGTACTGATTCGTCTTTCAACTATGATACTATTGACTAATGTTACCGAGAGACTTTCATTTAGAATCCTCCAGTAGAATCTAAAAGCAATTTATTATTTATAACAACCTGTCATTTGTTTAAAAAAACTCTTATATGGAAACAGAAGCTTGTGTCCCCAAGATATAAAAAAAATCAAAAGAAATAACTCATTTTTTTAAAAAAGAAATGTTTTTTTCTCCTCCTTCTATTCCAGCAAAGTCACAAATTTCTAAAGTTTAAGAAAGTGGAGAAAAGCTCAAAATGTCATCAAATCTAGAAAGTTCTATCATTTTATTCTTTGTACTTTTGATATAAACTTTGTCTACCTTACATTCTTATAAAGTATAGACTCTACTTTCAATTTTGCTTTATTTACATGGTTCTTAATATTTCTGGCTTATTTAAATTTATAGAAAGTCTTTTTTAAAAAGCATTTACAAATCTTTTCAAGACATTAGAATATATTGTCTTTACAAAGTAAACCACATATTTAAGTGAGAGAAAAAAAATCTAGAAATATAAATTATTTAAAATGTTCATTTTCCTTCTTGGCTGAGTTTGTAGAAGTTAATTAAACATTAAGCTTTGAGATATGCCTGAATATATAATCTTCTAATATGGAGCCAAATTCTTTCTTTTTTTCATCTTTGACTATGAATTAATTACAGACAATCCCAGTTTACATACTTATTTCTTATAGGAAGTCTTTGCTCTTTAATACGTAAATTTTCTTCTCTTTGAAAGGATTAAACTAACTCTTATTTAAAAAAAACAGTATTAATCACTATCACCTTTACTTGCTGCACATTTTAAGTCACTGCACATGGATGGAGACTAAAGTACTAATTTAAGTTCTCTATATAGAACACTTATGGAGCTGTTCTCCAGTATCAGAGTCATGTGGTTTGAATTCATCAGCTACTTCATAGGAGTATGGTGGGCAAAATCTTCCTAAGTGATTTGCTGCCTCTGAAAACCCTATCAAGGGTCAACTATGAGTTGCTTCCAAATTGATGGCACACAACAGCAACCTAGAACACTACTAATGAGTAATAATGTCACATCTGATCCAAGCCACAGATTTTTATATTTCATCCTATATATCTGAAAGTTGTACACTAAATAAGGATGACAAAATAACAATTGATGTCTATGAATTGTAGTGTTGCAGAAGCATTTTAGATATTCCATGGACTGTCAAAAGAACTAAGAAGGCTTCCTTGGAGGAAGTGCAAACAGGGTGCTACTTAGATGCAAGGATGGTGAAATTTCATCTCACATCCTTTTGCCATGTTGTCATAGCATAGATACCAGTCTTTGGGAAAAGACATCATGCAGGAAAAATGGAGCATCAGAAAAAGAGAGGATGTCCCTCAAAAAGGTGAATTGACACTGATTGTAACAATGGGCTAGGCATAACAGAGATTGTGAGGATGGCATGGGATAGGACATACTAACATCTGTTATCCGTCGGCTGTAAATTGTAGCCAACTCCATAGATTTTACAACAGCAGACCACAAAACTCAATTATGCTCACACAAACCTATACATTGACCAAGAAGTTGTCATCTAAAAAGAATAAGGGAACACTACATGGTTTAAAATCAAGAAAGATGTATGACAGGCTTGTATCCCTTTCTCCATTATCTTTTCATTTTGCATGTTGAACATGTAATTTGAGAAGTTAGACTCTATGAAAACGAATGTGGCATTAGGATTGGAGGAAGCTTTAAACTTGCTTTCTGCAGATGACACAACCTTGCTTACACGAAGTGAGGAAAATTTGAAGTAATTTCTGAGGGAAAATAAAATAATTCACCCTTATATATAGGTTACAACTCAGCATCAGAAAGCAAAATTCCTCACCACTAGATTCACTGACTATATCAAGATAAATGGAGGAAAGATTGAATATGTTAAAGATTTTCTTTTACTTGGATCCACAATGTGAAACCATGATAACAGCAGTCTTGAAATCAAAAGATGTGAAGATATATTACATTGTGAAAATCTGCTGTTAAAGTCCTCTCTAAAATGCTGCTTTCAGTCAAGATTGATCCGACATTTAAAAAAAATTATATATAACACTTGTGACAGGGCTTTTTCTGATTCTATCTCTAATTTCTTCCAGTTCCCTCA
>NW_006399796.1:5899693-5910069 GCF_000299155.1 Elephantulus edwardii | reverse complement strand
AAACTTGGAAGGATGAGTGGCATCCACTTCCATAATAGCTTGCCCCTGGAAACCCTATGAACCTAGAGAGAGGATGAAAGGCATTCAAGCATTGAGGACTCTCCTTCATAGGGTTGACGGCACTTAACAACAACAACAACAACAACAACAACTACAGTCTGAATAAATAGAGAATGTTTCCACAAAAACTATTATTTCTGTGGAAACTATCTGGTTTAGTCCCACTGTGATGATTTGTCTGTTGCAGTGATATAATAAAATATTCCATTAGTATTTTCAATATCAAGAAGGTCAATAATGTGAGACAAATTTTAATGTGGTTTCAAAACTATGAAGAAATTATAAATAAGTTATGATGAACTATTACTGAAAATTAGTCAATGACAACAATATGAATATCAATATGACATTACCTGACAGTGTGCTAAAAGCTGAGGTAGGCAGATGGGAAAGCACTCAAAATAAAATCTACAAAGTCTGACACTTTAAGTTGACCTCTGTGAAAAGTCTTTCCATGTCTTTTCCTCATTTTGTAATTGGGTTATCAGTATTAGGTTATCAGCCTTTTTCTTCTGGAGGTAGTATTTTGTATTGTTTTCTTATAAGACTCTTGTCTGAGATGGTATTGCCAAATGTTTTTGGTTTTTTTTCTGGTCAGTAGGTATTCTTTTCACTCTATTTTTATGTACACAGAAATTTAATCTTTAGAAGGACCCATTCATCAATTTTATCTTCTCTAGATGGTACATTTCTGGCTATATTTAGCAGTCTCTTTATGCCATACACTAGGCTTTATAAACTTGATACCAGAAATTTCTTTTATTAACTTTAGGGTTTGGGGCTTTATCCCAGGTCTCTGATCCACCTAGAGTTGTTTTTTGTTTATGGTGTTAGACGTGGCTCCAGTTTCCGCTTTCTGCAGATAGCAGTCCAGTTTTGCCAGTATCATTGCTGAAGAGATTGTCATTTCTCCATTAATAAGGTTTTATTTCCTTGTTGATTATCAGTTGACCATAGATAATTTGGTCCATTTCTGGGTTCTCAATTCTGTTCCAGTGGTCTATGTGTCTGTCATTGTATCAGCACCATGAAGTTTTGGTTGTTAACCCTGTATAGTAGGTTTTGAGGTCAAGGAGTATTATGCTTCCCACTTCATTTTTTTTTTCAGAAGTGCTTTGCTTATTTATGGTCTCATTTGGATGGCCAACAGACACATGAAGAAATGCTTTAAATTACCAGCACTCAGAGAGATGTAAATCAAAACCACAATGAGAAACCATCTTATCCCAGTAGCAGTGGCAAAGTTTAGCACGTCAGCAAGTAATAAATATTGAAGAGGGTGTGGAAGGTGGGAATGCTCATACACTGTTGATGGAATTATAAAATGGTACAATCACTCTGAAAGGCAGTTTGGCTTTTACTCAAAAAAGCTGAATATAAAATCTTCATATGTTCCAGCTATTCCACTGTCAGGAATATATCCCAAGGAAATTAGAACTGTGACACAAGGAAAGATTTGTATACCAATGATCATAACAGTATTACTCAACATCACAAGAACATTGAAACAGCCCAAATGTTCATTCACACCATGGAATACTACACAGCCCTCAGGAGCAAAGATTTTGAAAAATATTACATAATTGAAGAACCTGATACTGAGTGAACAACTCTGTCTCAAAAGGACAAATACTGAATTAAACCATTACTATAAAAATAGAAGGATAACTAGTGAAACATGTATCGGGATCCAAGGCTGGAGAAGTCTGAGCAGTGGAGTGAGGAGGGCAGGGTTGCACAATCTGGTGGCTGGAGGGTGGAAATAAAGGAAATGGAAAAGTGTGGCAGGAACCTGAAAGACCAAGTAATAGTGGAGATAACCCACTGGTAGTTAATGTTATAAAACACAATTCATGGAAATGATTGTATGAAACATAATATCAGTGGAGGAAAGTGTGGGTAAAAATCTCCATAATAAGAAATAAAATTTTAAAAATGCAGTTGAATTTATTGGAGCAATTATCTAGAATAAAAACCAGAAAGAATAACATGCTGCATGTTGTCAAAGTGGAAGAACTGAATAATACTGAAAACTTTAATTACAATAAAGATTTTCTTAACAAAAATTTGGAATGATCTAAGAGGCAGGATGACAGGAATACTTACATTCATTATTAAGAGAATTGGTCAATATTCAGCCAGTATAATCACTAAAAAAATTACTTAGAAACAAGAAATCAAGAATTGAGATACTTCAACAAATAGATGTGGTTCTTCCTGGAGTACTCCATCTAACTCAAGAAATTTGGAATGCAATTAATTATATGGCAAAATTGGAGGAAATTCATAATCATACTGAAATGAAATGTGTAAATTCTTGAACAACATCATTAATGTTTCTGGCTTGCAGAATTTTGCACAATTAAATGATAAATGCAGTTATACATTCACGTTGAACTAATAGAAGTGTACCAGATCCAGATGAGGATGTGAAACAAGAACAGTGCTGGCAGATGGTTGTTGGAAGAAAGCTGAGAATATCAGAAAGATGCTTATTTACTTATTTTAATAAAGTAAAAGGGATTTGTCTGTTTACTCAGACTGGTTGAGTCATTATAAGTTTTTTATAATGTTGTGGAGAATGGGAATTCCAGGAAATTTAACTGTTATGTAGAAATTACACACAGATTAAAAGACAATTATTCAAACAGAGGAAGAGGATACGACATAATTTAAAAATCTAAAGGTGTGTTGTAGGGCTGTATCTTTTCACCATATTAATTTATTGTGTATGCTGCGGATATCATTCCAGAATCTAAAAAAAGAACAAGGCACCAGTGTTGGATAAAGTCTCACTAAAAACAAATACAATGATATTTCTTTGCTAAAAACTAGTAAGATGTGAAATATTTATTAAAATAGTGTAAAAGACTACCTATATCTTGAAGAATAAATTACACCAGCACATGAAGAAAATAAAAACTGATCACCACCCGACTCATGTACAATATCATAATAAACAGTTAAGAAATTGAAGTTGTCAAGGATTACATTCTACTTTAATCCACATTTAACATTCATAGAAGCAGCTGTCAAGAATCACTTCTTCCTATTCTGATGTGGAATCACTTACCCAGTTGTTTCACATGCCATCTCTAGAGTATATGTCCTTGTCAAATTATAGAAAATCAATTCCTGTTGTGTCAAAGAAGTCCCACTTCTCTGCACTACTTTGCTGCTCAACTTCTATTCACTTGACTCTCCTGTCTCCAACTCTTCCGGCCTCTCATTACTTGATGCTGTCACTTTAATTCCTTAAGTCCCTAAGGATCATTGGTAGAGAACTTCTGCAATAAATCTACTGACTTAGAGTAGATTTTTATCATGGTCACCCCAATTGGGTTCCTCTGGCTCTAAATTTTGATAGGAGAAGACTGTCTGCTTTCCTCCCTCCAAAGCAGCTAGTGGATTCTATCTGCTGAACACTTAACCACCAGTGTTCCTTTACAGACAAAAAGCTCTACTTTACTCATTTTTTAAAAATTAATAAATCCTTTCATTCAACCACAAAATGCACATCCTTCTCAAAAACACCCCTTGAAAGAAAGACATTGAAAACAAA
Source organism: Elephantulus edwardii (assembly GCF_000299155.1). NCBI lineage: Eukaryota > Metazoa > Chordata > Mammalia > Macroscelidea > Macroscelididae > Elephantulus > Elephantulus edwardii. Next base: position 5,906,447 of record NW_006399796.1, on the reverse strand, counting down.
AGAAGTCTGGATTCCTTCATTTGTCCCTTGATTTCTCCTTGGTGTTTTTGTGTGATGAGTTTTTTTACTTCATCACTTTTAAGGCTATTATTCAATTCTGGTCTTTGATGAGGTTTCATCCCCTGCCATTAGCAAAGAGCATGACACAGGGTTGCATGTGGAGGTCAGGTTAGTAGTTTTCTTAGACACCTGAATCTACTGGCATGAGTGGACAATACCAGTTTTCTTAAGTTTTTATCTACTCTATTTTCTACACTGATATGGGCAGAAGTTTGCTTTTTAAATCTTCTGGATCACATAGGTGTTAACATTCAAGTCTTCAGCCAATCTAGAAATTGAGCTCACTCATATTTAATTGCTACCCAGGTGGATGGATGGATGAACAATGCAGGAGACGGAAACTCCAAATGAGATGGACTGATACAGTGACTGGGGTGATGAGGTTGGTGTGTCAGAATTGGTGATACTGCCTCAGAACAGGGAAGAGTTCAGAGCTGCTGTACATAGGGTTGCTATGCATCACAGGCAACTTAATAAGTAACATTCTATGACACATTTGGAAGCAGAAGTGGCATCCACTTCTTAAACAACATGCTTCTGGAAACTATAAACTTTGATAAATGTAGATAGTTGTAGAGGGCTTCAGGCCTTTTGTTCATAGGGTCACTATGAGTCATGCTCGACTTGAAGGCAATCAACAACAGCAAGAACTCAGGTGGATAATACATTCTAGTGGATTTTCTAATGATGTATATCCCACAGGATGATATTGTCCATTTTCCTCTTGCAGATATCTCCAGGTAGGTGCTGTCTTTGGGTTAGCTGTTTATCTGCCCAAGAATTTCATTACTAGATCAGGAACTGAACACGATTCTACAAATACCTTGTGTTGATCCTGGATCTCCTCCAAAGTTTCCTACACCAGGATCTTGGGTGAGACCCCTGGCCCCTAACTTTTCTTCTGTATTTTTTGGAACTGGATTTCCTTCCCTCCTCTTTTCATTTCAGGAGAAAATTAGTACCAGAGGACATGCTCAGAAACAAGAGGGGTGGTTTGTAGAGCCTTAGGTTAAATCATAAGGCATCTAATCAGGTTTTATTTACTCTGAATAAAGCTCCAGAAAAATGACATTCTAAAATCATACTGAACTATAAGCTGATCATGAAATTCTGTCTGTAATAAGGAAGCACATGCTCCCAAAGGCAATCAAACACTTTGCCTATGCACCAGAAAGAGGTACGGAGTGAACATAGACTTCTAGCAATATTCCCAGGACTAATTCAGTATGGGATATGGAATAAAGTTCAGTTTAAACTGAGGGTGGAGGAAAGAACTGACATCTTTTCACTCCTTGCAGTTTTCACTCCCTGTGGATCAGGGTGCTGCTATCAGGTCATGGGGAGGGGCCAATCACCTCACAGGTGACAATCCATCAGAAACAATAGCAGTGTGGACTTGTCTACCCAGAGTGAGGTTCAGAATAATCTCCCTGACAACAAAAACAGTTTTCTACCAAAAATGCTTTCTATTTTATATATTTTATTCATCTCATTGATGTATTTTAGTCTTAAGACAATTTTTCCACTTTGCAATTCAGAATATAGCATGGCAAAAGTTCTTTATGAAGATAAACTACCACTATGTTTTGGCAGACAACAGATCACAAAAAACCTTTATTTCTGGAAATCTCAGATGGGTAGGTGGCCGCAACTAAATAATAGTTAAAGCTATCACATAAAATGAAATATCCACAATAAATAAAATGCTAATAAATGTAAGAAATCATTGGCTACTTTGAAAGTTTACAGGCTTTCATAATCTCTCTTGGGAAAGAAGCTTCTTTCTGCAGTGATACCGTCCTCCCGCTGTGTGTACATAATTAACAGTAACAGGAATTAGACAAGCACACTCAGTGCAGGCTCTTCCTTGTACTTGTCAAATGGGGATATAAAATGAGATGTGCTGTTAACGCTTCAGTGCATTGTGGACATATGGCAGGCTTTTAGCAAAGTGGCACCCTGGGTAGGTATTTACTTATTTTTCATACTTGCTACTGTGACTCCCAGCACTCTTTCTCATAATGACTAATTAAAGAAACAAAAAAAACCCCAAACCACCCCAAACCCCAAAACAGACCAAGTACTTGAATTTATTATGTATTACATTTCTTATTTATCATAAATTATGATTAATATGAACTTTCCTAATTGAAGGCTATCTACTGTCTTGATTTTTTTTAATAGAAGATTAGATAATATCACTTATCACAGGACTCGTATGCTTCTTGAGTTTGGACAAAGTTGGGCAACAGGAGGGTCAAGGCAAGAATGACTAACCGTTTATTAGAAGAGCCTATTAGGAAAGAAGATCAGATTGCTTTGCTAAATGTGCTCATTGCTTTTGGGTGTCATTGCTTCTAGTTCTCTGTTGAACCAAGGTAATTTGAATATACACTTATCTATGTATAGACACATAGAGTTGTAAATTGGAAAATTATATATCACATTTTATTAGACGTACATTGTGGTAAAGAAATAAATCTCCTGGAAAAAATTATTATGTATAAATTAGCAATTTGTATATATTTGTTTATATTTTATACTATCATTGATTATACACTTGCTATCAAAGACACTACTGTCAATATTTTAAATATATTTTGCTATTTAGTTTCACAATTAAAAATAACATCAATAATAATAATAACAATTTTATTTCTAATATACAGCTAAAGAAAAAGACAGTGTCTAGTATATATAGAAAGTTTAAAATACTTTCTCAAAGTCACATTTGAACCTTAGTATAGATAAGGAACTGCCTGAAGTTCAAGCAGGATTTAGAAAATACCATGGAACTAGGGATATTATTGCTTACATCAGATAGATCTTGGCTAAAAGTAAGGAATACCAGAAGAATGTCCTTTTTTGCTTTATTAATTATGTAAAGACACTGTGTGGATCATGACAAGTTGTGGTTGACATTGAGAAGAATGGAAATGCCAGAGCACTTGATTGTACTCATGCAGAACCTATACCTGGACCATGACACTGTTGTGAGAACAGAGCAGGAGAGCACTGCATGGTTTGGAATTAGGACTGGAGTGTGCTAGGATTGTATTCTCTCTCCATACCTGTTGAATCCGTATACTGAACAAATTATCCTAGTAGCTGGACTCTATGAGAAGTGTGGTATTAGGACTGGAGGGAGACTTATCAATAGCCTGTGTTATGCAAATTACACAACTTTGCTTGCTGAAAATGAGGAGGACCTGAAGCACTTGTTGCAAAAGATGAAAGAGTGCAGCCTTCAGTATGGATTGCATCTCAATGTCAACAAGACAAGGATTCTTACCATTGGACTGATAGACAGAGTCATGATGGGTGGAAAGGAGATTAACTGTCAACAGTTTCATCTTGCTTGGATCCACAATTAACACCCTTGGTACCAGCGGTTAAGAAATAAGGGGGACAAAATCTACATTTAGGGACCTTTCCAAATTACTGAAGAATGATGATGTCACTTTGAAGACTAAGGAGTGTTTGATTCAGGCCACAATCTTTCTGATTACCAGCTATGCATCTGAGAACTGGACCATGACTGACCAAGGATGATTGACACCTTTGAGCTGTGGTGTTGAGGAAGAGCACTGAGCATCCCATGGACAGCCGAGAGAACACAAAGACATGTTTTGGAAAAGAATGCTTTTTCAAGGCAAGAATGATGAGGCTTTGCCTCACATACTTTGGGCATGTTGCTAGGAGTGCCTATTCCTTGGAGAAGGACATGATGTTGCAAGGGTGATGGTCGACAAAGAAGAGGAAGACCCTCAGCCAAATGTATTGATACAGTGACTGCTGCAATGGGCTCTTGTGTGTCAGGAAATGTGAGGATGGTGCAGGATAGAACACAATTCAGATCTTTTGTATGTAGGATCACTTTGAGCATTATTCAACTCAAAGTCACCTAACAAAAACAAATGATAAACTCAGGATCAAATCTATCTAAATGCATTCCAGAACAAACTTTTTAATTTCACAGTACTAAAAAATGTGATATGACTTTAAAAAACAATGAAATTAGTTTTGATGTTTCATATTTGGTAATGTAGTTGACAGTGAGTTTCATTGCCAACTCAAAGGTGGGCCATTATAATCTATTAATGGTTCTGAGGGAGAAAGATGGTCAATCTCCTTATGTGATTACAGCCTTGGAAAACTCACAGGAAGGTCAGCTATGAGTCAGTTATGACTCAACAGCAAGGAGTTTGAGAGGAATAACGGTGTAGCTTTCATAGTTAAAAGATCAATTTTAAGTTCTATCCGATAGTACAATGTTGTGAGTGACAGGATACTATACATATGCATAAAAAGAAGACTTGTTAATATGGCTATTATTTAAAGATGACCACTAAGCTAGAGCCAACAAGGAAGAAAGTGATGATTTACCAAATTTTGCAGTCAAAAGTTAACCAATCAAGAATCTAGATGTGTTAATGGTAACTGGCTACTGGAATGCAAAAGGTAGAAACAAATATGAAAGAATGGAAATCAGACAATAGGGACTTTGTGATAGAAATGAGGCCAGACATTGAATGAGTAATTGATTGATTGATTTGTCACAAATATCTTTATTTAAAACACAAATGGCAACTTTACATATGGACCTCACATCTGTGGAAGGAATCAATGGAACAGCTCAGTGTTAGTAGTCAAAACCAGGCCAAGAAGAAACGGTCAATTATTCATATGAAAGTTCAAATGAAAGCTGAAGACAATTAAAACAAGTCCACAACAACCAAAATATGACATTGAATCTATCTCATCTGAATTTGAAAAAAACAAAAAAGAAATCTTAAGAATAGGTTTGAGACATTGAACATCAGTGACTGAAGACCAGGTGAATTGAGGGATGATATAAAGGCATCCTTGCCTCTACATCCGTAACAAGAACAAATGCTATTACAAAGATAAGTAGAAAGAAAAGAAAAACAAAATAGATGTCAGAAGGTATCAAGGGCAATTAGGAGAAACAAAGTTAATTATTTAAAGTAATGAGGAGAAAGCTGGGATTGGAGAATAAAAGGAGAGCACTCACTAGGCATTTCTGAAGCTGAAAGAACCGGAAAACAAATTCAAACCTTGAGTTACAGTACTGAGAGCGGCTATAGGGAAAATTAAAGATCAAAGAAGCATTAAAGGAGGATGGATAGAACACATAAAATAACTGTTCCAAAATGAATTGGCTGACACGGAAATATTTCAGAAAGTAGCATATGCTCAAGATCCAATGGTAACAAAAGAAGTTCAGGTTGCACTGAAGGCATTGGTTAAAAATAAGGCCTGATGTGATACAGAAATCAATGTGATATCAACTGATATAATTCAACTAACAGATGCAGCCCTGAATGTCTGACCAATATGCTAGGAAATTTAAAGGAGAGCTGACTGGCTGGCTGACTGGAATAAATCTATATTTGTTCACATTCCCAAGAAAGGTGACCCAACATAACTTGAAAATTATTGAACAATATGAGTAATATCACATGTAAGCAAAATCTTGTTGTTGATAATCAACAATAACAACAAATGACTATAACAGTACATTGAAGGAAATTGCCAGAAGGTCACGCTGAGACGGCAGCAGGGGAATAATGGTAATTTCAGATAGATCCTGGCTGACTGCAAAGAATAGAGGAAAAATGTGTATTTGTGTTTCACTGACTATGTAATGACAGTTGATCCTGTGAATCATTAAAATTATCTCTTAAGCTTCCTTCTCTCAAATCTATCACACTCGAGTCTAGCTGAAGATCTCCACGCTAAGAAATTGATCCTTTTTCTGTAACTGAGCTTCCACAATACCAGCTAAGTAATGACTCTCAATGGCCTAAGAATAAAAGCTTTAGTTCAACATCTAGACACTTTCTGCCAGCGGAATTAAAGAAACTTTCCTTTTTCACTCCAGCACCTCTCTTTCTGTCCTAGCCTCCCCTCTCCCCCAACCCAGCGACTCTTGGAGAGACCACTCAAATTCACGCCAAAGCTGGATCTCCTTGTCCATAACCACGCCTTCCCTTTTCATTCTGACTAATCCAAACTCAGCCATTTCTATCCCACCTCTTACATTATCTGTTACCAGGGTTAAAGGATTCCGCCAAATCGAACCTCTTTGTTCACCAGTTGCCCAGCTCTCTTATATCCCAACCAATCCAGACTCAGATATTCCTATTCTACTTTTCCTACTGAGTTCCTCTTATGTCTTCTTCAAAAGTTATAAACGTTAGAAGTCCCTTTCAAGTTCACAAACTACATCTTTCTATATCTTTAAACTGCTGTAAACTCAGTCACTTTTAATCCTACAAGAAACCTCATACAGCTTAGCTTCTGTTTTCCTAACTCAATCATATGCAAGTGTAACCCCACCACAGGAAGCCCCTCCCACTTTCCTCTCCTCTCTCCCCAGCCTGTTCATAAAATGAAAGTCAGCTGTGAGGGACCTCTCAAGAATACTGAAGTGCAATGACGCCAGGCTGGAGACTAAGGTGTGCCTGATCCAGGCTATAGTCTTTGCAATTATGTGCTATGCATCAGAGAGTTGGACAGTGAATAGGATGATAAAAGAGAATTGATGTCTTTGAGTTGTGGTGCTGGAGAAGAGTGTTGAATATACCGTGGACTTCTAGGAGAACAAACAGGTTTGTCCTGGAGAGGGTGAAGCCAGAATGTTCCCTGGAGTCAAGGATTCTGAAGCTTC
>NW_006399796.1:5897642-5899593 GCF_000299155.1 Elephantulus edwardii | reverse complement strand
CACTACATGGTTTAAAATCAAGAAAGATGTATGACAGGCTTGTATCCCTTTCTCCATTATCTTTTCATTTTGCATGTTGAACATGTAATTTGAGAAGTTAGACTCTATGAAAACGAATGTGGCATTAGGATTGGAGGAAGCTTTAAACTTGCTTTCTGCAGATGACACAACCTTGCTTACACGAAGTGAGGAAAATTTGAAGTAATTTCTGAGGGAAAATAAAATAATTCACCCTTATATATAGGTTACAACTCAGCATCAGAAAGCAAAATTCCTCACCACTAGATTCACTGACTATATCAAGATAAATGGAGGAAAGATTGAATATGTTAAAGATTTTCTTTTACTTGGATCCACAATGTGAAACCATGATAACAGCAGTCTTGAAATCAAAAGATGTGAAGATATATTACATTGTGAAAATCTGCTGTTAAAGTCCTCTCTAAAATGCTGCTTTCAGTCAAGATTGATCCGACATTTAAAAAAAATTATATATAACACTTGTGACAGGGCTTTTTCTGATTCTATCTCTAATTTCTTCCAGTTCCCTCATATTTATATATATATATACACACACACACACACATATGTATAGTCCCAGTCATTTTTTAATAATCTTCAGTAAGATTTTACTTGCATGTGATATTAGCAATATTGTTCAATAATTTCCAATCTGTTGGATCACATTTCCTAAGGATGAAAACAAATATTGAATTCTTTCAGTCAGTTGACCACATAACAGTCTTTCATATTTATTAGCAAAGACTGTTGAACATGTCCAGGGTTGTATGTGTTTCCTGAAACATCTCAATTTCATCAGTGCCTCAGGATTTATTTTTTGTTAATGTCTTTGGTGAAGTGTGGATTTTCCCCTTTGATTCTTGACGAATTAAAAATTTCTGAAATGGCTCCATTGATCAATTAATTTTGCTACCAAGATTTTGTGTTTTCCTTCTGTCTTCTTCTGATGCTTCCTACATTTTCCCCTCATAGAATCCTTCAGTGTTGCAAATGAAGACTTAAATTTGTTCTTCATTTATTTGAACTTAAGAAATGTTGAGTATGTTCTTCTCTTTTGGGTTTCTAATTTCAGCACTTGTGCATTTCATTATATTATTTTTCTTTGCCTTATTGAGCTGCCCTTTGAAATATTTTCACATCTCTTCTATCAGCATTTCACCTCCTCAATTTCTTTTGGTTTCACTGTAAGTTTTGAAGTCTCTTGATTTATCCATGTCTCACTTTCCTCTCTTCTTTTTCTTCGTGACCTTTTGATTTCTTCAAAAGAAATCAAATGTAGTCTTTGATGTTATTCCACCGCTTGTGTTTTCTTAAGTAATTAATATTAAATGTGTGAAATCTACTCTTAAGATTTTTTTTAATACTGTTGAGATAATTCGAGTCATATTTTGTTTCTTGGGGACTTGTTTTTATTTTCTTTACCTTTAATATTAACTTCTTTATGAGTATTTAGTTGTCTATTCCACTACTGGCTAACTGGCTTTCTGGCCTGGTTTTGATTGTGTTATTGTTGTATACCATTGAGAGAGAACTGAACAATGGCTGACCTTCAGGGGGATTTTCGGGGGCAGTTAATTTCAAAGGAGGAGATTGTTCATCCTTATCCCATGGAGCAGCTGATGGATTCAAAGAACTCCATGCCTTCATGATTACAGTGTAGCTTCTTGCCACAAGGCCACCAGACTATTCTTACTGAATTTTTCCAGTATTTCCTCTCTTCACAGATATTGTCAGTCTGATTTCTGGTATTATCTGTCAGGTGAAGTCAATGTGCATAGTTGCTGTGTATGGGTTTGTTTGTTGTGTTGTTGTTTTTAAAATGTAATTAATAAAACATTCATTGTGCAAAATTGTATTGTGCAATCTCTAGTCTCTTTTATGTCATCAAGTCCCTCTTTTCCAACTACCAGTCTTCTTTTTTCATTTCCAA
>NW_006399796.1:5877992-5888185 GCF_000299155.1 Elephantulus edwardii | reverse complement strand
GGCCAGAGCAGGAGAGGAAGACCCTTGATGAGATGGATCGATTCTGTGAGTGGAGTGGTGGGAATGAATGTGTTTGAGACGGTGAGGTTGACACAGGATAGAATGGCGTTTAGGGCTCTTGTACATAGGGTTGCTATGAGTCGCAAACGACTCGATGGCACATAACAACAAACAACAACAAACCCACTCTCTTCCTTTTCCAGCCCTAACCTACAAATAAAAACATCATCTCCCTCCTCTTATCACATCAGCGACCCCAAACAAAAATACACAGGTAAATTTGCCAAACCTCTCTGCTCCTGCTTCCCCCATTTATGTGTCAGTTCAAGCAAGCACCTCCCCCACACTGCTGGAAGAAAGTACCCAAAGCAGAAGAAAATACCAAGGTGAACAGGAAGTTCTCACCACTGCCCAACAGCATACACATAAAAGCTAGAAATTACTTCCAAACACCCCACTTGCCTCCAAACAGCCTATTCGAGAGAACTGGCAGGCCTTTAAAGTTCCAATTTCTGAGAGGAACTGACAGGAAAACCTCATGCCTGACAGAAAGCAAATCTGCAAATATAATTGCCTTACAGCATTGGTGACAGGTCTGAAAATACCTTCTGCTTACCTCCAGGTACTTGCTTAAAATGTGGGAAAGAGGTCCATTGAAGTACACTAACCTTGCCCTCCAAACCACAGCCTGCTAACACACCCTTGTCCAATCTGTGGAATACCAGGCCATTAAGAATACCAGCTCCTGTTCAGTGCCAAGCCCTTGTGGATTAGCCTCTTCACCAGACCCAGTTCCCACCCTGGCTGATTTCTTAGGCCTGGCCACTGAACATTGCAGATGCCCAAGTTCAACAACCCTCACCACTCCTGTTAAACTCCCAAGGTAATCCTTCAGGTACCAGGTAAAGCAGGAAAAAAGTTTCCTTTCTGGTTAACATAAGAGTTACCCGTTCAGTATTCTCTTCCTTCTCGGGTTCTATTTTCTCTACCCAGATCTCAGAATTAGGGATTGATAGCTTTCCCTCCAAGCCTCTTAACACTCAACCTCTCCTCATTACCTTCAACAAATGCACACCAAGTCTTTTCTAATTATCCCCAAGTGTCCAACTCTGCTGCTAAGCAGGAACCACCTATTTAAAATTAAAATGTGCTAAAGAAGAAAAAAAAATTAAAATGTGCATTTCACTAAAAATTAAACAAACCTAGTTTACCACCAGACTTGTCTTTAGTTCTCTCTTAACACTCTTTCCCTCCAAGACCCTTCTACACTACCTTTATCACCAGGCATTGTCAACCCTGGAATATACTACCTTTCTTTCTATCCCATCTGTAACCTCTCACTACTAACCTGTTTTTGTTACTCTAAAAAAGCTCCTCCTCTTTTCCTGCTAAAGCCAAATTCCCTGTCTCTGCACAACACTGCAGAAGTTTAAAACCATCATTACTTGACTACTTTCCAAATAGACTTCTTATCTCTACATAAATGAATACTCTTATTGTACAGTCCCTCCTACCAACTTTCACAAACTCACACTGCTCAAATTCTTAGCCTCCAAAGGATACAGAGTATCCCCTTCCAAGGCCCAACTGTCTGTCTTCACAGTCACATGTTCCACCATTTAAAGACACATTCCCTTCTGAAAACCAGAGCCTGATAAGCAGACTAAGCCCTCTCGCATCTGACACACACTGCAATAGGACATGAGAACTATATACACAATGTTGGCATAAACCAGCACACTGTAGCCGAACCAGGACAACACTTTCAACCACAAACTTTCTCCCAAATTCAAAACCCAAAAACCCATTTGTAGCTTAATTTCTTCCTTCTCTAAGACCAATAGTAATCATAAGCATTTTGTTATTAATCGCTCTATGTCTCTTTAATTCTTGCTTCACAGGTTCAGTTCTCCTCTGGTCACTCACTAATCCCGGAGCAACTCACTCCTGCCTGTGAACCCCCAAATCTTCACCTCTGTTCAGCAGAAAGTAGCAAAAAAAAAAAATAAGTCACCCTGCTTTATGACTAAAGACGCTAGGATGTTAAGTCTGGACAAAGGGGGCCAAAGAGAAGAATGAAGCATTCAGAATCTAAATGCTGAAGGCCTTGCTTGGTGCTGTTAAGAACAAACAGCCTTGCCTGCCTGGCTGAGCTAGCAGGTGGATTGTAAATCAGAGTGTAATGTCCCTCCCTAAAGACTCCGTTATAAAAACCCTCCCCAACAATTTCAGTGTGACTTCTCTATTCTGCATTCCCAGAATGAGGAACTTCACCCAGGAGCTCCCCTATTCCCTCTTTAATAAAGCTGCATTAAGCTTTCTCTCATTCTCTCAAATTTCTTCCTTAAGTCCGCTAACTTAACACCAATATAGTATGTTGTTATTGTGTGTCGTTGAGTCACCTGTGACCTATAGTGACTCTATGTACTCAGCTCTAAACCCTTCCCTGTCCTGAGCCAGTCTCACTAATTTTGACACATCAAACCCCCTTGCCTCAGTTACTGTATCAGTCTATCTCATGTAGGGTCTCCCTCTCCTGCACGGTCCATCCACCCTTCTGAGCATGACACATGCCCTACGTAAGTGAGGCAGAGGGATTAATCACGGGGTTGTACAATTTTATGGGTGGGGCAAGGGTGAAGAAAATTGAAAGAATTTGCTCTTGAAAGCAATGTATTCAAATTTTATAAATAAACTAGTATAAAATTTTTAAAAAAGGGAGGGGGAGAAAGAAACATAACTGATGAATGGAAAACAAATTTGCTTTGCTCAGATAGCTGAACAATGACTAAGGATGACAGAAGAAGAATAGATGTCTTTGAGTTTTGGTGCTGGAGAAGAGTCTTGAACATAATACCATGGAAAGCCAAGAAAACAAATAGATATGTCTTGGAGAGGGTGAAACCTAGTCTCTCCTTGGAAGTTAGGATTTTGAAGCTTCATTTCACTTACTTTGGGCATGTGGCTGAGAGAGATCAGTCGCTAATGCATCACAGGTGACTCAACAGCAAACAACAACAACAATTTACATTAAAATCACATTAAAAATTAACTTTAAAAGTTTTGAAAGTTGCAGTTTACATTTTATTTAAATTATAAATTTAAAAAAACACACCATTAAACCATATATTTGTGTTTAAGTACATGTGTAAACCCAGGGAAAATCTGAGCTCAAGCATAAGAATAAAAAAGAGAAAGAAGGGAAAGATCTGACATAAAAATTAACACCGTAGTAAACATCAGAAAAGCAACTACGTTTTCCATAAAGATTGCTCTTTTCTTTTTAGTACCTTTCAGTAACTCTTCAACTAAGCATTTATGATAATATCTGTAAATTGATATTGTAATTAAGAGTTACCAAGGTGAGGTTGCTTCTTGTCATATAAGTCAGTAATTTTCATAGTATACCACAGAGACTATCAGCATCTGATTAATTTTTTATAATTATTAAAAATGAAATATTGTATACTACTCCATGTCTACTAAACTAGAACATCTCAGGATAAAACCAAGGAAGTAATTCTTGTAACCAAGGGGAGTCTTACCTACTGAAGCTTGAGAAATACTACTTTGGATTAACTTTTGCTGGCTCTACCTAATGTTCATATAAAATAAACATGCTCTATGATTATTTTTAATTTGGAGAAAGTAATACCTTTCACCTCATTTGAGAGTTAATCATTGCTAGGGGTAAATAAGTATTATAATATAAGGACAGATAAGCAATATAACCTAAGTTTTAAGACTGAAACTGCTACAGGAGCTTAAAAATCCAATTTAGAATTTGAAAATAATTTATCTGGTTCCAAGACTTTATTTGGTTGATTGAAATCTTCCTTTTGTACCTTGTTTTAGATAAAGGAGAAAATTAATTAACTAATTGTCCTAAACTCAGTGTCAGAGCTGGATGTGCTTCTATTTGTCCAGATGTTGAAATAGAAATGTAATTGTCTTCCAACATTAGTCCCTACTAATCCAGTGTCAAGTAAGAATTGGAGAATTTACTTATACATGTTGAATCAACTATAACTCACATGACCCTGTAAATAGATTGAAACCCTGTCCTAACCTGTGCTGTCATCCTCCCAATTTCTATCTTGTCCAAACCCATTATGGAAGTCACCATGTTTAATGCCCTCTTCTCTTTCCTTGAGGCTTCAATTTTCAAGCATCTTACACATAAACCTGGTAGCACAAATGATTAAGTGATCAGCTGTTAACGGAAAAAGAAACAGTTCAAACTCATCCAGGAACTCTTCTGGGAAACTATCTGTTGATCTGTAATAAATCCTGTAGGACACAGGGTTTACACATGGGTGTTGCTATGTGTTCAGATTTGACATCATCATCAACTAGCCAAGACTGATGCTTAATGAGTTGTATCCTATTGTTTTAATATTTTTATACGTCAAACATATTCCTGATAATTAAAGCAAAGTAAAACTGAAAACCATTACCACAGACATGATCCCGACTCACAACGAGCTCTCTTGTGTAACAGTAGAATTGTGCTCAATAGGGTTTTCAAAGAATGGACTTTTGAAAGTAGTAAAGCACCAGGATTTTCTTCTGAGCAAACAAGACAGATCTACCGTTCTGTAAGAAGCTGGCAGCATTAAAAATTTGTATCATGAACAGATTCAATACCTCATAAAGAACAATTAAGTGAAATCAATGGCATCAAATTTACCAAATCATTTATTATCCATCTTCATAATAGAAACCCAATGCTTTATTTTTCTTTCTAAAGTCACAGAAAGTTTTCCAGTGGACATTGTAATTTTTTTGGCAGTTTCTGGTGATAGAGATTTTACCTAGGTCTGTGTGGTGTTAATAGAGCTTTCTTTCATAATAGACTAGGTTTGCCCATATTTTGGTTTCATCTCTGCTGTCTAATGTCCTGGCATCTGTAAGAGTATACCATTATACAGGACAAACTAATGTAACGATTTATCTGCATTTACATATTTACAAATAAATAATCCATATAACAATTTGGAGTATTGTACGGTGTGAGGGAGGCTAAAGATATTAAGACTACAGTTGTTGTTATTGTTGTGAACTGTAGAGATGGAACTGACCCATAGCTGACTTTTCAGAGGCAGTTTTTTCAAGGGAGGAAATTGTCCGTCGTTCTCCCACTGGTGGCCTAGAATGGCATGCTTTTAGGACCGCACCTCAGCTTCTTGCCACTAAGACACCAGAGCTTCCTAAAACTTTCCTTACTGAGGTGAATTTAATGTACATCTGAAAACTAACAAGAGGTTACTTCGGAAATGTGACTATGAATGTTCATATCTGCAGTTTACAACAATCCCTAAAGTTTTAATTTTTCCAGTTTTTACTTAAATCGTGAAAAACATACAAAGACAACTCAGGGTAGCTAGCTAGTCAAGGAGGGGAAAACCCAATTGAACATGAAAATAAAACACAAACTCACACACTTACACTTTATTTACGTAAATAAATAATTATATATAAATTAGAACTCTTACTTTTTAAGAGTATTTTTAATGAAATATAAATATAACTTCCTTAACAACATACTGTCATTTTTGCTGAATATCCTTAAAAGGATAACTACTATGCTGAACACATGTAAGAAGTGTTAGTCTTTTGAGATTATATGAAAAATTCATGCCTTAATTACCTTTGATTTCATAAAAAAAGAAAGTTTTACTCTGAAGTGTTAGGTATCTCACTTAAGTGCTTCATTAAAAATATTTTACTATTGGTAAAAAAATTCACAGGAGCTACTGGCAGAGATATAAGATAGTGAGGAGAATATTAAACAAACTATTTTACATTATAATATTATAATTTTATTAGAAAATTTGTAAATTAGAAAAAAATTATAATTTTATATTAATTAAATTTCATATTAACATATTATTCAAAATCATAAATATTAAATATTTATTTCCTGTGGGAAAAATTAGGAATTTATAATAAATTTCTGTTATTCAGTTTGAATACTGGCTACATTTTGAAACGAATGAAGAATAAAGAGATACGGTTAGAAAAATTTAAACATTAAGACATCAAAGCAGGCGTTATAACATTCTCACTGTACGGGTCTTCGAAACCTTGTCAAATATATGCTTAAGTTTGTCAATTTTCATTTAAAAATTTTGATAAGGTATTGTGAAATAATATATAATGTTTAGTTCTGTTTTGTACCATAGTTTATAAAGATTGTGTGAAATCAATATACTGTTATTTTTTTACATCTCATTTAGTCATAGCAACACTATGAATCACAAATTGAAACCATGCCTTATTCTGTGCCATTCTCATGATCTCCACCAAGCTCAAGTCCATTGTTCAGGTCATTGTGCATATCAATAGGGTCTTTCTGTCTTTTACTGACCTCTAGTTTTTCCAGCATGATGTCTTCTGACAAGGAGCACATTGACTACACTCCCTCCAAGATAGACTTGTTTGTTCTTTTGGTTGTTGTTGTTAGGTGCACCTAGTTGCATATGACTCATAATGTCCAATCTAAACACGGTCCTATCCCACGTCATTCTCACAATATCTGACACACTCAAGCACATCGCTGCATTCACTGTATCAGCTCATTAGGTTGAGGGTCTTCCTTACCTTCACTGCTCAGCTTGAGTGCTCCTTGGACACAAGAATGGTGAAGCTTTGTCTCAAATACTTTGGACATGTTGCCAGCAAATGTTATTCCTTGAATAGAGACATTCAGAGGTATTCTTTCAGTTGTTATTGTGTGCCATTGAGTTGCCTGTGACTCATAGTGACCCTATTTAGAAGCCAGCCTACCCTATCCTGAGCCAGTCTCACTGACTGACACACCTACTCCGCTTGCCCCTCTTACATGTCAGTCCCTATCATGTGGAATCTTTTTCTCTTGCATTGTCCTTCCACCTTTCCAAACATGCTGTTCTTCTCCAAGGACTGGTCTCTCCTGGCCATGTGCCCAAAGTGTGTGTGATGGAGCTTCAAAGTACTTGCCTCCAAAGAGAAACTTGGTTTCACCCACTCCAAAACAGATCTATTAATTTATTTATTCTCCTGGCAGTTCATGGTATCTTCAAGACACTTCTCCAGCACCACAACTCAAAGGCATCAATTTTTCAGTCATCCTTAGGCATTGGCCAGTTCTCTGATGCATATCAAGTTATTGTAAAGATCATATCCTGGATCAGGTACACCTCACTCTCTAGACTGAAGTCAATGCTCTTTAGCAATTTGGAGAGCTTCCTGACAGCAGACTTCCCCAATGCAATTTATCTTTTGATTTCCTCACTGCTGGCTGGTATCAAGAGTACTGATTGTGGGTTCGAACAAGGGAACTTGCTAACAATCTCAATTTCCCCCACCCCCCATCTATCATGGACTGCCAAGTGGCCCAGCGATGAGACTCGAATCCATGCTAAATTCAACACAATGATAATTCAAAACCACTGGTTCTGTGTTAGTCCTCCTTATTCGTTGTACAACTTTTACAGCTATACAAAACTATTAAAAACACCATGATGCATCAAGAGCACCTACATTTTTAAATTTACATCCTTACTCTTAAAATACGCTATATAATAACTATTTTAAAACTAAATAAAATAATTTAACCTGAAATAGAATTGAAATTATTCCTGTCTTCTCAAAATACATGAAAGGAAAGAGTATCTCCACACACTGAGATTTTAATAAGATACTTCCCAGGAACATTTCAAGACAATTGTTAAATGCAATAATTGCTTCATTCGGTCCTCATTCTTGTAGTATGTCCAAGGTAACATTATCAATGATCTTTGTCTTTTAGGACATGTGTATAATTATTCTGTAGTTCATCAGTCTGTGACTATATGCCTAACACTTTAATGAGTCTTGCCCATGCTTTGCCCACATAGCACTCTAAAACAGAGGCAAATCCCCTTTTTGAACATCAGGGACCCATTTCTTTCCATGTATTATTAATTTTAAATAAGTTAAGTCATTGGGAAACAGAGTTTCTGGCTTGTATGAAAAAAATTTTAAGTGAGCTGCAGTTAATTACTTATTGCCCATGCCCACGTGCACTTTCTATATTGACTTTTGTGGCTTATGAGTGACAAGAAGTCATGAGGGCAAAGTCATAAGCAGAACTTTTTATATTAAAACTTTAATGTATCAGTGCCTGGAGCACTAGCAAATTCAAGTTTTCTAGTTACAGAACCTAAGCGAATAATTTAACATCTAGTGCTTTTTAAAATGATTATTTTGTTTCAAATTCTGTCTCCTAAATCAAATACTGAATTATCTCCCAAGTGCTTCAATTGCATGTGTCAATGACCTTGAATTGACAGCTTTATTAGTGAAACTGCTGTGCCCTTATAGGAAACATAGTAAAATGTTTAAATCACAACCATAGTTGTACTCGTGAAGCAAGAAAATTCAAAATATACTCTGTGGAAAGAACATTAAGATATTTTCTTCTACATTCTTGGCTTATAAAGAAAATTTAATTGTCTCATACCTTCCTCCTTTTTAATATTATGAAAATGAAGTTTAAAATATATGTGAGTTTAAAATACTCGTTTGGTCGAAGTTTGTCTTTACATGTAGTAATTAGAACTATAGAATCACTTAAGAACAGTGCAGCTTAACAATGTTTGTATTGGAGAATATTTTATTTTGTTTGATAGTTCTCACATTCTGTTGAATAACTTTTTTATTATTTTAGGAATGCAAACAAATATGGCATAAAAACAGCCTCTAGTCAGTCAGGCAGGCAGCTGTCTCTCAAATTTCCTAGTAAAAACTAATGATGAACGTGTTCGGGGCTGTATCTGTAATTTCAAAAGGGTCAATTGATACCCCATTGATTCTTGGGACGTTGTTTTGTGACAATGCCTTCATTACAGCTTAAACTTCTTTCTTCCTTAGCAACACCTCTTAATTTTACGGTACTTCCTGAAATATTTCAATGCCGTGATTGACATGGGTATTTTGGTTCTTTTTGGTACAGTGGTTCTGATTTCTTCTGTTTTCTTTTAACGCCTCCTGGATCATTCAAGATTTTGCCCACAGCATCTATAAGTAGTATAACTTGAGGCTTGCATTTGTTTTCCAGTTCTTTAAGCTTGAGAAATGCTGAGTTAATTATTTTCTTTCAATTCTCCAATTCTAGGTCTCTGCATATTACTTAATCTTTTGTTCTGCTCTTTTCCCTTTTTTTGCCATTTAAAAAATTTTCCCCCCTATTCATTCATTGTTGTACACTTTCATCCCTGCCCACACCTCCCCTCAGTTCGTTTTTTCTCTTTGAAAAGTAAGAAAAAAAATTTCATTGTTATACAAACCCCTTGCCCAGTCCATTCCACTATGCAGATTTCATTCTGGACTCTTGTCATGACAATACATAATCATATATTCCTCCTAAACACTTCCCACCTTCATCTGTTTCAAGGCACTATACACTATTTATCCCCTCTTTTGTTTGTTTCCCTCCAACCCCGATGTCCATCCTGCTTTACAACAGTGGCATTATGCAGTATTTGTCCTTTTGTGACTGAGACATGTCACTCAACATAACGTCCTGAGAGTCACCCATTTTGTATAATAATTCATGAATTCCTTGTTTTTCAATGCAGCCTAGTATTCCATTGTGTGAATATACCACAGCTTCTCTAGCCATGCATTTGTTGATGGGCACCAACGTTGTTTCCAACACTTTGCTATTGTGAACAAAGCCACAATAACTCTGGGTGTGCACATATCTGCTTGGGTTGCAGTTATGGTTTCTTTAGGGTCTATTCCCAGCAGTGAAATTGCTGAGTCAAATGGCATTTCTGTTTGCAACTTTTTGAGAAAGCTCCATACAGCTTCCCATAGTGGATGTACCATTTACACACTCCCACCAACAGTGAACAAGGGTATCAGTTTCTTCTCAACCTTGTTAGCATTTGTTATTTGTTGTTTTGTTAAATTTTGTTAATTTTACTGGGGTGAGATGATATCTCACAGTTGTTTTGATTTGCGTCTCTCTCAGAGCCAGGAATTTTGAACATTTCTTCATGTGTTTGTTCAGCATCTGAATGTCTTCTTTGGTGAAATGTATGTTCATATCCTGTGCTCATTTTTCAAAGGGGTCGGGGCACTAGGGATATGGTAGCTGATGTTAGATGGATCTTAGCTGAAAGCAGGGAATACCAGAAGAATGTCTATCTGTGTTTCATTGATTA
>NW_006399796.1:5869013-5873494 GCF_000299155.1 Elephantulus edwardii | reverse complement strand
ACGAACTTGTTTATTCTCCTAGCAGTCCATGGTATATTCACTACTCTTCTCCAGCACCACTGCTCAAAGGCATCAACTCTCCTTCCACTATCCCTAGTCATTGCCCAGATCTCTGATGCATAACAAGTAATTGCGAATACTATATCAGGTGTAGCTGTATCAGGTGCAGCTTAGTGTCCAGACTGATATTGTTCTTCAGTACTTTGGAGAGGTCTCTGAGAGCAGACTTCCCCAGTACAATTCATCTTTTAATTTCCTGGCTGCTGGTACTAAGAGTGTTGATTATAGAGCCAAGCAAACTGAAGCTGTCAA
This sequence comes from Elephantulus edwardii, assembly GCF_000299155.1. Lineage (NCBI taxonomy): Eukaryota > Metazoa > Chordata > Mammalia > Macroscelidea > Macroscelididae > Elephantulus > Elephantulus edwardii. Next base: position 5,873,182 of record NW_006399796.1, on the reverse strand, counting down.
CAGTCTCAATCTCTTCACTACAATGACACTGTCAATTGGCCCAGTGGTGAGAATTTTTGTTTTCTTGATGTTGAGCTTCAATTCATATTGAATGTTATTGTCCTTGACCTTCTGCAGCAAGTACTTCAGGCCCTCCTCAGTTTCAGCAGAGTTGTGTCATTTGCATAACACAGATTGTTGAAGTGTCTACCTCCAATGCTGATGTCACACTTCTCATAGAGCCCAGCCTCCCAGGTAATCTTTTCTGCATATATTTTGAGAAAATATGGAACTAGGACCTATCCTTGATGCACACCCTTCCAAATTTTGAACCATCTAGTGTTCCCTTGCTTTGTTCAAGAGCCTCCTGGTCTAAGTATAGGTTTTCCATAAGCACAATCAAGTGTTTTGGGATTCTCATTCTTCTCAGAGTCAGTCACAGTTTGTTGTGATCCACACAGTCAAATGCCTTTGCATAGTCAATGAAACACAAATAGACATTCTTTTGGTACTCTCTGCTTTTAGCCAAGATACTGTAGAAATTACATCTCAATATCAAGAAAACAAAGCTCATTATTAAAAGACCAACAATCAACATTATAGTAGATGAAAATAAGATTGAAGCTGCCAATGATTTTATCTTTCTTGTATCAACAATCAATTAACATCCTTGGTACTGGAAGTCAGGAAACCAGGAGATGTATTAAATTGGGAAAATTCACTGTCAGAGACCTCTCCTGAATGTGGAAGGAATTATGTCAGTTTGAAGACTAAGATTTACCTGTTTCATGCCATGGTCTTCTTAATCCCCTGCTATGCATAAGAGAGCTGGTCAATGAATAAGAATGACAGATGAATAATTGATGCCTTTGTGTTTTGGTGCTGGAGAAGAGTCCTGAATATAAACTACAAACCTCAAAAAAAACATAACACATATCTCTTGGAAAGAGCACAGCCAGAGTTCTCCTTGGAGACAAAGATGGTGAAAGTTCATCTTTCATACTTTGGACATGTAGATAGGTGAGGCTATTCATTGGAGAGAGTCATCATGCTTTGAAAGATAGGGTGTAAACTAAGGAGAGGAAGACCTACAATGAAATAGATTAACCTGGTTACTTCAGCAATGGGCTTGAATGTTTCAGATGATGAGGATAGTACAGGATAGAACAGGGTTCAGATTGACTATTAGTGTTTCTATGGGTCATACTTGATTTCATGGCACCTAAAAACAATAGCAATACAAGGTGAGGATAATACCACATTCTGCTGGATATCTTTCTTGGGAATGGGAACACACATGGATCTCTTCCACTCAGTCAGCCAGGAATCTGTCATCTAAATTTCTTGGCAAAGAGTTTGGTGAGCACATCCAGGCCTGCATTTCTTAGTTGAAAGACATCAATTGGAAAAATATTGATTTCTGGGGACTTATTTTTCTGCCAATGTCTTCAGTCCATCATCAACTTCTTAGTTCATTACCACTGGTTATTTGTCCATATAATTCCTGAATTTTTTCAATATCTGTCATTTTTTTTTGACCATGTATTTTCTCCAGCTTCTTTTGATACTTCCTGGATCATTCAATATACTGCCCATAGCATCCTTCAACATTGCAACTTGAGAGTGAATTTGTTTTTCAGTTCTTTCAGCTTGAGAAATTTGAGCAATTTCTCCCCTTCTTATTCTTCTATTTCAGCTCTCTGCAAATCCCATTATAATACTTTGCTTTGTCTTCTCAAGCTGCTCTTTGAAATCTTCTGTTCACCTCTTTTACTTCAGCGTTTTCCCCCTTTGTGTTTGCTTCTTGATGCTTTAGTACACTTTTCTGGGATCTTTTTTGATTTGTTATTTCCTCTCTGTCTTTATTATGATCTTTTGCTGTCTTCTTGGATGATATTTTTTATGTTATTCCACAAATCATGTGTTCTTCTATCACTGGTATTTAATTCTTCAAAGATAAAGATAACTTTTAAATTCAGGTAGGGTAGACCAAAGATGGTATTTTAGTTTGCATGGGCTTGTTTTAATTCTTTTCAGCCTCAATTTGAACTCCAAGGCACTGAAGAGATGTGATTCAGTTTGTGGACAAAGATGTGCTTCATTCAAGCCATTAGATTGCTTCCAATGTCTCTAAGAGTCAGACATTGACAAAAGAAGAAATAATACATTTGAATTTACATTGCTAAAAAAAGTGCTGATTATCCAACGGGGGAGAATTCTTGGAGAAAATGCAGCTATAGTGCTTCTTAGAGTAAAGGATGATAAAACTAAATTTCACATGTCCTCATCATGTTGCTAGGAACGGCCAGTTATTGAAGAAGGACTTTGTGTTTGGAATGGTGGAGAGTAAGTGAAAGAGATAAGATTGTCAATGTGATAGGTTAACACAGTGGCTGAAGCATTGTTCCCCTGTTCTGTTTGCACAACAGCCTCCTGATCCAGATATAGATTCTACCTGAGCGCAATCAAGTGCTCTGGGACTCCCATTTTAGGATCTCCATGAGTTGTGGTAAACTCAATGCTACCTAACAACAACAAAATACAAAGTCAAAGAGGGAATTGGTGGTATAACCATGATATACATACCCCAGACCATCTGTTTCCTGAGTCTATGTAATTATCCTCTTACTTTGTATTGTTGTTGTTGCTGTTATGTGCCGTTGAGTCGCTTGCAACTCATAGTGACCCTATATACAACAGCTCTAAACTCTGCTCTGTCCTGTGCCAATCTCACTGCCTCTGACACACTCATCCCGATTGCTCCAGTCACTGAATCAATCCATCTCCCAGAGGGCCTTCCCCTCCTGTGCCTCTCCTCCACCCTCCCAAGCATGACGTCCTTCTCCAAGGACCGGTCTCTCCTTACAACATGACCAAAGTATGTCAGATGAAGCCTCAGAATCCTTTCCTCCAAGGAGCAGCCTGGTTTAACCCTCTCCAGGATGAATCTGTTTGTTCTCTTAGCAGTCCATGGCACCTTCAGTACTCTTCCCCAGCACCACAACTCAAAAGCATCAATTCTCCTTCTATCCTCTTTGGTCATTGTCCAACTCTCTGATGCATAACAAGTAATTACAAAGACCATAGATACTCTGTATTGGTTCCTAATAATGATGGTATTATTTGTTATAAGAACTGTACTATTATTACTATTAACTTTATTCATTTCAAATATTGCCATTATTACATTTCTTTTTTTTTCAGTGGAGGCCTGAATGATTCTGTAAACTTCTGTTATGAGACTTTTGTCTGTAATATTATTGCTAAATATTTTTTCTATTTTCAGATAGTTTTTTAGTTTTCTATGTCCCCTGGATCACAAATTCGTAGTCAAGAACAAAATTGTATTACACTAACTTCCAAAACTCAAATTCACTTCAAACTATTCCAAATTATGACAACCCTCCATTGGGATTCCAAGGGTACAAATTAACACAGGAGGAGAATTGCAAACCTTTCTGTTAATAGCCCAACATGACAATCATCTTAGCAAAAACTAAATGCTTACTGCCTCTTTCAAAGGAGCTCTGTCTATTCCACCACTGTCCCAAGAATTAGATGAGGGGTGGGGGTGGCATAATCATAGGATTGATGGGTGGAGGGAGGGGTAAGTAAATAAAAGGGGAAAGATTTGGTATAAAAAAACAATGTATACGAACTTTTCAAGTAAACCAGTATAAAATTAAAAACAGCACAACAAAACAAAATAAAACACCAAAAACACTTGGGAGCAAAAGAGAAAAAAGTGTGAGGAGGGGAAGAAATAAACGAACTCTGGTGACATAGATCAAAGCTCATGCCTCTCTGGTGGTTCAAAGTCACCAGCAATTCTACTGAAGAAAGATGGGTAATATTTTCTTGTGCAATTTACAATCTTGAAAAGCTAAGGGTGGGTCAGTTGTAAGTTGGTTTTCACTCAGTGACAGTGAGTGAGTTGTTTTAATTTATCTGAATTCTTTAAAAATTTTGAAATTTATTTATTTATTAGTGTTATGTGCAAGAATCAATTTGTTGTTTACTATATATTGTGAACTGTAATATTGCTTAGAAGCCTGTGAGGTTATTCCACTTCCACCTCTTTCACAATTATTTCCGTTCTATAAATCTGAACATTCACATTGAGACAGACTAGGAAGAAGGATTGGCCATCCACTTCTGAAATAGCAGGCCTCTGAAAACCCTATGTACAA
>NW_006399796.1:5867736-5868913 GCF_000299155.1 Elephantulus edwardii | reverse complement strand
GACATACTTTGGACATGTTGTAAGGAGGGACGGGTCCTTGGAGAGGGACATCATGCTTGTGAGGGTGGAGGCACAGTGGAGGAGGGGAAGACCCTCTATGAGGTGGATTGATTCAGTGACTGGGATAATCGGGATGGGTGTGTCAGAGGCAATGCTATTGGTACAGGGTAGAGCAGGGTTTAGGGCTGTTGTACATAGGGTCGCTATGAGTTACAAATGACTTGATGACACATACCAACAACAACAAAAGTATTTGAATATTTTATACATTCTAGCTGTAAGCCCCCTGACCCGACATGTAAAATATTTTTTCCCAGTCCCTAGCTTCCATTTTTACCCTGTTGCAGAAAGTTTTGGAAGTGCATAGGGATTTTATTCTTCGAAAATCCCACTCATCTATTTTATCCTATCCTAGTTGGTGGTATTTCAAGACGTTTGGAAGACTGTTCATGTTGTGGATTAGGCCTTCTAGCGTTCTTTCAAGCTTTTATCTAATGAAGTTTATAGACCTTGGTTTAAGTCCTAGGGTCTTTGATATACTTTGAATTCATTTTGTGTATAGTGTGAAGTGTGGGTCTTGCTTAAGTTTTCTGCAGGTAGTTCTCCAATTTTGCCAACGCCATTTGTTAAAAAGGCTTCCCCACTTGACAGATTTCATTTCCTTGTTAAAATTATTTGATCATAGGTAGCCATAAACACAGGTTATATACATGGATTTCACCTGATGGTATGCATAGGAATCATATCGATTACGTCTGTGGAAAAAAATGGCTGGAGAAGCTCAATATCAGCTGTGAAAACGAGGCCAGAAGCTGATTGTGGGACAGACCACCAATTAATCGTATGCAAGTTCAAGCTAAAGTTGAGGAAAATTAAACCAAATCCAAGGCATCCAAAATATGACTTTGAGTCTATCCCACCTGAATTTCAGAACCATCTCAGGAACAGGTTTGAGGCCTTGAACACTAATGAGCAAATACCAGATGAGTTGTGCGAGGATGTCAAGGGTATCAACCAGGAAGAGTGAAAGTGGTCATTTCAAAGACAGAAGAGGAAGCGAAGACCAAAATGGATGTCAGAAGAGACTCTGAAAATTGCACTGGAGTGCAGAGAAGCCAAAGCACAAGGAAGAATTCAAGACACTAAAGAGTTGAATAGAAGATTTCAAAAGGCAGCA
>NW_006399796.1:5863994-5865592 GCF_000299155.1 Elephantulus edwardii | reverse complement strand
GCTGTTGCACATAGGGTCGCTATGAGTCGCAGGCGACTCGACGGCACATAACAACAACAACAACAACAGATTGAAAACATAATAGCAAAAGAAATGCATCAATTTGTCAAATGAATAAATACATTTTTCCATCTCTCAGTAGTAAAATGAAAATTCCTCCTGCTTTCTCCTGGGACAGACCTTGGTAGGAGCAATGTCCATGGACAGGCTGTCATGTGCCACATTCACCCCCCCCACCCCAGACATTAAGATAAAATTCGAACTCCATGTTGTACATATTATAGTTGGGCAGAAATAAGGACAGTAAGAAAGTGAGCCCTCTTAAGATGGCAGGTGATAGTTGTTTGCAATTGATACTCATTGTTAAAGTGCTTCCAAAAGGGCAATTATCTCTAATGCTGCACAGTTAACTTCTATTACTTAGCTGGTAATTATTCATTTTTGTAACTTATGTTTTGTGATTTATGGACTTCACCTCTGCCCCATCATCATTGGTTTTTACTATTCCATTGTTCATTAGTATGACTAAAAGAAGAGAGGAGATGAATTCTAATAACTCTGATTTTTCTCCTAGTCATTCAACTAGAGAATAGTGACACTTTTAGAAAATATGATGGCTTTGGATTAAAAGATACATTTGTGTGTGTGTGCACGTGTGTATTCTTATTTTCCATTACACTGATGACCAATAGTTCCTTCTAAGTTTAAGAAGCATATATTTATGAATTGCTATATGCCACCTTCTAAAAATAGTAAAAACCCTGCATTAATTGCTATTTTAAACTAGAAAAGATAAGTCTTATCTTTTATTTTCATTTTTAAATAAAGATATTTTAAAAATCTCATGAAGTAATTTTTTTACTACATAAGTTAATTAACTTACATTATGCTTAGATATGTCTGCGTAAATAAGGGTTTTGCTTTATTTTTCTTGGACTGAAAAAAAGTTGCAGATGCTTTGTTATTTACAGCTTTGTTTGAGTTCTAATTTTCTCTTCAAACTGTCCCTAAACCATCCTGCTGATACATGACTTATTCTCTTGAATACTTAATGCCCAGTGTCACAGGAACTGAGCTTCCTGCCTGGTCCTCTCTCTAGCCCTAGTCTAAAATATGTCTTTGAGAAGCAATGTCTAAAGAAAGTATCTCTATGGAGCTTCCTTGATCCTGGTTTCCTTTTCTACTATGATCTTCTGCAATATTTGCTACCTCTGCTTTTGACATTTGGTCCAGATACACTGTAGTTTAGTGCTCCTTTAGTGTTAGTCCTGCCTTGTTGGTAGTATTTTTCTAAGACTGATAACAGAAACTATAGCAAAGTCAGGTGCTGCATTGCAGTCTTTGTAAGTTTTATATCATCAATTCATTGCAGTAATCTTAAATATTATCTCAAATAACTACTTATTAGTGGAGAAATACCATGATTAATATCATAGTTTTGAAACCTATAACTTTTTGATATATGTGGTTGGTAGTGAAAATACATGTTGTTACCATTAGGTGATCACCATGACCACCAGTTACTTATTGCAATCATGTTGGAGCTGATTCATAATTGACCCTCTATTATGTTTCTGGAGCCTGTAAAGAGCTTATTC
>NW_006399796.1:5857161-5863498 GCF_000299155.1 Elephantulus edwardii | reverse complement strand
TATAGTGCAGCTGTCTTTGATGTGATTTTAAAGTTAAATCCATTTTTAAGGGGCCTACTGAAATGATATTTTTATTCTTGTAACTTAATAATTTATAACACCTTTCTTTTCTTTAACAGGCAGCCTAGAATATTTTCAGGTTATCTAATATATGCCTAATAAAAATCTATTCATCTCTCTGTGGGTGGGCACAGTCAAAGCACAAAACAGTGCTGTCAGTGGTGTTTCCTCTGTTAATAAAGATCCTGGAGAAAAATTTGACACAAACAGCAGGGGTTGGGTTCTCTTTCTTGTCTCTTTTGAAGTTTACCCTGCTTTCTTTATTGCTACACTTTAAAATTTGTCAAAAAGTTAAACAGTTATCTTATCATGGATTACAAGGAAACCTTTCACTCTGGAGGCCTTTGGCATGTTACTGTTAAGTTTAATATTCTTCAGATGTCTCTGTTTTGTACAGTAGATATTTCCTTTTAAGTGTCTGCTTGCTTACAAAATTTATAGTTTTAATCACCTAAAATGTGAAAATAGGGTCTGGTGATACAATTTTCAAGGAATTACGCCAATGATAATATTATGCTAAGCATTATTTCATTAAAGAAATTAAGTGATAATGTTGTTGAATACCCAGAGACCAACAAGCGATATAGTCTTTTCATCTCAGTGTCATTTACTTTTCCTCATTTAGATATTTCTTTCACATTAAGGAAATATGTTGGTATTTACATAAGGTTTTTCCTTTCACTCCGTCCTTTCTCTGTACCATGTGGATGTATTCTACAAGATCTTTTCAGCTTCGGCACATAACAACCAAATAGCAGCCTTATAGTGAGGACAATGAATAAAGAAGATCACTGAATGACTGATGCTTCTAAATTATGGTGTCAGCAAAGAAAATAGAATGTACCATTGTTATGTTGTTGTTGTTAAGTGCTGTCAAGTCAAGTGTGACTTATAGTGACCCTATGAACAAAAGATTTGAACCCTGTTCTTACTTGCACCATGCTCATACTTCCTGACAGTCAAGAGCCCATTGCAGCAGTAATCATGTCAATCCACCTGGTTGAAGGTCTTCCTCTCCTTCACCAACCCTTCACCCTTCTCCCAACATCATGTCTTTCTCCAAAGAATAGCACTTCTTAGCACCATGTCCTAAGTATGTGAGGTGAAGCCTCCTAATTTTTACTTCCAAAGAACACTCCAGCTGTATCATTTCCAAGATATATCTGTTCATTCTCTTGGCCGTTCATAGTGCTCTTCTTCAAAACCACAGCTCAAACATGTCAATTATTTTTCTGTCATTCTTATTCATGGTCCAGGTTTCAGATGCATAGCTAGTAATCAGAAAAAACTGTGGTCTGGACAATGACTAGGGATGATAGAATGAGACTTGATGCCTTTGAGCTGTGTTGTTGGAGAAGGCTATTGGATATACCATGGACTGCTAAGAGAACAAACAGGTTCATCCCGGACATGGTGAAACCAAGTTGCTCCATGGAGGCAAGGATTCTGAAGCTTCATCTGACATACTTTGAACATGTTGCAAGAAGGGACTGTTTCTTGGAGAGGAATATCATGCTTGTGAGGGTGGAGGGGCCGTGCAGGAGAAGAAGAATCTTGATGAAATGGATTGATTCAATGACTGAGGTAAAGGAATGGAATGTGCTGGAGCCAGTGCGATTGGCACAGGATAGATCAGCATTTAGGGTTGTGAGTCACAGGTGACTCGACACACATAACAAGAGTATCTTTTTAAGTTTGTGTATCAAGTTAAACCAAAAGGTTAAATAAGTGTTACAAACATGTTTTGAGACCTTTGGAGTCCCACTTTCATAGGGTTTTCAAGGTTTATTATTTTTGAAGTGGATAGCCAAGTACTTAAACAGGATTTGATAGTGGCAACTTGGCATTAGCCTTGGCAGGATTTCTGTCAATATTTCTTATTGGATAATTCTTCCTGTGAGGCTATCTTATACACTGTAGGAACACTGATCTCCACTCACTAGATGCCAGCGTTATCTGCCACAGGACGTTGCACCCAAAAATATTTCCCAAGTGCAAACTTACACTCTTCTGATGAGTCCATTCTAACTCATGATTAGTCTCCATCCGATTTACAAGACTTAAAATCTCTATAAAATGAGTCTATCAATCTTTTTCCCTGAAAAGTGACTTACAGATTTGAAGCACTGATTTTTCTGTTAGTAATCCTACACATTATGTGTTATATACTGCTCTTGTTGTTATTTTGTGCCATCAAGGAGAACCTACCCATAGCAGACCCTCTGGGGGAGGGGGAGGGTTCAGAAGCAGTAAATTACATTTGAGGAGATTGCTTATCTTTCTTTTTTCTTAAAAAAGATACTGTTTTATTTACTAAGTTCATAAAATTCAGGTATATTGTTTTCACACTGGATCTTTCCCCTTTCCTTCCATGAAACAGCTGTTGGATTTAAATTTTGTTCCTTTCAGATTGCAGCACAACTTCTTACTACTACATCATCACACCACCAGGTCACATGAAATATTCTCTGTAGCCAACACTACCCTGATACAGAAGCACTATTCACTGGTGTCTTATTTTTATTTAAGCATATTTAAATTAAGTAGTTTAATCTTACATGTGAGATAATATGCAAAATTGAGCTAGAACTTGATTTATAAGTGATAATATTGCTCGGTGAAGGGCACAAGATACTAGTGCCACTATATAGGTGAGAGATTCCCAATATATTTAATAGAGCAATATTTGTTGTTTGTTGTTATGTGCTGTCAAGTCAACTTTGACTCATTGTCACTCTATAAATAATAGCTCTGAACCATGCTGTATCCTAAATAAATTTCATAATCTCTGACACACCCATCCCCATTATCCCAGTCACTGAGTCAATCCATCTCATCCAGGGTCTTCCTCTCTTGTGGTGTCCATTCATCCTTCCAACAAAATGTTCTTCTCTACAGTCTGGTCCCTCCTTGAAATATATTCAAATTATGTCAGACAGAACTAAAAAATTGTTTCTTCCAAGGAGCAATCTGGTTTCACCCTCTCTAAGATGGATTGGTTTTTTTCTCTTAGCAGTCCATGGTGTGTCAACACTTTTCTCTAGCTCCACTCTCAAAGACATTGATTCTTCTTCTATCATCCTTAGTCAATGGTCCAGCTCTCTGATGCATAGCAACTAATTGTGAAGACTGTGGTCTTGATTAGGCACACCTTAGTCTCTAGACTGATAGCGTTGCTCTTCAAAAATCTGGAGACATCCCTGACAGTACATTTTCCCAATGCAATTCATCTTTCATTTTCAATGTTGCTGGTACCAATAGTGTTATTTTGGAGCTGATCAAGTTGAAGCTGTTAACAATCTGAGTCTCTTCTTCTATCATGATGCTGCCAATTTGCCCAGTGGTGAGAATTTTTTTTTTCATGTTGAGCTTCAATTCATATTGAAGACTCAGTCTTTGGTTTTCTGAAGCAAATGCCTCAGGTCCTCCTCAGTTTCAGCAAGCAATTTTGCATCATCTGCATAACACTGATTGGTGATGTGTCTTCCTCTAATCCTGATGCCACATTCCTCCTCATAGATAATCTTTCCACAATTAGATTGAAGAGGTATGGTGATAGGATGCATCCATGGAATATACCTTTCCTGATTTTTTTTACCATGCATTGTTTCCTAGCTCTGTCTGATGACTGTCTCCTGGTCCAATCAAGTGTTCTGGGATTCCCAGTCTTCTCAGATTTCCATACAGTCAAATGCTTTTGTATAAAGCAATAAAACACAGGTGGACATTACTCTAGTACTCTCTACTTTCAGCGAAGATCCACCCGACATTGGCTATAATATCCCTAGTATGATGCTTCTTCTAAATCCAGCCTATGATCAATGACTTTTGTACTAGCAGTCAGGAAATAAGTAGATATGTCGTCCTGAGAATGTCTATAATCAGTATCTTTCCAAAATACTAAAAAGTAAGGATATTAGTTTAACAACTATGGTTTACCTGGCCTAAGCTGTAGTTTTTTCAAGTATTTGCTGTGCTTATCTGAGAGTTGAGCTGTGAATAAACACAACAGAAAAATAACTGACTTCTTTGACTTATGGTGCTAGAAAAGAGTACTAAACATCCCATGGATGGTTAAGAGGGGGGAATAATGTCCTGGAGAGGGTGTAGCAAAGGTGCTTCATTGAAGGAAGGATGGCAAAACTTCAACTTTCATGTTTTTGCATGTTGTTAGAAGGGGGCAGTCTTTGGGGAAAGACATCATGCTTAGAATAGAAGAGAGTCAGTGAAGGAGAGAAAAACACTCAATGGGATACATTGACACACTGACTGTAACAATGGGCTTAATTATGGCAGAGTTCATGAAGATGGTGACAGATAAGGCAGGGTTTAGATTCATTATTCCTAGGGTTTCTGTGTGTTATATTCAACTTGACAACACCTAATAACAAGAGTAAATCAATTATAATTAATTCTGATAATGCTTACAGCAGTGTGAAAAAGAAGAGAGTAGTTTTAATATAATGTTCCTTTGTCTCTTTGTAGATGATGCCACATTCCTCCTCATAGAGTCCAGTTGGTTAAACTTTCTTATAATGAGCATCTTGTTAAATATATAAAAGTGCTTATTTCAGTAAATTATAGCCAACTATGTCTCAATCCATTTCATCTCTGATTCAATTAGGTCAAAACCAAAGATTTAAACACTGTGTACACTGGCCATTTCTGTAAAGCCTTTTATTCTTTAATCACTTTTGAAATAAATGCCTCCACTATACCACTTTGTAGTGTCTAATATGCACTCCTTTTAACAATGGTGAATGAACATCAGATGGAGTGAACATTCAGCATAATACACAACCATAACAGGAGAAAACACTTGGGGTGCATTTTTCTCTAATTGAAGCCTTGAAGTGCTATCTTATTTATTGGACTATCACACTTTATTGAAAATGGGATTTTCAGGTTTTAAATCTCTAGAAAAAAGGTTAATGGAAAAAGAAAACATGTTATTTTTTAAGTGCTAACTACTGTGTATTCTAAAAATCTGATTAACCCTCAGTTATCAGTAAGATAAAGTTCAGAAATACACCATGATAATAAAGTAATACTATAGAATTCTTGGGTTAAAAGTAACTGTATGCATTGTTCTGTTAAATCTAATAAGTTGTATGACTTGATTTCTTCAAAGCAATAGAGCATTCTTAACCTCAGCTCAGCTCCATTATTTCCAATAAGCATTTCATAATTAAATGCACTGGATCAATTTGAATTCAATAGAAAGCAATGCTGTGATAAGCAGATCATTTCTCTCTAATCTTTGCTGTCAATGGATTAGCTCAGGATAGTGCAGTCTAACACAATTGATTTCAATAAAAAAGTTATTAAGTGATAAATCTGTTTTTGTATATAACCATGCAGCACAAAAATGTTAATATTTTAAATTATTAAATATTTTCTAGAACCACTTTTTCAAGCCAAACTTGAAAGATATTTTCCTGGTCAAAGGGAAAATTATTAAATATATATATACACTAAAATTAGCCAAAATAAGGAACTCTGCCAGCTTAGTGGTAATGATTTGTGCTGCCAACCCAAAAGAAAGAGATTACAATCCACTACTTGCTCCTAGAATAAAAGATGGACAATGTCCTCTTATGCAATTTTCAACCTATGAAAACTAACATAAGAGTTCCGATATGAGTCAATTCCAGTTCAGTGGTGAATAACAACAACAACAACAACATCCCAAATATGTCTAACTGAAATACATGGCTCTTTCTTTAGCTAAGGAACATAGCAAAGAAGTGTATTATCAGAAAGAATAAATTAGGATGAGTATGACAGCAATAGTTTCATGTAAAATCTTTCTGAAACCCAGAAGGAGAAAGACTGACATGGTGATTGCAGTAGTGAGGTTGAGCATTGTGAAGATCATTAGGATAGAGCGAGAAAGGGCGAGGTTTTGATCTGTTGATCATGGGATTTGTTTCTTGTAGTTGACTGTTGACTCTGCAACACCTAACAACAACAAAAATCTTCAAGATAATTGTCCTTATTAAAGCAGAGTCCGTGTCTTAGAAACTGAAGGGCAGAATGAACACTGCCTGACAGCACATCCAAGAAGAATCTGTCCTGATTGAAGAATATTTCAAATCTTACTTGTAATTTGATAACTTCCTTAAAAAATCATATTCGTGGGAGCTGCCTGTGAGTTCTATGTAGACACTGTACTGAAGTAGCAAACCTAGTAATAGGGTGTTGAAAACTCTGAGGAGGACAGTTGGTATTAGAATTGGTAGAAGGTGGATTGGCGAGCATGAAGGCCTGCCTAAGA
>NW_006399796.1:5856019-5856506 GCF_000299155.1 Elephantulus edwardii | reverse complement strand
TATGTGGATCATAACAAGTTATGGCTAACATTGAGAAGAATGAGACCCCAAGAGTACCTAATTGTACTCACGTAAAATCTATACTTAGACCAATGTTTTATTTTGCAAACAGAGCAAGGGAACATTGTTGTTGTTGTTGTTACATGCCGTCGAGTCACTTGCAACTCATAGCGACCCTATGTACAAAAGCCCTAAACTCTGCTCTGCACTGTGCCAATCACACTGTCTCTGACACTCCCATCCCGTGAAGCCCAGTCACTGAATCAATCCACCTCATAGAGGGCCTTCCCCTCCTGCGCTGTCCCTCCAGCCTCCCAAGCATGATGTCCCTCTCCTAGGACAGGTCTCTCCTTACAACTTGTCCAAAGTATGTTAGACAGAGCCTCACAATTCTTGCCTCCAAAAAGCCTCCCAGTTTAACCCTATCCAGGATGAAACTGTTTGTTTTCCTAGCAGTCCATGGTACTCTCAATACTCTTCTCCAGCA
>NW_006399796.1:5851508-5854162 GCF_000299155.1 Elephantulus edwardii | reverse complement strand
GGTCTGTAGTGTGTCAGGAAGTGTGAGGATGGCACAAGATAAGACAGGGTTCCATTTCATTGTTCATAGAGTTGCTATGAATCTTACTCTACAGCACCTAATAATAACACCACATATATGCTTCCATAAAGTTAAGGAAGTTGGGGATTTCTATCAACTTGAAGTTTGACATTTTACACTCTGAAGCTGGCCAAATATGCACTCAAGATTAATTACTAGTAACTGAGGACTTGAATGCAAAAGTTGTAAACACAAAGAGGAACTAGTAGTCTAAAGTATGGACTTGGTGATGAAAATTAGGCTGGAGACTGAATTACTGAATGTTATACAATAATCTATTAATTGCAAATATTTTCTTTAAATAACAAAAAAAATGACTATTCACATGGACTTCACTTGATGGACTACAAAGAAGTCAGATTGACACAATCTATAGAAAGGATCATTGGAGAAACACAGTATCAGTACTCAAAACCAGGTGCTGACTGTACCACTGTATCACTCAAGTGCATGTTAGAACTGAAGTTGGAAAAAAATTAATCAAAGTCTAAAATAAACAAAATATGACCTTAAGTCTATTCTACCTAAATTAAAAGTCATCTCAAGAAAAGATCTGAGACATTTAATACTAATGATGGAAGACTAGATGAGTTGTAGGATGATATCAAGTAAATTATCCAGGAAGAAACCAAAGGACATTAAAAATTTAAAGGAGAAAGAAAATACCAAAATAAAAGTTAGAATAGATTCCAGAAATGGACTGAAACATCAAGAAGCCAAAACAAAGCGAAGAACTTACAGAGAAAAATAAAAAATGGATTTCAAAGGGCAACGTGAGAAAGCAAGGCAAAGTATTATAAAGCAATGTGCAAAGAGCTGAAGCTAGAAAATAAAAAGGAAAGCATTCACTTTGTATTTCTCAAATAGTACTGAAAAAGAAATTCAAACCTTGAGTTGCAATATAGAAGGACGCCATGGCCCAAATCTTGAATTATACAGTAAGTAAGCTTCAAAAGAAGTTGGAAGGAATACACAGAGTAATTGTATCAAAAATAGTGATGACAGAAACATTTCAGGAAGAAATAATTATCATCCCTGATGAATGATGGTGAATAAAGAAATCCGAGGGGCAATAAAGGCATTAGCAAAAATAAAGTCTCAAGGAATTGATGAGATAACAATTGTCATGTTTCATCAAACAGATAGATGCAGCCATGTGTTCACCAAGCTATGCCAGAAAATTCGGAAGATAGCTACTTGGCCAAGTGACTGCAAGAGTTTAATATTTCTAAAAATGTGATCTAATAGAATGTGGAAATTACTAAACAATATTATTAATATCATATGAAAGCAATATCTTCCTGTAGATTATTAAAAAAACTACTGTAACAGTAAATCAATAGAAAATTGCCAGAAATTCAGGCTAGATTTATAAGAAGTAGTAGCACAGAGCTTATCAAAGATGATGTCAAAATGGATCTTGGCTGAAAGAAGAGAATATCGGAAAATTTTGTGTTTAATTGACTATACAAAGTCTATTGACTGGGTGGACCATAACCAATTATGCCTGACAGCGAGGAGAATGAGAATCCCAGAACCCTTAACTGTGTTCCTGCAAAACTCAGTAAGTTGTTGTCTGAAAAAAGAAGGGGAACATTACATGATTTAAAAGTCAGGAAAGGTTTGTGTCAAGATTATATTCTTTATTCTGAATGAGTTATTCATTTATTCTGAATGAAGAATAAATCATTTGAGAAGCTGGATTGTATGAAAAAGAATGTGGCATCAGGATCAGAGGAAGATTCACAAACAACCTGAGTTATACAGATGACACAGTCTTTTAACTAAAAGTGAAAAGACTGTGAAATACTTGTAGAGGATCAAGGACTTCAATATGGGTTATATTTCAACATCAAGGAAGAAAATTCTTACCACAAGGCCAATAGACAACACTATGATAGATAAAAAGAAAAGTTTGAAATTGTCAATAATGTCATGTTGCTTAAATCCATAATCAATAGTCTTGCAACTAGGAACCAGAAAAATCAAAATAAATATTGTATTGGAAAATTCTGCTGTCAGGGATTTCTACAAAGTGTTAAAGAGAAATGATATCAGTTTGAAGACCAAAGTGCACATTATCCATGTGCACCAAACCATGATCTTTTCAATTACTTGCTATGTAGGTGAAAATTGGATAACATAAAGAACGGTTGTTATTTGAGAGAAGAATGCTGAATATTCCACAGACTGTAAAAAGAGACAAATATGTTTTAAAAAACGTGTATCCTGGGTGTTCTTTGGAGGCAAGGCTAGTGATTATTTGTCTCACATAGTTTGAGTACATAGTTAGAAGGGGTCAGTCCTTGTAAAAGGACACTAGGCTTGGAAATGTGAAGAGTAAGTAATGGAGGAAAAAATCTCCAACACAAGGAATTGGCAGAGTGACTGTAAAGGTAGGATCTAGAATGTCAGAGATGATCAGGTAAGACAAGGTCTCATTGGTCATAGAGTCACTGAGTCATAATCCACTTGAGGGCACCTTATCAATATGAATATATATAAACTCACATATGTTGTTGTTGTTATGTGCTGTCAAGTCACTTGCGACTCATAGTGACCCTATGTACAACATTCCTAAATTCTGCTCTGTC
>NW_006399796.1:5849551-5850304 GCF_000299155.1 Elephantulus edwardii | reverse complement strand
CTATAAATATCTATATATCTATATATATATCTATCTATCTCTATCTCTATCTAATCTATATTTATCTATCATCTATCTATCTATCTACATCTCAATGGCATTTAACAACACAGAGAGAGAACATTTGGCCTAGTGGACCAAAAGCAATGTTACCAAGCCAAAGGTGGGTGACTCTAATTCGTGGCCCTAAGGCCTGTTTTTTATGGTTTTTCTTCAAACATTCTTCTAGGTCATATAGCCCTGGTGTGTCCATTAGCTGTACAGAGGTAACTTGTTGTCACTGCGAAGCTGTACACTGTGACACTGATGTGTCAAATGCACTAACGGTTACCCACTGTGGATAGTCTTTGGTGGAGCTCCCCAGTTCTAATCGATCAGCTGCTCCATAGAAGAAGAACAGGCAATCTGCTCCTGTGCAGATATGTATCTGGTGGCCTATCACCTCCTGTACAATTAACTCCCTTGAAAAGCTTCTGGAGGGTGACCTATGGGTAAGTTTCAACCAGACAGCAAACAACAACAGTTAGAAGCCTTGCTGTAAACTCAAAGGCCCACAGATTAAATTCACCAATTGCTCTGTGACAAGATGCACAATTTCTTCCATTGTAATTTACTGCCTCTGGAAACCCTCTGGAGAGTCAGTTATGGGTTGGTTCAGATTTGGGAGCACAGAATGGAAATCCCAGAACATTTTACTATGCTCGTACAAAACCTATACTTAGACCAGTGTAACCGCCGGCTGAAACCGACCTG
>NW_006399796.1:5847782-5849371 GCF_000299155.1 Elephantulus edwardii | reverse complement strand
TCCCAGAGATGGACAGGGGTGGCAGCTGCATGTACTCAGGATGGCTTCCTACAGACCAGGAGGCAGTAAGCATGATAGAACAAAAAAACACATGGTTCCAGGTCAAAAAAGTTGTATGCCGAGGATTAATCTTATCTTCATACCTTGTCAATTTATACTATTCAAAGAGATCATCTGGGATGCTCGACTTTATGAGGAGGAATGTGGCATCTGGATTGGAGGAAGATTCATCAACAACCTGTGTTATACAGATGACACAACCTTGTTTGATGAAACTGAGGAGGATCTGAGGTGTTTGTTGCAGAAGGCCAAGGACTGCAGACTTCAACATGGATTTAAGCTCCACATCAAGAAAACAAACTGACAGCATCATTATAGTTGGCGAAAAGACTGAGATTGTTAACAGTATCAGCTTGCTTGGTTCAACAATCAACACTTGGAAACACCAGTCAGAAAATCAAAAGACGATTTGTATTAGGAAAATCCTGCTGTTAGGAACATCTTCAGATTACTGAAGAGCAACTAAGTCATTCTAGATACTAAAGTGTGCCTGATTCCAGCCATGGTCTTCACAATTAATTGTTATGCATCAGTGAGATGGACAGTGTCTAAGAAATATAGGAGAAAAATCTATGCTTTGAGTTGTGGTGTTGGAGAAGAGTACTGAACATATTTAGTTTGAGACTGATTGGTACACTTTAAACAGTCAACTTTTAGGTTAGCAGCATAACTGTTTTAAGTGTTAGCTGGTTTTACCACCCAAGGACAGACACTTTAAAGTTTAAGAGAATATTAAAATATATGAGAATATATTATCCCAGATCAGTCACCATATCCACCAAATTCCCCACTTGTTCTTTTGAGAACCTCAAAGTCCTCGTTGTTGTTGTTATTTGCCATCAAGTTAAATACAACTCAATGCCCAACAACTTTGAACTCTGGTCTGTCCTGAACCAACCTCACTATCTCTGACACATTAATTCTCATTACCCTGGTTAATGTGTTAATACATCTCATCCAGAATCTTTCTCTCTTGCATGATCCCTCAAACTTTCTAAGCACAAAGTCCTTCTCCAAGGACTGGTCCTTCTTGACACCATGCCCAAAGTTTGTGAGATGGTGCCTTGAAATCCTTGCCTCCAAGGAGCAGCTTGTTTTCATCCTTTCAAGCCCAGACCTGTTTATTCTCTTGGCAGTCCACATGAGTTTAATACTCATCTCCAGCACCACAACACAAAGGCTTCAATTTTTCCATTGTCTTTGTCCATTGTCTTTGTCCATTGTATAGCTCTCTAGAGCATAGCAAGTTATTGTGAAGACTATGGCCTGGATCGAGTACGCCTTAGTCTCTAGACATTGTTGCTCTTCAGTACTCTAGAGAGGTCCTGGAGAGAAAGTTTTCTTAATCCTTGAGGTATTTTAAAGTGTGGTAAGAGGCAGACACAGAATGAAATGACATATGAGCAAAAGCTTATGGTGATGAAGAAAGAAGTTCAAACTGCTTTGAAGGAAATAGTAAAAACTAAAGCCCCAGGAACAGATGGTATACCAATTGACATATTTCAACTAACAGATGCTTCCCTAGATGT
>NW_006399796.1:5844764-5846400 GCF_000299155.1 Elephantulus edwardii | reverse complement strand
CAGATGTTTAGGCAACTGGTGTATAAATTACCCTGAATTTCCTTATTCAAGCTCCTTCACAAACTTTCAAAATTTTATTATTATTAATTTTAATGAAAATTTACAGAGAGTTGGGATTTCCATTCTTTCTTTGTTGCACTTTTTTCCCTGTTCCCTCTCCCCTTCCCCTACAGGCCCCCGTGCCCCGCCCCCGCCCCGTGCTGTTTGGTCTTCTCTTTGAAAAGCAAAAGAAAATTTCTTTCATTGTTATACAATCCACCCCCGCAAGTCCACTCCACTATGCAGCACAAACTTTTTGGTGACACAGCCACTCTTTAAAAACTAAAAATCTTAAAATAAGATGATCATTCACCATTAACACTAAGCCTGTGATATGCAAGGCATTGTCAAGCAGCCCATGGTTTTCTGAAATGAATAGTCAAGGCAGTTGAATCCGAAAATAATTGATAAATAAAGACTATCATTTAGTATAAAAAGCACTTAGCTAAAATTTAAGCTCTTTACTATGCCCCCTAAGAGATTTCTTATTCAATACTGTTTAAGAAAATTTTATCAAGAACAAAAACTATAGACAGGGAGGAAACAGTTTGCTGACACACACCTCAGAAAAACATTTATTTTGAAATATAATTTGGAACTGTCATCTCTGTAAAGTTACCTTGACTTTTTTCTAAGTGTGTTTGTATTTTTTTGTATAATTGATGAGAAAAAAATGTGAAGTGAAAGAGAACCCAAATGAATTAAAAATGTATACTTGTAAGTCATTTTACAGCCTGCATATGAAGAAAGAAATATGAGGAAAATTTTTATGAGCTGAAAAAAATATCCCCTAGCTTACTGTATTATTTATATTTAAAGACTATTGATTTGAAGGAAGCCCAGGCTTTTAACCTACTTAGAGTACTCCATGTTTTGATGTGCTATTTAGTTACAGGCATAGAATAAATGAAATAGATGATGATCTCTTACAATCTTCAGTAATTGTGAAAGATAGTAAAAGAGTAAGGCAAACATTGAAACTGAAGTTTACCTTTCCAAAAATTTGAGAAATGAATTCGCAAAACAAAAGGAGAATGGAAAGGTGGAGAAAGAATATTGCTTACTTTCTGAGATCTAATTTGTGTGCTTGTAAAATGCTTTTAAATAAATTAATGACTTTTTGAGTTAAATAAAGTGCACAAATGGCTAAGAACAACTCTGTCATGTTTCAAAACAACCAATCTGTATTACTACTTTTAGAAGGACTATGAAGTAGCAGGACATATACTAATGGTTATCATCTTTATTTCTTTGGGTTCTTTACCAAGACATCTGGCAACTTTCATGAGTAAGCTGTTTGAACAGTCTACTGATGTACTATTAACTGAAGGAGTCTCAAATCCATTACAGGCAAAGTAAGTCACCTTTGTAAGTCAAAGATTCTCATGAATTATTTTCATTCTGGTTTAATGGTGTGTGAAGATTCAAACATTTCAGAGTTGAATGTGTTGTGTTCTGTGTACTATGGTGCAGGTAGGAAACTGCAAATTGTTTTAAAGTTTCAGTAATTTAGAGGAAATCAGTTGAGACTCATCAAACTACCAATAAAGGGTTTGAGGTTTTTTTATTCTCCTGCTCAGATATTTTGTGGACATCA
>NW_006399796.1:5841291-5843369 GCF_000299155.1 Elephantulus edwardii | reverse complement strand
AAGATATAAATATTCATTTATACTGTTATAATAATAAGCTACCTCTTTAAACACTTGTAATATTCCACTGCTAAGTGCTTTGTGTATTTAAATTTAGCATTTTTCAGAACCCTGTGAGGTATATGGAAAATCAGGGCACAGAATATGCAAAAATTCACCTAAAATTAACAGTTTATAAACAAGGAGTTAGAATTGAGAGTAGGGTGTGCTGGACCAAAATCTGTATATTTCATCTGTGTTCTATTGCTGCTGTTAGTTTCTATACAATCAATTTAGACTCCTATTTATTTGTTCACTGATTGTCTGCAACATTACTGTGAATTATGCTAAAACTCATAGAGGGTTTTCCAAGGCTATCAGTTACAGCGAAGGAGATTGTCCATTGCTCTCCCATTCCCTTCACATATTCTGGAAGACATGGATTTAGTAGACTCTTTTGTAATTTTGTAAAAAGTTTATGTATACCTACGTATATTCTTTTTGACAGTTTTGATAACTAAGTGAGAGTGAGCAAATTTATTGGCCTGAGTGGACACAGAAGAAAGAGGAACAGTCTTCTCCCATGTGATTTACTGTGAAACAAACCATTAATAGTTTTTTTCATATGCAAATTCAGACTGAAGCTGAAGAGAATGATAGAAAATTCCTAAGAGGCAAAATACAGCCTTGAGAATATTCTATTACATTTAGAGATTACTTTAAGAACAGATAAAATACATTGAATACTAGTGTCTGAATAAAGATTGAGTTGGGAGTGACATTAAGGGCATTTATGTGAAGAAAGTAAAAAGTCATTAAAGCATAGAAATAAAGAAATAACAAAAATAAATATTAGAGCTCTGAAATTTGTTAATAATATGGAAAGAGTAAAACTTTATAATTGTATGGATGGAATAAAGATTAACAAATCAAAAGGGAGAAAAGAAAGTAAGAAAGTAAGAAAGAGTTAAACATAAGGTTTCAAAAGGTGATTTGAGAAAATGCAGTTAAAAATATTACAATGAAATGTACAAAGATGTAGGCTTAAGAAATTAAAAGCACAAAATAGACTCAAAGTTCCTGAAAATGAAAGAACTGAGGGAAAACCTCAAATTAAAATTAAAATTTTGAAGAGTGTTGTTATGTGCTATCGAGTCACCTAGTCTGGACAATAGCTCTGGACCTTGCTCTATCTTAATCCAACTTCATAGTCTCTTATACACATATCCCAATTATCTCAGTCACTGAATCAATCCATCTCATCCAGGGCCTTCCTCTCTTGTCTTGCCTCTCCACTCTTTCAAGCATTATGTCCTTTTCCAAAGAGTTACCCCTCCTGACAACATGCCCAAAGTATGTGAGACCAAAGTTTCAAGATCCTTGCCTTTAAGGAGCAGCCTGGTTTCAACCTCTTTAGGATAAATTTGTTTATTCTCTTAACAGACTACAGTATGTTCAGTACGCTTCTGTAACACCACAGCTCAAAGGGAGAGATTCTTTTATTATCTTTAGTCATTGTCCAACTCTTTGATGCATAGCAAGTAAATTTGAAAACCATGGCCTGAATCAGGTACACCTTAGTTTCTAATCTGATAATGTTTCTCGTAAGTTCTCTGAAGAGGTCCTTGACAGATTTCCCCAGTGCAATTCATCTTTTGATTTCCTTCCTCCTGGTCCCAAGAGTGTTGATTGTGCAGCCAAGCAAACTGAAGTTGCTAAAAATCTCAATCTTTTCTCTGTCTACTATGATACTGCCAATTGGCCCAGTGGTGAGAATCTTTGTTTTCTTGATATTGAGCATCAACTCATATTGAAGGATCCAGTCCTTGACTTTCTGTATCAAATGCTTCAGGTCCTCCTCAGGTTTAGCAAGCAAGGTTGTGTCATCTGCATAATGTAGGTTGTTATTGAATCATCCTCCAATCCTGATGTCTCATTCCTCCTCATAAACTCTAGACTCTTGGTTGATCTGTTCTGCATAGAGATTGAAAAGTTATGGAGATAGGCTGCATTCCTGGCATATATCTTTCCTGAGTTTGAACCATGCAGTTTTCCTTCTTCGGTTCTGATGGCTGCTTCTTGGTCCAAGTATATGTTTC
>NW_006399796.1:5830800-5840881 GCF_000299155.1 Elephantulus edwardii | reverse complement strand
CCAGGTAGTTGTCCTCCAGATAGTGACTATATTAAACACACTGTTTTTGTGTGCCTTTGAGTTGGAACCATAACTGACCCTCTAGTGAGTTTTTCAGAGGCGATTGATTGCAAAAGGGGATTCCCTTCACAATGTAAACTCCAGTAATACCAATATCACAGAGTAGTGAAGAAATAGGAAGATAGAGGGAGTGAGAATACTGAGCTATAAAGCCAGAGGGACAGTAGATACAAGAGGAGCTTGGCTCCACAGTCAACACTCTTGGTGCTAGCAGCCAGGAAACCAAAAGACAAATTGCATTGGGGAAATTTGCTGTCAGAGATCTCTCCAGAGCACTGAAGAACAATGATATCAGTCTAGACACTAAATTGCCTGATCTGGGCCATGATCTTCACAATTACTTGCTATGCATCAGAGAGCTAGATAATGAATTAGAATGATAGAAGAAGAATTGATACCTTTGAGTTGTGGTGCTAGAGAGAGTATTGAATATATCATGAACTTCTAGGAGAACAAATAGTTTTCTTCTGGAGAGGGTAAGACCAGGCTGCTACTTGGAAGCAAGGATTGTTTAAAGCTTCTTCTGAAGTACATTGAACATGTTGCAAGGAGGAACCAGTCCTTAAAGAGGTACATCATTCTTGGAAGAGTGAATGGACCACGGAATAGAGGAAAACCCTGGATGAAAGGGATTGACTCAGTGACATATGTAATGGTGGTGTATGTGTCACGGACAATGAGGTAGGCTTAAGACAGAGCAGGGATAAGAACTGTTGTACATAAGGTTGTTTTGAATCTCAAGTGACTCGATGACACATAATAACAGCAACAATTTGGCCAACCAATTGATAGAGATTTATATTTACATCAATACCACAGAAAATTAACCCAATACAATGTTGAAATTTTAGAACAATATTAAAATTTTGATGATGATCTTAAAAAAATTGTAACAACTTATCGACAAAGGAACTGCTTGTTTTTCAAGTCAGGTTCAGATTAGGCTGTAGAACAAGCGGTATTATTGTTATCACGTACCCTGGTTGAAAGTATATAAATACCATATAGTTGTATACCTCTGTCTAATTTATGAGGAAATGTATTATGATACATAACAATTTGAGGATAAAATTGCTAAGAATAGGATTTCCAGAACACGAAACTGTACTCATGCAGAACCTCTAGTTGGACCAAAAACCAGTGGACTAGAAGAGAACAAGGAGATATTGCCCTACTAAAATCAGGAAATATAGTCAATAGTATTGTATCGTCTCATCTTGTTAAATCTACATGCCTACCAAATAATCTTAGAAGCTGGACTACAAGAAAAAGAATATGGTATCAGGATTGGTAAGCAGATGACACAATTTTGGTTACTTTTCGTTGTTGTTATGTGTCATCTAGTCGTTTGCGCCTCATAGCAACCCTATGTACAAAAGCCCTAAATTCTGCTCTGTCCTGTGCCAATCACACTGTCTCTGACATTCCCATCCCAATTATCCCAGTCACTGAATCAAATCACCTCATAGAGGGCCTTCCCCTCCTGCACCTGCCCTCCACTATCCCGGGCATGAAATCTTTCTCCAGTGACCAGTCTCTCCTTACAACATGACCAAAATATGTCAGATGAAGCCTCAGAATCTTTGCCTCCAAGGAGCTGCTCAGTTTAACCCTATCCAGGATGAATCTGTTTGTTTTCTTAGCAGTCCATCATACCCTCAATACTCTTCTCCAGCACCACAGCTCAAAGGCATCAATTCTCCTTCTATCCTCCCTAGCCATTGTCCAACTCTCTGATGCATAACAAGTGATTGCAAAGGCCATAGCCTGTATCAGACACACCTTAGTCTCCAGAGAGACACCATTTCTTTTCAACACTTTGAAGAGGTCCCTGACAGTAGACTTTCCAATCATAATGCATCTTTTAATTTTCTGGCTGCTGGTGGCAAGCGTGTTGATTGTGGAGCCAAGGAAACTAAAGCTGTGAACAATCTCAATCTCTTCACCATCCATCCTAATGCTGCCAATTGGCCCAGTGGTGAGAATCTTTGTCTTCTTGATATTAAGCCTCAATCCATATTGAAGGCTGCAGTCCTTGACCCTCTGCAGCAAGCACTTCAGGTGCTCCTCAGTTTCAGCAAGCAGGGTTGTATCATCTGCATAACACTGATTGTTGATAGATCTTCCACCAATCCTGACCCCACATTTTTCCTCATAGAGCCCAGACTCCCGGATAATCTGTTCTGAATACAGGATGAAAAGGCATGGAGACAAGACAAATCCCTGGTATATGCCCTTCCCAATTTTGAACCATGCAGTGTTTCCTTGCTCTGTTCTGACGACTGCCTCTTGGTCCAAGTATAAGTTTCTCATTAGCACAATCAACTGTTCTGGGATTCTCATTCTTCTGAGAGTCAGCCACAGTTTGTTATGATCCACACAAACACCTTTGCATAGTCAATGAAACACAGATAGACATTCCTCTGGTATTCCCTGCTTTCAGCTAAGATGCATCTAACATTAGCTACAGTATCCCTAGTACCATGACCCCTTGTAAACCCAGCATGGACTTCTGGCAGTTCTCTGCTAATGTGCTGTTCCAGTTGTTTTTGGATAATCTTCAGTAGAATCTTGCTTACATGTGAAATTAATGATATTGTTCTATAGTTTCCACACTCTGTTGGGTCACTCTTCTTTGTAATGGGAACAAATCTCTTCCAGTCATTTGGCCAAGTGGTTGTTCTCCAGATTTCTTGGCACAACTTAGTGAGCACATCCAGGACAGCATCTGTTAGCTGAAATACGTCAATTGGCATACCCGCCTATTCCTAGGGCCTTATTTTTCACTATTTCCTTCAAAGCGGCTTGAACTTCTTCCTTCATCACCATACACTCTTGCTCTGATGTTGTTATATTAAACATTTAAGTATTTACTGAAAGATAATAGTTTTTAGCATGGATCACATCTTAACATTAAGAAAACAAACTAGAATTTATTGAATAAATAGCACGATAAGGTGAGATACGATATAAATTGCTAAAGATTTCATTTTCCTTTGATTCACAACATCCATTAAAACTACAATCAAGGCATCAAATATCACATTAGTTAATGGTAAATAGGAAAGAGTAAATATGGAAATATAAGTAAAGAGACTATGCTGTTGTTGTTATGTGCTCTTGTTTAAAGACTGACTCATAGTTGGCTCTTTAGTGGGTTTCCAAAGATCACACTGGAGGAGACTGCCAACTTTTTCCCTTGGAGCAACTGATGGATTTGAACCCTCTGCCTTTGGGTTGGCAGCAGTACTCACTAGGCCAAAACCCAGCAGGTCTTGATGACAGTTTAGACATAGAATTTGAATGAGAGGAAACTGTTAATTATTATTAGAATTCTACTAGAGAGAATGCCAGAAGAATGTATGTTTATGCTTCATTGACTACACAAAGACATTTTCCTGCGTGGATCGTAATGGGTTATGGCTAACATTGAGAAGAGTGAGAATACCAGAGCACTCAATTGCTGTTACACAAACAGAACATGGGAATACCACATTGTTTAAAATTAATTAGGGAGTGTGTCAGAGCTGTATTTTTCTCTTCATACCTATTCAATCTGTATGCTTAGCAAATTATTTAAGAAGTTGGACTCTATGAAGAAGAATGAGGAAGACTCATCCAAAGCCTGCCTTATGCAGATGATACAACCTTGCTAGCTGTAAGTGAGGAGGACTTGAAGCACTTGTTGCAGGTGATGAAAGAATATAACCTTCTATATGTATTGCATCTCAACATCAAGAAAACAGAAGTTCTTACCACTGGACCGGTATGCAACATTGTGATAGATGGAGAAAAGATTGAAACTACCAACAACTTCATCTAATTAGGATTCATAACCCACATCCTTGTTACCAGCAGTCAGGAAATCAGGAGACAAATTGCACTGGGAAAGTCTGCAGTAAGCAACCTCTCTAAATTATTAAGGGGTGATGCTTTCAGTTTGAGAACTAAGGTGTAAGTGTTTCAAGCATATTATTTGTTATGCATCTGAGAATTGGACAATAAATAAGGATGATGGACAAATAATTGATGCCTTTGAACAGTGATGTGGGAGAAACGTGCTGAACATCTCAGACTTCCAAAAGAAAAATCAAATGTATCTTGGAGAAAGTTCAGCCAGAGTGTTCTTTGGAGGCAAGGATGATAAAACTTTGCCTCACATACTTCTGCATTTATATACTAAGCTTGAAAAAAAATGTAATTCTGCATAATCTCTTTCCAAGATGATCCCCTCTCCCATTCCTTTTTAAAAAAATGCATTGCAGGCCAACGATGGAATAAAAAAAATTACTCTAGTTTTGTAGTTGTAATTTTTTGAAGTTATCACTCATTTGCTGCAGGTTAATGAGGGGCTTCTTTTCCTTTTGGATAAATCAAATAAGAGTCATCTTCAACAAAGCTTTGTTGTCTAAAGTTTGTCTCAGCCTGATTATGGATAATTTGCGCTTTGGGAGAAAAGGAACAGGATGGTTTACCAGATCAAGGCAAGATTTACAGTTTAAGAAACATCAAAAAGGGTTGCCTGGAGTCAGAATGGACGCAAGGGCAGCAGGTTTTGCTTTGGTTTATTGTTTCTAGAGAGGAGAAATAATGATTTGTATAATTCTATTTCTTGTTTTAGAGCTTATTCATTATAATATTATCAAATTAGAGAAGCAACTTTACTACTTCAGTTTATTTGGCTAATAATATCTTTTGATATATTGTGAGTTGCTTTCATGAAAAAATAAGACCATTATGATAGAAATAGATAATTAGTAAACCGTATAAGAAGGTCTAACGGATGGGAGGGTGGAAACAAAGGGGGTGAGGATGGAGGGGTAGTATCTAATCATAAGATTGTACAGTTTGCTATGTGGAGGAAGGAGTGGTGTAAGGATCTCGGAAAGATCCAGTGTGAAAAATGATGCATATGGAATTTGTGTGTAAACCACAACAAAATTAAAAGTTTGAAACAAAAAACAAAAACAAAACCAAGACTACTTATCTGTTATATACCAAACACTAGTAAAAACTCAGGTTATAAAATACTCAAGATAGACTTTTATCTTCTAGGAGATTGTGAGGAGTATAGCCTTATAGAGAAATAATTGAGAGCTCTGGTGCCCTAGTGGAGGCAAGAAGCCACACTATAACCCTGAGGGTACGCAATTCAAGGCCACCAGCTACTTCGCAGAATGATGTTTAATCCCTTCCAACGTGACTGCCTCTGAAAACCTGCTGGAGGATCAACAGTGGGTCAGTCTGACTCTATGGTACACAGTAACAACAACATAAGTCATATTAGACCTATGACACCTAACAACAACAACAATTAATGAGAACTACTCATTTGAAAAATTCCTATTTTCTTTACTCAAAAATAATAATTTTTCTCTGTATTACCCCCAACTACTGGAAATCTTCATTTGCTATAAATCTAATTTAATAGGTCTGTCTTGGAGAGGATAAAATCAAGTCTCTCGTTGGAGGCTAGGATTTTGAAGCTCTATCTCACATATTTTGACCACGTGGCCAGGAGACCAGTCCTTGGAGAAGGACAGCATACTTGGAAGGGTGGAGGGACAGCCCAAGAGAAGAAGACCCAGGATGAGATTGATTGATACAGTGACTGTAATAATGGGGGTTGGTGTGTCAAAATTAGTGAGACTATCTCAGAACAGGATAGGCTTCAATGGTAATGTATATAGGGTCACTGTGGGTCACAGGTAACTCGATGGCACATAACAACTACAACAACAAGAACAACAAATATTTAACCTTAATTTGAAGTTAAAAGAAATTAAAACAGCTACACAAGAGCCAAACTATAACCTTGAGTGTATTACAGCTAAATTTCAAAACCATCTCAAAACTCCAACATCTCTGTGAATAAATGTGATATCCTTTCTCTACCTCCAGAGTCTTTTTTTTTAAATCACTTTCTTTGTTCAATGAGTAATGGACAGAGCTGACATGTCCCTCCATGTCTCTTTTTGAAAAGTATTTTTCCTAATAAACTGTTCTTTGCCTAGAAAAAGAAAACAAAACAGAACAAACAAACAAACAAAAAGAATAGATACAATGCATTGAACTCGAGGAAATGACATGAAGCTAGGTGAGTTGTGGCAAGAAACACATCATATATACAAATGACACATCATAATATGAAGAATGGGTATTAAAAAGGCAGGAAAGAAAGAGAAAATAACGTGAATAAAAAAAGATTCTTGAAAACTTACTGTTAAATTTTGTTGTTAGGTGCCTTCGAGTCGGAGGCAATCCATAGCGACCCTATGAACGAAAGTCCTCAACACTTGAATAACTTTCATCCTTTCTCCAGGTTCATAGGGTTTCTGGAGGCAAGCTATTACGGAAGTGGATGCCACTCCTGCTTCCAAGCTTGTTTTAATCGGGGAGCTCCACCAAACACTGTCCACCAAGGGTAACCATTAACACATTTGGCACAACAGCGTCACAGTGTTTAGCATCATAGTATCCACAAGTTGCTGCTATACAGCAAGTGGACACACCAGGCTTATATGACCTAGAAGAATGTTTGAACAAAAACAATGAAAAACAGGCCTGAGGGCCGCGGATTAAAAGTCACCCATCAGCCCACCAGGCCAACTAATCTCTATGTTGATGTTATTGTAAAGTGGTTATATTTAAGATCTTGTTTTTTAATTCCAAATATGCAAGAGTATTATCTAAAAGTCTTGAGCACAATAGTGACATGATTTTACTTTCTATTGTTATGTGCTATCAAGTCACCTGCGACTCCTAGAGACCCTAGGTAAAAGAGCCCTAAACCTTACTCTATCCTGTGCCAATCTTATTGTCTCTGACACGCCTACCCCTATGACCCTAAGCACTGAATCAATTCGTCTCATCTAGGGTCTTCCTCTCTTGGGCTGTCCTACACCCTCCCAAGCATGACGTCCCTCTCCAAGGACTGATCTCTCTTTGCAATATATCCAAAGTATGTCATATAAAACTTCAGAATCCTTGCCTCCAAGGAGTAGCCTGGCTTCATTCTCTCCAGGATGAACTTGTTCATTCTTCTAGCAGTCCATGGTACATTCAAGATTCTTTTTCAACACCACAGCTCAAAGGCATCAATTCTTCTTCTATCATCCCTAGTCATTGTCCAGGTTTCCAATGAATAGCAAGTGATTGCAAAGTCCATAGCCTGTATCTAGCACACCTTAGTCTCCAGACTTACATCATTGCTTTTCAGTACTTTGGATAGGTCTCTAACAGCTGATTTTCCCAAAGCAACATATCTATTAATTTCCTGGCTTCTGTTGCCAGTACTGTTGATTGTGGAGGCAAGCAAACTAAAGCTGTTTACAATTTCAAAAATGACATGTATTGACTCATTAGGATCTCTTGTCTGGCAAGAAGCTTTGCTGCAATCCCAAAAGCACACAGTATGAATACATCAACTGCTCTGCAAGAGAATGATGGGAAATTTCCTCCTGTGCAAGTAATTACTTCAGTAAACCCACTCGTGCATCAGCTATGGGTCAGATCTTACTCTACCGTATATAACAACAACAATTTCATGACACTTTAATTTGTTTATTAAATTGGCCACAATTTGCAGTTTGAGAAATACTTACATGGGAACTTAAAGTTTAAATTTTATGAAATAATATAGTAGGAATGTTGTTGCTGTCGTCAAGCAGAAACTAAGCCATAGCTGATCCTCCAGTAAGTTTTCAGATGGGAGACGATTGCCCATCCTTCTATGGAGCAGCTAGTAGATTTGAAGCACGTTCAAACTGGCAAAAGGGTCTGTTTCAGTATACAATTTATATACTGTAAATTTATATTTATATTTCTGTAACCTCACCCTTTCAATTAATTAAAACTATTAAGAAACAACTTTTACTAAACTTTCATCATTAGCCTTTATTTTCATTAATTTATTATCTTTTCTTATTTTAACTTTTATTATGATATGTTCATAATAAGAAATTTCTAGCAAAACTGACAAAGAAATTAGAGCATTATTTACCTACTTACAAGATTGTCTATCTTTACCAATTGGTATATATATTTTTAATAGTTTTTCATTTATCTACCTGTAGTCAGGGACCTTTCCAAATTATTGAGGAGTAATAAAGCTATTTTGAGGACTAAGGCACATCTGAGTCAGACCATGGTCTTTTTCATCATTTGCTATGCTGGTGAGAGAAAACAGTATAAGGATAATAGAAGAATTCATGCCTATCAACTGGTGTTACATAAGATTATTGCATATACCATGGACTGCTGAAAAGCAGATATGTCTTAAAAAAGGTACAGCCAGAGTGTTCCTTGGAGGCAAAGATGGCAAAGCTTTATCTCACATACTTCAAGCTTGTTGCTAGGAGAGACTAGTCCGTGGAGAAGGACATTGTGCCTGGAAAGGTGGGAGGAGGAAGACCCTAAACCAGGTGGATCGAAACAATGACTGCAGTAATGCGCTTGAGTGTGTCAGAGATCGTGAGTTTGAAAAAGGAAAAGAAAATGTTCGGTTCGGTTGCTCATATGATTACAATGAGTTGTATTCAGCTTGATAATATGTAAAAACAATACCATGTATCTATCTATCCATTACTTTCAAATATATGATCATAGTATAATTTTGTTTTGTAATATATGTCTTTTACATTTTTTAGTATGTTGTGAATTTCTGGCAACATTATTAATTCTTAGAGTAAGTCACATTTAATGGTGGGATATGTTTCATTGTATAATGCATAGTATTTTAATTTAAAACATTTTGTTGAATTTATAGAAGCCTTTCACACATGCTTTGCAGATCTCAAAGTTCAGGAAGCATAATGTGCCAAGGGCCCTATCTACTGCTCTGAAATCGATGCTTCACTAAGATTGTTCCTGTGAGTGATTTCCAGTCAATAACTGAATCCTGGAAATGCTCATGGGTAGCTCTATTTCTAGGGAATTCAAGTTTTATCTGACAAGCAACTTTAACTGAAGGTATCCCCAGAAGCTCTGCAGAAGTCTCTTTAATATTATACACGACTTCATTTTCCTCCTTCTCTAGGGATCATGTTTGTTTGAGATCGGATTGCTGTCTTTTCCTAGGTTTTCCCTATTTTCTTTCACAGGCTTTTTCTGCTTCTTCTGATAAATTCCTTGAAAATTTAATCCCACCTTGGTGTCTGCTTCTCTGGGGACTGAGACTAATAGCTTTATTTAAATTGTTTTCAGGTCTTTGTTCTGTAATACCAAATTAAGCCTCTTAGTGCTCAACTGTTATCACAGCATGCTTCTGCAGAGCACCCTTGAAGGCACTGCTGTAGCTCACAGAATTAAACCCAAGGCTAACTCCTCACCACCAGCTGATACCCCTAATCCAGTTTCCCACGTATCACCCAGTGCTCTAGTCTTTCCAAATGTTTGTTTACTAACCATTCTTCCACTTATCTCATGCAACCTCGTATAAAGAAAACATCTGACCAGAAAGATGGGTCTTTAATTCTAGAGGCTTTCCACACCAAGATTTTTTTCTCTATTTAACAGATTGTAGAAAGGTGTTTTCTGAACTGTATTAACTCTTCTTCATATTTTAAAAGGTATGATGTATAACCCACATCTGAACCATAGAGACTCAGGATTTAGTCCTTGGCTGTTCTAGTTTTATGTTGTGTGCTTTCAAGTCAGGACCTATTCATAGCAGACCATCCATCAGGTTTTTAGAGGCTGTAAATTGCACAAGAGAAGATTGCACATCTTTCTCCTGTGGAACACTAGGTTGTCAGTGTAACTCTTCACCACTAAGGCACTAGAGCTCCCTGCTGGCTATTCCAGTACATCATTTAAAAACAACAACAACACAAAAACAAGAAAATGAATGTTGTTACTATGTGCTATCTAGTCTCCTGTGACTCCAAGTGACCCCCATGTACAACAGCTCTGAAGCTTGCCCCATTCTGAGCTAGTGTCACTAACTTCGACACACCTACCACCATTGCCCCGGTTACTGTATCAATTCATCTCATTTGGGGTCTTTCTCTCCTGTTCTGTC
>NW_006399796.1:5818692-5826344 GCF_000299155.1 Elephantulus edwardii | reverse complement strand
TGCAACTCATAGTGACCCTATCTACAACAGCTTTGAATTCTGACATATCTTGAGTCAGTCTCACCGAGTCCAATTCACTTAATCCCATTGCCCCTGTTATCGTGTCAATCCATTTCATCCTAGATCTTCTTTTCATGTGCTGCACTTGAACCCTTCTAAGCATGGTGTTCTTCTCCAAAGACTGGTACCTCCTGGCCATGCGCTCAAAGTAGGTGAGATAGGGCTTCAAGATGTTTGCCTCAAGGAGAAATTTGGTTTCACTCTCTCTATCACATACCTATTTGTTCTCCTCGTGGTCCATGATATATTCAATACTCTTCTCCAGCACCAAAATGCAAAGGAACCAATTCTTTATCTATAGCCATTTTCCACCTCTCTGTTGCATAGCAAATCTAGACTGACATCGTTGCTCTTTAACATTTTGGACAAGTCTTTGACTGCGGACTTTCCCAATGCAATTCATATTTTTATTTTTTGACTGAAAGTGCCGAAAGTGTTGATTGTAGATCAGCCATGCAAACTCAAATAGTAAGCAACCTCAATCTCTTCTCCATCTATCATGGTACTACCAACTAGCACAGAGGTGAGAATCTTTGTCTACTTGATGTTAACCTTCAATTCACATTGAAGACCACAGTCCTTGACCTGCAGCAAATGCTTCACTTCAGGTCCTTCTCAGTTTCTTCAAGCAAGGTTGTATCATCTGCATAATGCATTTTGTTGATGAGTATTCTTCCGATCCTGATGACACACTCCTCCTCATTAAGTCCAGATTTCTAAAGGATTTGTTCCAAATACAGTGTGAAAAGGTATGGAGATAAGGTGCATTGCTGATACATTCTTTTCCTAATTTTGTACCATGAAGTGTTTCCCTGCCCTGTTCTGATAACAGTGTCCATGAGCACAGCCAAGTTTTCTGAGATTCCTATTCTTCTCAAGGTTAGCCACAGTTTGTTGTGATCCACACAGTCAAATGCCTTTGTATAGTCAATGAAGCACAGATAGACATGCCTCTTTGTTTTCTGCCAACCCATCTGTCATTGGTGATGTCTTCAGTGCCATAGCCTCTTTTAAATCCAGCTTATATTTCTGGCAGATCTCTGCTAAATGTACTATTCCAGTCGTTTTTGGATAATCTTTATCAAGATTTTGCTTTTGTGTGTTTTTAGGGATATTGTTCTCTAATTTCCACACTCTGTTGGATCACCTTTTTGGGACAGAAATAAAAATGGACCCCTTCAAGTCACTTGGCCCGATAGTTAGTTGTCCTCAAGATTTCTTGGCACAATCTGGTGAACACATCCAGCACAGCAGCTTATTTGTGGAAATACGTAAATTGGTACAGTCAATTTCTGGGGCATTATTTTTTTGCCAAGTTCTTCAGAACAGCCTGAACTTCCTCCTTTAGCACCATTGCCTCTTGATTATATATTGTTTCTTGAAATTTTTCCATGTTAGCTATTTTTTTTTTTTTGGTACAGTGACTGTATACTTCTTTCATCTTCTTTTAATGTTTCCTGGATCTTTTAATATTCTGCCCATAGCACTCTTCAGTATTTTTATTCATTACTTCACCTTAAGAAATGTCAAGTATATTTGACCCTTTTTATTTTAGGATTGCATATTTCATTATAATGCTGTACTTTGTGTTCCCATGCTGCCATTTGAAATCTTCTGTTCAACTCCTTAACTTCTTGATTTCTTCCCATTTTTTTGCATTATTGGAACTCTAGTGCAATATTCAGAGTCTCTTTTGAAATCCATGTCAGTGTTTTTTTCCTCCTATGTCTTTTCCCCCTCTCCTCTGTATTTATTGTCCAATTTCCAGATGCACAAAAGGAAATGAAAAGACCTCCTCTGTCTTTCTCTTCCATTTGCAGCACTCTGATGTCACAGTAGAATAATTTCCCAGGATAGAGTGATGTCTCCTCTAGATCTGGTATGCAATTTTAGACCTATGGCCCTCAGGCCCAAAGATCATTATATACATAGATATTCTCGTGCTGGATTCCCCTGAATTGGAATGTAGGCCGAGCATGGTTGAAGTTTATATACATATATGTGATATTAAAGATTATAAGCAAATATTTTTCCATGATCTAGTAACTAGAGAAAGTTAGTTGGCATAAAGTATTATCCTGATGAGAAAGCCTGCTATTAGAGATATCTCTAAAGTACTGAAGAGCAAAGTGTGCCTGACATAGGTCATGGTCTTTGCAATAACTTGCTATGCATCAGAAAGCTGGGCAATGACTCAGGATGATAGAGGGAGAATTGATGTCTTTGAGATGTGGTGTTGGAGAGGAGTATTAAATATACGAGGAACCGTTAAGAAAACTAACAGGTTTGCCCTGGAGAGGATTAAATCAGGCTGTTCCTTGGAGGCAAGAATTCTGAAGTTTCGTCTGACATACTTTGGACATGTTGCAAGGTGGGATCAGACCTTGGAGAAGGACATCATGCTTGGAAGGGTGGAGGAACAGAGTAAGAGAGGAAGATCCTCAATGAGATGGATTGATTCAGTGACTGGTGTAATGGGGGTAGGTGTGTCTGAGACAAGAACATTGGCACAAGGTAGAGCAGGGTTTAGGGTTGTTGTACACAGGCAACTCGACAGCACATAACCACAATAACAACAACCTTCCAGTATGAATAGAAAGGATCTTGATCTGGTTATAAAATTCCAGTTAACAAGAAGTTAAATTAGTTTTTTGTACAAATTATTTTATTGAGAAACTGTGTAACCAGAGTAAATAATGGTGGAGTTTAAAGCCTAAGTAAGTAGTAGGCATTTGACTAGGTCTTACAACGTACTGGGTGATGAGGAAAACAGTATGTGGCTTAGTTCTGCTTCCATGCATGTGTTTGTAAAAAGGCCAGACCAGAATTTGGGCCCCCATCTTAACCAAGTTGTGTACATGGTCACTTGGTTCTTTGATTGATGTCACTTGTTCATTCAGGTAGTTAAATCTCCAGAAAATTACACAAGTGAGGGGGAGGTGAGCACTTTTGTCAACTTAAGGCAGAACATGCAGTTCCAAAAAGGACTGCTGTATAATTTTTTCCAAGAGCAGAGCACACTCCACAGCTTTCAGACCATTATCCCAGTCCTCTTGGTTGTGTTTCTTAATGTCCTCCAGGGAGACCTGGTCTTCCTGCTGGTTTTGCAGGTGCATCAACTTCTCTTCATACTGTTTCCTCCCTGGACAGATGAAGGAATTACTTGGAGAAGTTACACAAAGCCACAACATCCCTGGAGAAGTAATAGGCCATAAACATACCTTGAGCATGTATAGCTTGTGGTTGATGGCAGTCTTAGAGTTGGGGTGGAAGTTCTGGGCACCAAGAGGGAGTTGAGAATCCAAGGACTTCAGGGAGGAAGCAGAGATGGCCAGTCTGCGGCAAGGAACAGTTGGCTAGGGAGCCAAGGAGCATTCAAGTGTTTGAGTGGTGGGAGCAAGAATCTTTGACACCCCTGATGCAGGGACACCAGAGAAATGCTGATGTGTTAGAAAGGTACAAGAAGTAGGCCAGAGTATCTGTTGCACTTTAGGGAAACTGAGGCCAGGCATATTGGTGATTTTCTGAGGCAAGCAACAGATGAACAATGGGTTTGCAAGGTGACCCTAAGTGACCTCATTCACCTCACATGCCCCCTCCCATCTAGGTTCTCCAAAGGCTGTGAGTTATACAAGGTGGTGGTGGGGGTGAGCTGGGTCTAGGGTGATATATTAGGGCACTGATAGGAAGAACCTAACCTCACAAAGGAATTTCTGACAGGTGAAACCTACACATTTTTATAAAAATTTAATGGCATTTGGTTCCAAACCAACTCGTGATTGACCCTCTAGGGGGGTTTCTAAGTCTATATAATATATGAGAGGAGATCGACTATCTTTCTTCCAGAAAAAAATTAACATTTTAAATTTAAAATACACATATCTTTTATATCGTAATATGATATAATCTTTGTTCTAAAGGAATCATATAAAATTAGGAAGAATAAATAAAATTATCTCTGGATCTAATGTTAATTTTTTCTTCTTTTGCTAATTGAAAAATACGTATTGTTAAAATTCTTTTAGAATTGAAATTTGAAATAGCATGCATTTACAAAATGCATAACTGTTTCATAGAATTGAAAAAATGTAGTTGTTCTCACAGAAAAAAATCAAAGCATTCTTATTTTTCTTTTACCTAGATAGAACTGTTATTAAAATATTCATGTCAGTTTTCATTATTAAAAATACAGAAATATAAAGTAAGTTACATACAAACCTTACAGCTTCTCCCTCTGTTCCTCTTTCTGAACCACACAACTTCTTACCCAGTTACCAAGATTTTATCTCTAGGTGGTATCTTGTGAGCTTCTTTGTTTCACCAAGTTTTATTTTGTTTTTCTACAAATGGAAAGGAAGCCACAAGTTGGGAAAGAGTTCAGATCTGTTGTTCATAGAGTCGCTATGGGTCACACTCAACTTGATAACAACAACAAACCAACAACAAAAGGTGAAAAGATAATGAGTGAAATTTTAAAATATACCATAGATTGAGGTAGGTATACCTTATCTCTCTCTCTTTCCCTATCTCTCTCTCTCTTTTTCTGTATCTCTCTCTCTCTCTGTATCTCTATCTCTATCTGTGTGTCTGTTTGGCTAACTATCTCCTCATTCTATTTATTATAAGAAATCATTAGAAGATAATATTTTCCATTACTGTCATCTTTCCTTTTACTTTTTAAGGAAGTGAATGACAAGTATTATCAAATGTTTATAGAAATGCAAGAATTTTCAAGGTTATAGTTTAGGCAGAAGCTATATCTCAAAATTGTAAGGAGTAAATGGGATTTGAGAAGACAAAAATATGGACAACTCTTTGAAAGAGTCAAGTACGAAAGTGGAAAGAGAACGCGCACTTATTTCAGGAAGTACCATATGAATAAGAGCCACTGAATGGCAAGAAGCACTGACAGCATTGACAAAAAATAAGGTCCCAAGAAGAGATGGAATACCAACTAACGTGTTTTAACTAATGCTTGCAGCTCTGGATGTGCTTGGCAGTCTATGTCAGGAAATTTGGAGGACAGCTGTCTGGCTGACTGACTATAAGAGATTCCAATTTACTGCATTCCCAAGAAAAGTGATCCAAAAGGATGTGGAAACTATCTAACAATACCATTAATGTCAGCAAGGAAAATATTACTGAAGATCATAGTACATTGACGGGAAACTTCCAGACCATGGCACCAGAGACGTTATTGCAGAAGTCAGGTGGATCCTTGGTAAAAGCATAGAATACCAGAATACTATTTGTGTTTTATTGACTATACGAAGGCATTTGATTGTGTGGATCATAATAAATTATGGCTAGTATTGAGAAGAATGGGAAATCCCAGAGCACTTAATTGTGTTCTGAGAAATATATTCCTAGATCATGAAGGTGTTGTCCAAATGGAGTAGAAGTAAGGGAACACTGAATGATTTAAAATCAGGAAAAGTGTGTGTCAGGGATGTATCAATTCTCAATACCTATTCAATTTGCATGCCAAACAAATATTCCACGAAGCTGAGCTCTATAAAGACAAATGTAATGTATCAGAATAGGAGAAAGACTCAACAATCTGCATTATGCAGATGACACAGCCCTGCTTGCTGAAAGTGAGGAAAGTTTGAAACACTTGTTGCAGAAGGATGAAAGCTTTCAGTCTGAATTATATCTCAATATCAAAAACCCAAAGGTCCTCACCAAAGTACCAGCAATCAGCATCATGATAGATGAAGAAAGGATTGAAGGTGTGGGTGATTTCATCTTGTTTGGACCAACAAACAGTACTCTTGGTACCACAGTCATGAAATAAGAATATCTATTACATTGGGCAAGTATCCAGTCAGGCACCTCTCCAAAATACTGAAAGACAGATCATAAGGTCAATCTGAAGACTAAGATGTGTGTGTGTGTGATTCAAGTCATGGTCTTCTCAATCACAAGCTATGCCTTCAAGAGCTGGACAGTGAAAAAGGATGATTGAAAAAGAATTGATGCTGTTGAGTTGTGGTGCTGGAGAAAATTACTGATTATCCACGCAATGTCATAAGAAAATTGGCATGTGTCTTGCAGAAAGCACAGCTAGGGTGCTCCCTAGGGGCAAGGATAGAAAATTTCCATCTCTTATATTTTTTAAATGTAGCTAGGAGACACTATCTCTTGGAGAGGGACAATCATGCTTGGAAGGATAGAGGGTCAGCAAAGAAGGACTCCAATGACATGAATTGTTACTATGACTTCAGCAATGGGCTTTAGTGTTTCAGAGATGGTGAAGATGACACAGGATAGGGCAGGGCTAGCATTCAGATCTGAGGAGCAATGGTGTCAGTCTAGAGACCAAGGTGTGGGGGATCTAGCCCATGGTCTTCACAATTTCTTGCTATGCATTGGAAATCTGGATGAAGACTAAAGATACAGGAAAAGAACTGATGCCTTTGATTTGATGTGCTGGAGAAGAGTCTTGAACACACCATGGACCAACAAGAAAACAAGTAGGTCTGTCATGGGTAGGCTAAAACCAAGTTTCTCCTTAGAGGATAGGATTTTGAAGCTCTGTTTCACATATTTTGGGCATGTGACCAGGAGAGACTGGTGCTTGGAGACGGAAATCATTCTTGGAAGGGTGGAGGGATAGCACAAGAGAGTAAGACCACAGATGAGATGGATTGATACTGTAACTGAGGTAATGGGGTAGATGTGTCAGAGTCAGTGAGACTGGCTCAGGACAGGGCAGGCTTCAAAGCTGTTGTAGTGTCGCTATGAGTCACAGGCAACTTGATGGCACATAAAAACAACATGAGCCACATGAATAACATGTTCATGACACATAACAACAAATGGATTATGATTGATGTTAACCAAGCAACTTTTACTTTTTAATTACCCTATTTGTTTTTATTTTCCTAAATTTTTATTACTTCTGACATGCTATTCTCTTAAAAATATGAAAATAATTCCTTTGAACATTATTAATAATCAACTGCTGCTATTATTATTTTAGGAAAAATCACATTCTTCATGTAAGTATTTATTCGTCAAAATAATAAAATGTATTGATAAAAAACTAATATAATACATAAAAAACAATGTAATGTAAAACAATGGCATAAAACATGATGCACATTCAATTATCTCCATTTATTTTGTAAAAAAAAGTTTCTTTTCCATATTATTAAGTTTATCATATACTTTTTAAGCTTTAGTTGAAAATTCAAATAGTGTTTTAGAGGTATTTTTATTTTTAAGTAATAATAGCAAAATTTAGAGTGTTCTAGCAAAAACCACAAACTATTAAGTACAACTTTTCACAGCTAACTTCTTCCTACATTTAATTATTATTATCTTTAATATGCCATTTTAATTTTCTGACTCCAGCTCCTTGCATATTTCATTGTAATATTTTACTTTGTCTTCTCTCCCTACATTTTGAAATCTTCTGTTCAGCTCTTTGATATCTTGAATTCTTCCCTCTGCTTTGTCTTCTGCACACTGTAATGCAATATTCAGAGTCTATTCTGACATTGATTTTGGTCTTTGCTTTCTCCTCTGTCTTTCTAATGACCTTTTGAACTCTTCCTGGACTCTTGATACTCTTGATATCCTCCCAC
>NW_006399796.1:5817080-5818592 GCF_000299155.1 Elephantulus edwardii | reverse complement strand
ATATCATTGCTTCTTAGTAATATGGAGAGATCCCTGCCAGTAGATTTTCCCTGTTCAATTCATCTTTTGATTTCCTGACTGCTGGTGCCAATAGTGTTGAATGTGGAGCTAAGCAAGTTGTAATTATTAACAATGTCAATCTCTTTTCCATATATCATGGTTCTGCCAATCAGCCCACAGGTGAGAATTTTTATCTTCTTGATATAGAGCTTCAAACTGAGACAAACACTTTAATCTAAGTTTTTGAGTTGATTGATTTTAATCACAAGAATTACCAGGACGTCTAAATGCTAACATAACCCTGTGCCTCCCCAAAGCCAGAATGTGTGTCACAGATACCTTGCCCCAAATTTATTTAATTCCTAATTAAAAAGGAAAAAAAGAGAAGTGTGGCTTACCTTGGGGATCATGGGAATGCAAGAATACATAATTGTGCTCACGTGAAACCTATACTTGAATCAGGAAGAAGACATCAGAATAGAACAAGGTAACATGACATGGTTCAAAATCAGGAAGGGTATATATCAGTGATGCATCCTATCTCCATCTATTTTCAATCTATGTGTGCAAAATCTCATCGGAGATGCAGGA
Source organism: Elephantulus edwardii (assembly GCF_000299155.1). Classification (NCBI taxonomy): domain Eukaryota; kingdom Metazoa; phylum Chordata; class Mammalia; order Macroscelidea; family Macroscelididae; genus Elephantulus; species Elephantulus edwardii. The sequence continues at coordinate 5,818,001 of NW_006399796.1, read as the reverse complement.
CTTTATAAGAAGTGTGGAATCAGGATTGAAAGAAGACTCATCAGTAGCCTGTGGTATGCAGAAACAAAATTGCTAGCTGAAACTAAGGAGCAACTGGGGCAGTTGCTGCAGAAAGTCAAGGACTACAAGCTTCCATATGGACTAAAGTTCAACATCAAGAATACAAAAGTATTCACCACCACTGGTCCAAATGGAAACATTACGGTAGAAGAGATTGAGATTGTTGATAATTTCAGTTTTCTTGGTTCCACAATCAACATTCTTGGCACCAACATTCAAGAAATCACAACACGAATTGTGTTAGGAAAAACCAATCTGTCATCAAGGATCTCTCTAGAGTGCTGGAGAACAATTATTTCAGTCTAGAGAACAAGGTGCGCCTGATCCAATCCATGATCTTCACAATTACTTGCTATGCTTCAGAGAATTGGACAAAGACTAAGAATGATAGAAAAAGAATAGATGCTTTGAGATATGGTGCAGTAGAAGGATATTGAATATAATTTGGACTGCAAAGAAAAGAAACAGCTCTTTCTCACAGAGGGTGAAACTAAGCTGTTCTTTAGAGGCAAGGATTTTTTCTCACATACTTTGAGCATGTTGCCAGGAAAGGCGATTCATTGGAGAAGGAGATCATGCTTGGAAGGGAGGAGGGACCTCGAAGGAAAGGAATACTTGGATGAAATGGATTGACTCAGTAACTCCAATAATAAACACATTTAAAAAAATTATCATGCCTTAATGTTACTTTTTCTTGGAATGTTGTTGTTTGTTGTTGTTATGTGCCGTCGAGTCGCCTGCGACTCATAGCGACCCTATGAACAACAGCCCTAAACTCCGCTCTGTCCTGTGCCAATCACACTGTCTCTGACACTCCCATCCCAATTATCCCAGTCACTGAATCAATCAAGGTCATAGAGG
>NW_006399796.1:5805921-5806815 GCF_000299155.1 Elephantulus edwardii | reverse complement strand
CAATCTGAGTCCTATGCATATCATTAGGTGAAATCTAAGTGTATAACTTGTGTTTATATTTCTTACAAAATGTATTTATAATGGATAAGTTGTTGATTGTGCAAAATTCAATCATTCTATCTCCACCTTTATTTCTGTCACCATGTTTTCCAACTACTAATTCTTCTTCTCCATTCCCAACTTTTACATTGCAGTCACCAATTACTATTAATGCATTTTGATTGCATGTTCGATCAATCTCTGACTGTAAAAGTTTGTAGAAATATTATATAACCATCTTCTTTGGCTCTGGTTGTTGGTGCATATATCTGAATGACAGTGGTATATCCACTGGACTTCCTTGTATGTGTATGGATATTATTCTATCGCTCACAGTATTGTATTTGAAGACATATCAAGAAATGACTCTTTTAACTAGGAAAGCAACCGCATTTTTCTTGACCTTTTCATCTCCGGAGTAATAGATCACGTGATCATCCAACTCAAAATGCCCCATGCCAGTCCATCTCATCTCAGTAATACCTAGTATGTCAATGTTGATGCGTTCCATTTATTTCTTAACAATTCTGATTTTCCAGGGAGCTCTGGTGTCCTAGTGGAAAGGAGTTCTGCTGACAACCTGAAGCCATGTGGTGTGAATCCACCAGCAGCTCTGTAGGAGGAAGATGAGTGGTCTCCTCCTCTGTGATTTGCTGCCTTTATAAACCCACTGGAAGGTCAGCTATGAGTGGGTTCTCACTCGACAGTACACAATATTTCATTTCCCTAAATTCATGGTTCTCTCATTATATGTTCCAATCATTAGTGTCTGCTTACAACTCTTCCTTTGTATTTTCATATTTGAAATCTCCTCCTCAGTTGCCCCGTTAGTCTACATGTGTTCTATTGTAGTTG
>NW_006399796.1:5793547-5804286 GCF_000299155.1 Elephantulus edwardii | reverse complement strand
CTCAGGGTAGTTGTGTCAGAGACAATGAGATCGGCACAGGATAGAACAAGGTTTGGGGCTGTTGTATGTAGGGTTGTTATGAGTCACTGGGGACAAACAACACACAACAACAATCGTAACCTTTAATAGGAATATTCATTCATGCTTTTTGGGAATTTCCCTGATATCTCAGCATTCTCTCTGCCAAAACAGACTCTCATCCTTCCAAACTTCTCTCACTCTATAATGGAATCCATTTAATCTTTTCAAATTAAATATAAAATACTACCTTTGTTGTAAGATTTCACTTCATTAAGAATAAACGTCTTTGTTTTCCTCAAATTAATTATTTCTATTGAAAGTGTATTATATTACGCTAAAGCTATTTCCGTTATTTATGTCTACATGTGTAAGTGTTTGTATTTGTCCTTAAGGGCAGAGCTTACTTTTTAATTTATTTTTAAATCCCTAGGCTTAACACAGTACTTGACATTTCATAAAAAAACAAACAAACAAAACCACCAAAAAAAAAACCACCTAAAGAACCAGTTCTTAAATGTAAAAAAAAAAAAGAATGAAGATAACAATTCTTAATTTGGTAAAACATATTGTTGTTTGTTGTTGTTATGTGCCATCGAGTCGCTTGTGACTCAGAGCGACCCTATGTACAACGACCCTTAACCCTGCTCTATCCTGTGCCAATCACACTGCCTCTGACAGACCCATCCCAATTACCCCAGTCACTGGATCAATTTACCTCATAGAGGGTCTTCCCCTGCCGCACCATCCCTCCACCCCCTCCAAGCATGATGTCCCTCTCCAAGGACCTCCCCCTCCTTACAACATGTTCAAAGTATGTTAGACGAAGCCCCAGAATCCTTGCCTCCAAGGAGGAGCCTGGTTTAACCTTCTCTAGGGTGAATCTGTTTGTTTTCTTGGCAGTCCATGGTACATTCAATACTCTTCTCCAGCACCACAGCTCAAAGGCATCAATTGTCCTTCTATCAATCCTACAGGATTTGTCTCTAGAGAGTTGGACAACTCTCTGATGCATACAAGTGATTGCAAAGACCGTAGCCTGAATCAGACGCACCTTAGTCTCCAAAAAGACACCATTGCTCTTGAGTACCCTGGAGAGGTCCCTAACAGCAGACTTTCCCATTGCAATACGTTTGTTTTTTTTTTTTAATTTTCTGGCTTCTGGTGCCAAGAGTTTTGACCATGGAGCCAAGCAGACTAAAGTTGTTAACAAACTCAATCTCTTTACCATCTATCCTGATGCTGCCAATTGGTTCAGTGGGGAGAATCTTTGTCTTCTTGACATTGAGCTTCACTCCACACTGAAGGCTGCACTCCTTGACCCTCTGCAGCAAGCATTTCAGGTCATCCTCACTTTCAGCAAGCAGGATTGTGTCATCTGCATAATACAAACAATCCTGATGCCACACTTCTCATAGAGCCCAGCCTCTAGGATAATCTGCTCTGCATACAGGTTGAAAAGGTATGGAGATAGGACATATCTCTGGCATATGCCTTTCCCAATTTTGAACCATGCAGTGTTTCCTTGCTCTGTTCTGACGGCTGCCTCTTGGTCCAAGTATAGGTTTCACATTAGAATGATCAAGTGTTCTGGGGTTCCCATTCTTTTCAGAGTCAGCCACAGTTTGTTATGATCCACACAGTCAAATGCCTTCGCATAACCAATAAAACACAGATAGACATTCTTCTGGTATTCCCTGCTTTCAGATAAGATCCATCTAACATCAGTTACAATATCCCTAGTACGACGACCCCTTCTAAACCCTTCTCTGCTGATGTACTGTTCCAGTCGTTTTTGGATAAGCTTCAGTAGAATATTGCTTGTGTGTGAAATCAATGATATTGTTCTATAGTTTCCACACTCTGTTGGGTTACCCTTCTTTGGAATGGGAACAAATACACATCTCTTCCAGTCAGTTGGCCAAGTGGTTGTTCTCATATTTCTTATTAAGTGAGCCTAATGCACTTTTACACAGTACATCAGGAAATGATTGCTGTTGTTAAGTGTCGTTGATTCGAATATGACTCATAGTTACTCTATGAACCAAAGAACTAAATTTAATCCATCCTGTGCCGTCCTCACATTTCCTGACACACAAGAGCCGATTAAAGAAGTCATCATGCCAGTACACTTTGTTGAGGGTCTTTCTCTCCTTTGTTGCCCCTCCATCCTTTCCAGCATCATGTCACTCTACAAGGAAAAGCCCCTCCTAACAACACACGCAAAGCATGTGAGGTGAAGTCTCATCATTCTTGCCTCCAAAGAGCACTCCAGATACATCTTCTCTAAGACATATCTGTTTGTTCTCTTGGCCATTTGTGGCATGTTCAGTGATCTTCTCCAACCATAGCTCAAAGGTGTCAATTCTTTTTCTGTCATCTTCAATCATTGTCCAGCTCTCAGATGCATAATAAGTGATCAGAAAGATTATAGCCTGACTGACATCATCACTCTTCAATAATTCGGAGAAGTCTCTGACCGCAGTTTTTCCCAGTATAATCTGTTTCCTTAATTCCTTTTTTGATTTTTTTTTTCCTTTTTTTATGTGTACTGTCAAATCTGATCTGACTGGTACGGAAGGCGATTGTTTCTCCTTATTCAGCAGAGCATCTGGTGGATTTTTGAAGCGTGTTTCCTTAATTCTTGACTGATGATACAAATGGTGTTAATCGAGGATCCAAGCAAGTTGCCAGTTTCAATCTCCTCTCCATCCATCATGATATTGCCTATTGGTCCAGTGGTAAGAATCTTCATTTTCTTGAAACTGAGATGCAATCTATATTGAAGGCTGTATTTCTTGATATTTTACTACAAGTATTTCAAGTCCTCCTCACTTTCATTAAATAAGGTGTCATCCAAATAATGCAGATAATTAATGAGTCTCCCTCCAATCCTGATGTCACACTCCCCTTCTTGAGTTCAACATGTCCGATAATTTCCACATCATACATTTTAAATTGGTATGGAGAAAGAATACAACTCTGACACACTCCCTTCTCGATTTTAAACCATGCACTGTTCCCCTGCTCTGTTTGCATAATAGCCTCCTGGTCCAGGTGTAGGTTCTATATGAGCACAATCAAATGCCCTGGGATTCCCATTCTTCTCCATGTCAGACACAACTTGTTATGATCCACACAGTAAAATGCCTTCACATAGTCAATAAAGCACAAATAGAGATTCTTCTGGTATTCTTTACTTTTAGGCAGGATCCATCTGACATCAGCAATGATGTCTCTGGTGTCACACTCTGTTCTAAATCCTGCTTGAACTTCTGGCAGTCCCCTACCTATGTACTCTTCTAACCATTTTTTTAATGATATTCAGTAGTATTTTGTTTGCATGTGATACTAAAAATATTGTTTGATAGTTTCCACATTCAATTGGATCACCTTTCTTGGGAATGGGAACACATATGGACCTCTTCCAATCCATTGGACAGACAGTCGTCCTCCAAATTTCCTGGCATGGACTGGTGAGGACATCCAAGGCTATATGTGTTAATTGAATCAAGTCAATTGGTGTTCCATCAATTCCTGGGGTCTTATTTCTTTGTCAGTGCCTTTAAGGCATATTATATTTCCTTCTTCATTACCATTGGTTCCTGTTCATATAAGATTACTTGAAATTTTTCAGTGTCAGTCAGTTCTTTCTGGTACAATGATACTGTGTATTCCCCTCTTCTTCTTTTGATACTTTTTGGATCATTTAATATATTACCCATAAAATCTTCCAATATTTTGACATGAGGCTTAAATTTGTTTTTCAATTTTTTCGGCTTGAGAAGTGCAGAGAGAGTTCTTCTTCCCTTTTTATTCTCAAATTTCAATTATTTGCACATTTCATTTTTATACTTTGTCCTCTTGAGTTGCTCTTTGACATCTTCTTTTACTTCAGCATATGTTCATTTGATTCATCTCAATGTCAAGAAAATAAAGATTCTTAGCCCTGTACAGAGAGGCAACGTCATGACTGATGGAGAGGAGATTAAAACTGTCAGCAACTTCACCTTGCTTGGATCCATAATTAACACCCTTGGTACTAGCAGTCAGGAAATAAGGAGACACATTGCACTGGGAATATTTGCAGTTAGGGACCTCTCCAAATTATTGAACAACAGTCATGTCAGTTTGAGGACTAAGGTACATCTGATTTAGGCCATAGTCTTTCTGATGACATCCTATGCACCTGAGATCTGGAAAATGAATAAGGATGACAGAAGAAATGACATCTTTGCACTATGGTATTGGAGAAGAGCACTGAGCATACCATGAACTTTTGAAAGAACAGATATGTCTTGGAAAGGGTGTATCTAGAGTGTCCTTTGGAGGCAAGAATGAAGAGACTTCACCTCACATACTTTGGGTATGTTGCTAGAAAGAACTATTACTTGAAGAAGGACACAATACTGAGAAGAGTCTTGGAGAAGGACATGATACTGGGAAGGGTAGAAGGTTGGCAATGGTAAGGAAGACCCTCAACCAGGTGGATTGACATGCTGGCTGCTGCAATGAGTTCTTATGTATTAGGAAATATCACGATGGTGCAGAATATAACAGTGTTCAGGTCTTTTGTGCATAGAGTAGCTATGAGTCGTACTCAATTTAATGGTACCTAAAAAAAAAAACCAACAACAGTCCAGCAAACCTCTACACTGTGATTTCATTTTCCATGGCAATAACAAATTCATATTTTACTTCTTTAGGAATATATTGTAAACATTTTGTTTGCTTTTTTACTGATTTTTTTTCATACTAATTTTAATTAAAGTTTACAGAGACTTAGGGTTTCCAGCAATCCCTCCCCACAAGTTCACTCCACTCTGCAGCCTTCACTCTGGACTTGAGTAATGACAAGAAAACACATTCATATGTTCCTTTTAAACAGTTGTCTCCCTCATATGTTTCAATGCAATATACAACATTTCTCCCCTCCTTTTCTGTCTTCCCTCAAACCCGATTTCAGTACTGTTTTACAACAGTGGCCCTACGCAATATTTGTCCTTTTGTGACTGAGATATTTCACTCAGCAGAATGTCCTCCAGGGTCATGTATTTGTTACATAAGTGGAATTATATATGTGGAAATGTTTTGTTAATTGGAAGTTAAAAAAACTATTGTTAGTCAATGATTTTAATTTATATAATACGTATATAACATTTTTCTGATATTTTCTTTAATGCATTTGTTTAATAGTTATAAAAATCTCTTTAGAATTTTCCTTAGAAAACAAATTGTTTTCTTTCCTCTTGCATTTATTTTGTTCTTACTGAAAATATGTCCAGAGAAGCGTATTCAAGAATTACTACATACATAATTTAGTGTTGTTGATTATATTCTTCAAGTTGTGCAAACTTCTTCTCACATTAACAAATACTCATTGTCTCCTTGCTTCCTATTTAATCTTACAAATTGCTTTTATCACTTAGACTATCGTTCTTAAAAGAGTGTATTATTAAGGTGAACCTTCCTCCCCCCTCCTATCTTGGTATTTTACTAATCTTGCCAGGTAAAAATGGTGATGTCATGAGAATTAAGAATGTTGAATTGGAGCTATGGAGTTTGCCTCACAGTTTGAGACATGCAGCTCACTGCAGCAAACTGATGCTGAAAGAGAATAATCTCCTTCTATACATTCATTCATTATATACCTGTTAATGTGACTTAAGCTCTTTGCATTTTAGTTTGAAGGCATCTGTCACTAGACCACTTTAAGGGGAACATGGTTCAGGACGCTAATGACTCTGCTAGAATTTCCAACTTCTCCAGACTTGTTCAAATAGTAGCTTCAGAATGCACTTTAAGTACCTCATTTTCCAGTTTACAACTGTTACACAGCTCTTCTCAAGTGCCTTTTTGTCCTTTCTTCCATTCTATTAGTTTCTTTTCATTCTATTAGTTCCTTTAGTTTTGTCACATTAATACACTGACATAAGAATGATAGCTATTTGCATATACACAAATATTATCATTTAGAAGGAGATACTTCAGTGTGGCTTCTACTAAAACAGACCACTTTTTTAGTAGTTCATCAAATTTTGAGTTGTTTTTTTTTATTTGGTTGGGCATTTGTTTTAAAGGAAGACTTCAGAGAATATTTTTGATTTATGTTTTAAAGATTGATTATCTCAGGGAAATTATTTTAGGAGTTTATCTAGCTCTCATGACCATGGAGAATTTCAATTGTATAAGAATTTGAAATTTTGCTCTGCATTTCCTCTCTTTTGATCGGGAATCTTCTAAAGAATTTTGGTCAAAGTGTTCAGTAATGATATCTGTGCACCATTTAGACAAACTCCATTCTTTTATATTTTTGTTTTGTTGTTTGCCATAGTAAGAATCAACATAGGTGATCAATATAGCTGATCTTGGAAGGGAATTTTCAGAGGCTACAAATCATATGTGAAGACATAGCCCCACTAGACCGCTAGAGTAAAAACCAAGTCAGCATTAATGTGGAAAAATTATTAGAAATAACTTCAGTGTTTTATATTTCCAGTTGTAATGGACATGATGTTCTTTTTAAATTTTATTTTATTCTCTCTATTAAATGAAAAAAAATTATACTACTTACAAAGTCTTTGTTTTTATCACCCATCCTGACCCTTTCTATCTGATCTGCTTTGAGTAACTGAAACATTGAGTAGTGGTATTCATTGACTCTAGATAATGCCCTAGTTATCAATTGAGTTCTGGGGGCATAGTCCATAGCAAATTCTTCTTAAAGGAGTACAGCTCCTCAAAGCATTTGCTCACCATACAAATTGAATAGGTAAGGAGATAGGATACACCTTGACACAAAGCTTTTCATTTTAAACCACTCTGTTGACCCTCGTTCTATTTGGATAATAGTGTCTTAGTCTTGGTTTAGGCTTCACATGAGCACAATTAAGTATTCTTGAATTCCCATTCTTCTAAAAGCTAGCCATAATTTGTTACAATACACACAGTTTAATGCCTTTGTTTAGACAATAAAACACAAATAGACACACTTCTAACGTTCTTCGTTTTCATCCTGGGTCCATCTGACATCAGTAATGATATCACTGGTGTCACAGGCTTTTCTAAATCTAGCCTGAAAGTCCGTTTTCTGTCTATGTGTACTCTTCTAGTCATTCTTTAATAATCTTCAACAGTATTTTTCTTGCTTAGGACATTCCTGATATTGCTCAGTAAAATCCACCTTCTGTTGAATCACGTTTCTAAAAAATGGAAACAAATACGGATCTCTTCCAGTCAATTTGCCAGACAACTGTCCTCTAAAATTTACTGTCACAGACTGGCAAGCACATCCAAGTCTACATCTGTCATTTGAAACATGACGGTTTGTAGCCTATTGATTCCTGAGGCCTTCACTTTACTTAGGATGACATTAAATACCAAGGAAAATATATCACAACAATCAAAAATGTCATAACAACAAAATGAGCTCTGGTAGTATAGTGGCAAGAAGCTGTGCTGCAATCTTGAGGGCACATGGTTCGACTCCACAAGCTGCTCCTTGGAAGAAGGATGGAGAATCTCCTCCTGTGTGATTAACTTCCTCTAAAAACCTGGCCACCCAGAGGGTCAGTTGTAGGTCAGTTCTGACTCTATGGGACACAACAACTAAAATATCATAACAATTTAAGACAAATACTAAAGAAGGAGAAAATTTAGTTCTAGTACTTATCCTATGTATTTCTAACCTGAATTGTAATCTGTCCTTTCTCTAAATGTAAGTATAGTCTATGAATTCTGTCTAATCATTGCAAGGAATTTGTGTACCCAGGATAAAGTAATGAGAGCCATTTGGGGAATATGCTTGAATCAGAACTGATAACAAAAATTACAGAAGCATAAGAATATGTTTGACCTCACTGTAATCAACTTTGTGTTATTAATATTTTTTATAAGGATTCTTCCCCAGTGGAGTTAATCAAGATAAGCTTTTTCCACACCCAAACCTGCTACATTGTTTTTAAAGAATGACTGATATTTATCTAGGTCAATAATTAGTACATATACCATGTACTAGTCATACGTAATCAGTGATCATATATTAATTTGGAATCTCATATTCTTAAAAGTTAAATTAATTTCAATGACAAAATTTTGTTTTAAGCGTCTGATTTTAGAAGAGCAGGAAATACATGATACTGTGAAAAGGATAAAAAAGATTTGGATTTTAGGGCTTCTGTGACTCATGACAAACTGGAGGAGTCATGTTCATTTAAAGAAGTTTCATTGTGTTAGCATCTCAAATCTGGATTTGTGATGGCTTTGTGGAAAAAATACTGATTTAACCATGATCTTAAACAAAGTCAAGAGATAAAAATTCTGTACAGAAAAATAATAGTGAAGGAATCCCCTGCATATGAGATTAAAGTGTCCACTTGAAGCAGAACGAGTAGGGGAAAAACTTCTGTGGAATTTGGTGGCCCTACAGGCAGTTCTTAAGTAAATTTGAATTAAGGCCAGGGTTTTGAGTCTTCTTTCTGGCTCTAAAGAATTTAACCAGACTATGTATCCTTGCCTTACTGCCATGGGTTGCATTTGAAATCCTATAAAATTAGCAAATACAGATATAGATCTTTATGTTTTCTAACAACAACAAAAAATACCCAGTTCCATTGAGTCATGTCTGACTCCTAGTGCCCTCCATCTGTTTCCTGAGAATGCAGATCTTGAGGTGATATCATTCATCTATCATTTTATCTCTAAAAGTGATTGGAGGATTTGAACCATCTGGATTTTTTGGGGGGGGAGGAGTTGAGGGGTTGTTGTTAACGGGTAGAATTCTTTAAGTTGATGAGTTGGCACTAAATAAAAGATGGTGACTGATGACTGTAAATATATATTCTTTCTATCTTTACTACTTGTTATTTTTTAGTTCTATCTTAGTCTGCAAGGGACTATATGTAGATTCACTTTCTTTGTTAAAGGGTCTAAGACACTAGGAACATGTCATAAAATGTGCTGTTGATATGGATTCTATATTTTTTGACATGTTATCAAGAGGAACCAGTCTGTGAAGGAAGAGTTCACGCTAAGACATTCAGAGAAAAGAGAAAGATCTTCAACAAAACAAATTTTTGCAGTGACCGTGACAATGGGCCCAAGCACAGCAATGACTGTGGGGATCATGCAGTGTTTTATTCTGCTGTACAGAAGGTTGCTGTGAGTCAGAACTGATTTCATAGCTCCTAACTGCAACAACATTGTGAACAACTTCTGAAATTTAAAACAGAGGATGGTGATACATCATTTAAACATAAGCTTCAAAGCTTATGCAGTGATAAAAAGATGAGAAATAATATTCACTGAGTGCCTGTATATAAAGTCAGCACTATATAAAGAGCACCAAGTACATTCTCTTACTAAATCTTCGCAAAAAATTACTCTGTGGTTAAAAATCAGTGTAACCATTTGCTATTGTCAATGATAAGGAATATACATTTATCTCAAGTTTTATACACTTTGAATGGACCAAGGAAAAATATTTCTAATGCTCTCATATTCAATCAAACTAGGAGGACTGTTTTAGGATCTGAGGAATATAGTTTGCTATCTTTGTTAACAAGAATGATATAATAACATTTCAGAACAAGAAATAGACAATAGTTTGTGTATTTCATTTTTCTTAAGTTACAAATGAAGAAATTATGTGTTTTAAAGTACTAACAACGAGTTATAATTTTAGATAGTGTCATACCTTATGGTTTTTCAATTATACATTACTCGCCTTATACATTATATTTTCCATGCTAGTGGGATATCAGAATGCAGTAGAATAAATAGATGCAAATGCTTAGTGACACAGGAAGAAAGACTTTCATTTGTTCTAAAGTTAAACAGCAGAGAAAACTACTTTTCAATAACAAGTTATTTATCACCAAAGATTCTTTAACTGAAGATTTGGATATAGAATAGGATAGAAAAATACAGACTCTGTTGCTATAAGAAAAAGGAAGTTAACTGATTTTATTTTTTTCAGGATGTTTTAAAAGTTAGCTTATTTTAAAATAGTAAACTACTCAATCAACTAGAGCCTCCTAAGGCCACTCAGTGACAACATAGCTTGCAGTCTTATGTGAATCTTTTGAGAATTTACAAAGAAAAGAGAAAAATTGAATTCTGTACCAGGAAATCTCATATAATAGAGCAGCAAAACACAAAATATATGATTTATCAATCACACTTTTGAGAACATTGTCATAAGGAAAAATATGGTAGATAAAAACTAAATATATATCAAATAAATATATACATAAACTAAATGTGTTATGTTATGTGCCGTCAAATCGCTTGTGACACAAAGCAATCCTATGTACAACAGCCCTAAATTCTGCTCTGTCCTGTGACAATTGCACTGTCTCTGATACACCCATCCCGATTACCCCCAGTCACTGAATCAATCCACTGCATAGAGGGCCTTCCCCTCCTGTGCTGTCCAAGCATGATGTCCTTCTCCAGGAGGGATCCCTCCTTAAAACATGTTCAAAGTATGTCAGAGGAAGCCTCAAAATCCTTACTCCAAGGAACAGCCCAATTCAACCCTCTCTAGGATGTATCTGTTTGTTCTCTTAGGAGTCCATGGCAACTTCAGCACTCTTCTCCAACACCAAAGCTCAAAACCATCAATTCTCCTTCTATCCTCCTTGGTCACTGTACATCTCTCTGATGTATAATATGCATAACAAGTGATTGCAAAAACCATGGCCTGTACCAGATGCACCTTT
>NW_006399796.1:5789978-5791147 GCF_000299155.1 Elephantulus edwardii | reverse complement strand
TTCTATGTGTGTTCTGTTGCACATAGGGTTTTCAGAGGCCTGCTATGAAAACCAAAATAAAAATCACTAGAACAATACATTGAAACAAAATGGCCTGAAGATCAGTCTGGGTTTAGAAGAAGCCATGCCACCAGGGATATCATTGCTGATGCCATATGAACCCTTCATGAAAGCAGAGAATATAAGAAGAATGTCTGTGTTTATTGACTATCTAGATCATAACAAATTACTACTAATGTTTAGTAGAATGGGAATCCCAGAACACTTACTTACATACACTCAAAACCTATAACAACCAAGGAATTTTTGTCCAAACGGAGCAAGAGTCCACTACATAGTATAAAATTAAGAAAGGTGTTCATCAATGTCGTGTTATTTCACCACACATGTTCAGTTTGAATAGTGAGCAAACCATTCAAGAAACTGGACTTTATGAAGCAGAATGTAGCATCAGGATCAGAGGAAGACTCATCAACAATTTGCATGATACAAATGTCGTACCCTTGCTTGATGACCTTGTTTGCTAAAAGTGAGTAGGACTTGAAACACCTGCTGCAGAAGTTCAAAGACTACAATCTTCAATAAAGATAAAATTCTTCCCCATTGAAACTATAAGCAACATTATGATTGATCTACTGTAGTTGTAATTTATTTCACATTACTTGAATCCACAGTCAACATCCTTGGTATCAGCTGTCATGAGATCAGGACACACATTTCATTGTGCATCTGCTGTCAGGGACCTCTCCAAGTTACTGAAAGAGCAATGCTATCCATTTGAAGACAAAGGTACACCTGATTCATGCCATGCTCCTTTCAATCCCTTACTATGCAACTGAAAGCTGGACAATGAATAAAGATAATGGAAGAAGAATTGATGCCTTTGAGCTATGTTGTTGTTGTTGTTATGTGCCATTGAGTCACTTTCGGTTCATAGCAACCCTATGTACAAGAGTTCTAAACGCCGTTCTATCCTGTGCCAACCTAGTCATCTAAAACGCATTCATTCCCACCACTGAAGTCACAGAATCAATCCATCTCATCGAAGGTCTTCCTCTTCTGTGCCGCCCCTCCACTCTGCCAAACAGGATGTCCCTTTCCAAAGACCAGTCCCTCCTTGCAACATGCCCAAAGTATGTGAGACAGAGCTTCAGAATCCTTGATTCCAA
>NW_006399796.1:5785285-5789253 GCF_000299155.1 Elephantulus edwardii | reverse complement strand
CCTGCCTCTTGGTCAAAGTATAGGTTTCACATTAGCACGATGAGGTGTTCTGGGATTCCCATTCTTCTCAGAGTCAGCCACAGCTTGTTGTGATCCACACAGTCAAAAGTGTTGAAAAAGAGTCCTATGGACTTCCAAGAGAACAAAAATGTATGTCTTGGAGAAGTTGCAGCCAGAGCAACCCTTAGAGGGGAAGATGATAAAACTTTGTCTAACATACTTAGTGTGTGTTGCTAGGAGATGCAGCTCCTCAGATAAGAACCTCACACTTGGAATGGTGGAAAGTCATAAAAAGAGAGGAAGACGTTACAGATTGATGGGAAGAGTGTCTGCAGCAATGGCTAAAGTGTGTCAGAGATGCTGTGGATGGCAGAGGATAGAAAACAGTGTTCAGATCCATTTTTCATAGCATAGCTACAAGTTGTATTCAAATCGACAGCACAGAATAACAACAATAACAGAAACACAGGGGAGGGATACCATGGAAAAGCAGAAATAGATGCATCTGAAAGTAGCAAAATAATGCCAATAATTATCAGCAGTCATCACAACTCAGAGGGAATCCCTAAAAAGATATTGGTCTAGAAAAGATGTTGTTTTCAACTTTTAGGCTTTATACCAATGTTGTTGTTGTTAAGTGCTGTCGAGTCGCAGGCGATTCATAGCGACCCCATGAACGAGAGTCCTCGACCCTTGGGTGCCTTTCATCCTCTCTCCAGGTTCATAGGGCTTCCGGAGGCAAGCTATTATGGAAGTAGATGCCACTCCTCCTTCCAACCTTGTTTTATTCGGGGAGCTCCACCCCACTCTCTGTCTGCCTTGCATAACCAGCCATTAACGCATTTGACACATCAGTATCACAGTGTTCAGCCTTCACAGCAACCACAAGTGACCTCTATAGGGCAACTTGCACTCCAGGGCTATACGACCTAGAGGAATGTCTGAACAAAAACAATGAAAGACAGGCCCAAAGGCCGCGGATTAAGTCACCCACCTTTGGCTTGGTAGCATCGCCTTCTGTCCACTGGGCCAGCTGATCTCTCTCTCTTTGTTGATGTTAAATATCCCAAGAGCCTAGGTGGGGCTTAAACTTTCAGTGTCTTCCCAGCCCGGCAGGCCCAAATGCTGGCAAACTCCCTGCCCCAGACCCCCAGTTCATCTGACAGGTCAGCCCTGCCAACACCCTCGTGGGCCCCAAAAAACCACCACGTATTCTCAGAGTCCTCACACCTACCGTGCCTCCAGAAGCCTTTTATACCAATAAGGAAATAAATTTCTGTTCTTTGTATGGCACTCCTGTTAAACAAAGACAATACCAAGCAAAATTATCTCTCAAACTTGTTATTTACATGGTCCAGCTGGATGTGATTTATAGTTATAAGAATATACAGGGTTTATTTATGTTTCCTTTATTCTGGGATAAAAATAATACAAATTTCAGTTCAATAACCTTTATAGTAATTTATTGCTGCCTCTGAGCATGAATAAATTTCTGTCCCAAAACACTGCAAATGAACTTTAATAAATGAGGACTTTGTGGTTCATTTAAGTATCAGCCCAAAGCAAACTTAACTATGTATCTTCCTTATGCAGAAAAACATTGTTATCAAATTTTTTACTCACCAAATTGTTAGCGTGGAAAAACACTAAAATTCGTGAAATATGAAGGTATATTTGGAGAATGTATGCAGGACACTTATGAGACTGTTTCTCTTCATCCAAAACTAGTTCTGTAACTGTAAAAATCCTCATTTTTACTTGATTCCTAAAGTCTCACTTTTTTCCTTCTTCATAAAGTTAGATTTTGTAATATTTCATTTTTACTAAATATTTATTGTAGGTACAAGGCATTTACAGTTTAGGTTCCTATCCACAGAAAGCTTGTAAAGCAAATGTAAATAGACAGCTAAACCAAGCGTGTTATAAAACTATTCTACCTCTCCTCCTTTTTCTAGTCAAAAATGTAGTTCCTTGGGGCTGGGGGTAAGATAGTGGGAAATTCAGGGATTTTTACTTTTTTTGAAGGGGCTTTGGATTTCCCTGACTAATCTTTTTGATTGCTTGATGTTTTTGTTGTTGTTATGTGCCTACCAGTCAGGTCCAATTTATAGTAACTCTGTGAAGAACAGACCTAAACGTCGCTCTACGCTGTGCCACAAAGTAGATCCCATGACGGTTATCACCGTATTAATCCATATCATTGGGGGTCTTCCTCTCCTTCAATGATCCTTCATATTTCCTAGCATCATGTCTCTTTCTAAGAAGTAACCTCCCCCAGCTACATACTGAAAATATGAGAGATGAAGCTTCACCATGTGAGATTCCAGGGAGCACTCTGGTTGCACATTCTCCAAGACATATATGTTCATTCTTTTGACATTGCATGGGATACTACTCTTTGCTAGTGCCACTACTCAAAGATATCATTTCTTCTGTCATCCTTATTTATTATCTAGTTCTCTGATGTGTAGCAGATAATTGGGAAGAGAAAAGCCTGAATAAGTTGCGCTTTAGTCAGCAATCAGATACAATTGCTCTTAATCGTTTTGGAGAGCTTCCTGAGCATGGGCTTACTCAGTGCAATACATCTCCTGGTTTCCTGACTGTTGGTACCAACAGTGTTCATTGTTGACCCAAACAAGATGAAATCATTGCCAATGTTCACAGTCTACTAGACTTTGAACCTATCAAATTTATTGTTTGTATTACACAAGTAGTTGTGTTGGATGTTTTGCTTGGTGGCCTGAATCAAGACTTCTATGTATGGCTATGCACTTATGTTTTCTATGCAAGCAAGTTTAACTGAGAGGTCTACTGGTTACCAAAACCCATTTACTATGCATCGGAAAGCTGATCAATGAATAAGGATGATGGAAAAAGAATTGATGCCTTTGAACTATAGTGTTGGAAAAGAGTCCTATGGACTGTCAAAAGAACACACAGGTGTGTGTTGGGGAAGTTGCAGCCAGAGTACCCCTTAGAGATGAAGATGATAAAACTGTCTCATAGACTTTGTGCATGTTGCTAAGAGATACTGTTCTTTAAACAAGAACAACATGCTTGGAATGGTGGGGAATCATATAAAGAGATGAAGACATTTCAGATTGATGGGAAGAGTGTTTTCTGTGTTATCTGTTTCCTGTTAAGTCAATTCTAAATTAAGTAAGGGATGACTATTCATGTATTAAGGCAATTGAAAAGACAAAGTGGAGGCAATAAGATTTTATCCATGCAGTCCAAAGCTGAGGTACTCTTACGTTTGAATTATGTGTGTTCTTGGATATTAAAGTTTTCCCCTTTAGCTGTATGCTCTAAATAGCTGATAAATCACCAGAATAGATTTTGATTATGATTTTTTCATTATGATCATCACCCTCTCTGGTTGCCTAATAAGGAATTTTGTTGCTAACCTGAAGACTTGTCTTGTTTCATTTCACCAGCTCCTCTGACGGAGAATATGGATAAGCTCCTCCTCTTCAATGTGCAGCCTCAGTGCTCCAATGGAGAGTTCACTAGGAGTCAGTCTCCACCAGATGACAATAAGGAAGTGAGTGAGGGTTTGTTTTTATTTTAGTTTATTAATTTTAATGAAAATTTCAGAGATTTTGGATTTCCATTCATTCATTGTTGAATTTCTTTCCCTGCCCCCCCCTTCTCTCTTCTCTTTGAAGTCAAAGAAAAATTCCTTCATTGGAATACAATCCCCCCGTCCTGAGTACACTTCACTATGCAACCTTCCTTCTGGACTCTTGTCATAACCATACTGTCCAATCATATATCGCTTTTAAACTGTTCTCTCCCTCATCTGTTTCAATTCAGTATACATCATGAGTGAGTTTTTTAAAAACTGGATGAAATATGTTTACGGCATTGAAATCTATGGGGGAGAGAATAGTCTAAAAGTATTATATTTTAGGGCATTATTTTTATCGTAGGAGTATGCAATGAGGGTTGTAGAGTGGATTATA
>NW_006399796.1:5780960-5782101 GCF_000299155.1 Elephantulus edwardii | reverse complement strand
CAATGTCACTAATATCACACACAAGCAAAATTCTGCTCTAAATTATCCAGAAACTACTGGAACAATACATTGACAGAGAACTACCAGAAATACAAACTGGGTTTAAAAGAGGCTGTGCCACTAGAGACATTATCACCAATGTCAGATAAATCTTGGCAGAAATCAAAGAGTACTGGAGGGATATCTATCTGTGTTTCATTGACTGTAGAAACTTGATCAATTTCTGGGTTCTCAATTATGTTCCATTGGTCATGTGCCTGTCATTTTACCAGCACCATGCTGATTTGATTACTACTGCTATGTAGTAGGTAATGAAGACAGGGAGTTCTATACTTCTCACATCCTTTTTGTTTTACAGGATTGATTTGCTTATTCTAGTCTCTTTCTTCTCCAAATAAACTTGACAATTTCTGTTTTTTTGTCCTTGAAAAATAATCATCTATTGGAAGTGCATTGAAGTGTAGATTGCTTTTGATAAGATTGTCATTTTCACCATTTTGAATCCTTCTATCCATGAACTAGGCACATTTTTTCCATATGTTTATGTCTTTTGTTGTGTCTCACAGAAATGTTTTATAGTTTTCTTTGTTTAGGTCTTTTGTGTCTCTAGTTAGGTTCAATACTAATTATCTCAATTTACGGTTGGCTATGGTAAATGGTATTGCTTTCTTGATTTCTTTTTTATTTCTCTTTGTTGCTGCAGAGAAATCCTACTGATTTGGGGATCTTAATCTTATATCCTGCCACTCCACTGAATTGGTCTACTAGCTCCAAAAAAATTTTTTTTTAAGTCCCTGGGTTTTTCTGTGTACACCATCATATCACCTACATATAACGACAGTTTAAACATCTCTTTGACTATCTGGATGTCTTTTCTTTCTTTCTCTTTTTGTATTGCCTTAGCAAGCACTTCCAGTACAATACTGAATAAAAGCGGTGACAATGGACATCCTGTCTTATCCCTGTTCTCAAAGAAAATTCTTTTAGTCTTTTTCTTTTGAGAGTGATATTGACTCTTGGTTTTGCATGTATACTTGTCACTATGTTGAGGAAATTACTTTCCATTTCAATTTTGCTGAGTGTCTTTATCAGGAAGGGGTTTTGGATGTTTTTCAAATGCCTTTTCTGCATCAATTGATAA
>NW_006399796.1:5762829-5778920 GCF_000299155.1 Elephantulus edwardii | reverse complement strand
GAATATACCCCAGAGAGACCATGTCTGCCATCCAAGCAGATATATTCACACCCATGTTTATTGCAGCTCTTTTTTATTTTTGTGTGTTTTGGGATTCTATTGGCTAGGCTTTTGTTAAAGATTTTTGCATCTATATCCATGAGAGATACTGGTCTGTAGTTTTCTTTCTTAGTAATTCCTTTGCCTGGTGTCAGTATTAGAGTTATGTTTATTTCACAGAATGACTCTGGTATATTCCTTCTTTTTTATTTTTTAAAATACTTTAATTAGAGTTGGAGATAGATATTCTGTGAATTTTGGTAGAATTCAGTTGTGAAGCCATCTGATCCGGGACTTTTTTAATGGGGAAATCTTTTTATGACCTGTTCAATTTCTTCTTACGTGATGGATCTGTTCTAGTGTGTTATATCTATTTTTATAAATCTGGATAGGGCGTGTGTTTCAAGCAATTTGTCTATTTCCTCTAGGTTTTCAAATTTATCAGAGTATAACTTTTCATAGTGTTCTGATATTATTGATATAATTTCATTTGGTTCTGTCATGATGACAACTCTATCATTTCTTTCTCTGGTTATCTCTGTCTTTTCTCCCCACCCCACTTTCTTTTGTTAAATTTGTCAGTGGTTTGTGAATTTTATTGATCCTTTTGAAAAACTACTTGTGGTCTTATTTGTGCTTTCAATTGTTTTTCGTTTCTATCTCATTGATTTAAGCTCTTGTCCTTATAATTTCTTTTCTTCTAGAGTCTGTAGAAGTAGGTTGTTATTTTTTTAGTTCATGAAAGTGTTGAGTTAAAGCATTGATTTTTTTCTTCTTTCTTTCTTTTTTATGTGTGTGCCTATTGCTATGAACTGCCCCCCTGAGGCCAGCTTTAACTATATCCCAGAGATTTAGGTATGTTGTATTTTCATTTTTGTTTCGAGGAACCTTTTTAGTTCATTCTCTATTTCTTTTACAACACAATTGTGTTCTACCAAAGAGTTATTCAGTTTCCACATGGGTGGTTTTGTAAGCTTTACCCTTGTGTGGTTACTTTCTAGTTTTATGACACTGTAATCTGAGAAGATGCTTTGTATTATTTCAATGATTATTAATTTGTTGAGGCTTGCTTTGTTTCCTAATATGTGATTGATTCTGGAGAATGTGCACTTGATGAGAAAGTTAATTGAGTTAGTTGGATACAGTACCCTCAATATATCCACAAGGTCAAGTTGTCTGATTGTATAGTGTAGATCTTCTACATCTGTGTTGAGTATTTTTGAGTTGACCTATCCTTTGTTGATAGTGGTGTGTTGAAGTCTTCTACCACTATTGTGGTGCTATTTCTTTATTCAATTCTTTCAACTGTTGTTTTATGTATTTTGCATGTCTGTAATTTGGTAAATAAATGTTGACCAAGGTTATGGTGTCTTGATGTATTATGTCTTTAATTAGTATATAATGTTGTTCCTTATCTTTTAGGTGGTATTCATCCTGAAGTCTATTTTATCAGAGATTAGTATTGCCTCACCTGCTTTTTTGAGGTTGCTTGATATATGTTTTTTCTAGTGTTTGAGTCAGTCTTTATCTTCTTTCTTTAGATGTGTCTCTCGGTGGCAATATATTGATGGACTTTGGGTTTTTTATCCATTTTACTACTCTTTTTCTATTGAATGGCACATTTAGTTCATTCACATTAAGTGCAAGTATTGTCAGTTCAGGTTTTATCATTGCTATTTTTCTGTGTTTATTTTCCCGTTGTTTCTGTTTACTTTGGTCCATCCAGTTTCTTTTGGCTTCTCTGTGTGAAAGAGGTAACTTAAAATTTCTTGTAGTTTTGGGTTTGTTTTCACAAATTCCTTAAGGTCCTTCTTTTCTGGAAAGGATCTCATTTCTCCTTCATATATGATGGAGAGATTCTCTGGGTATAGAATCCTTGGCTGGCAATTATCTTTCAACTTTCTGTATATGCAATCCGATTGTCTTCTAGCTCATGTAGTTTCTACTGAAAAAACAGATCTCATTTCCCCTTTGTAGGAGGCTCAATGTCAAGAAGACAAAGATTCTCACCACTGGACCAATTGGTAGCATCAGGATGGATGGCGAAAAGATTCAGATTGTTCACAGTTTCCGTTTGCTTGGCTCCATGGTCAACACTCTTGGCACCAGCAGCCAGGAAATAAAAAAAAAAAATATTGCGATGGGAAAGTCTGCTGTTAATGACCTCTCTAAAGTACTCATGATCAACGGTGTCTCTCTGGAGACTAAGGCGTGCCTGATAAAGGCCATGGTCTTTGCAATCACTGGACAATGACTAGGGAGGATAGAAGGGAGAATTGATGCCTTTGAGCTATGGTGCTGGAGAAGAGTGTTTAATGTACCATGGACTGCCAAGGAAACAAACAGATACACCCTGGAGAGGGTTAAACCAGGCTACTCCATGGAGGCAAGGATTCTGGGGCTTCGTGTGACATACTTTGGACATATTGTAAGGAGGGACAGGTCCTTAGAGAGGGACATCATGTATGGAGGGTGGACGGAGGGGATAGACCTGCAATTAGTAAATCATTGAAGTTACAAAAATTGATTGTTGTATTTCCTGCCTCATTTCTATCACTAAGTCCATATTTTCCAAACACTATTCTTTCTTTATTGTTTCCAACTTTTGCATTCCAGAAGTAATTACCATTAGTGTGTCTTAATTGCATGTTCACTTAATTTTGGACTGGAAGATTTGTAAAATGTTTCTAATTTCCTCCTCTTTGGTTGTGGATGTAGAAGCATATATTTAAGTAATAGTGTTATCATTGGGTCTTCCTTGTATGTGCATATATACTACATAATCACTTAATACCTTGTATTACAGGATAGAATTTGAAATTGACTTTCTACTATGAGTGCAACACCATTCTTCTTCTATTTTTCATTCCCAGCATAGTACACTATATGGTTATCTGAATCAGAGCCTTCAGAGCTATTCCACCTCACCTCACTAATGCCTAGTATGTGTTCCATTTCATTTTTCATAATTTCTAATTTTCCAACATTCAAGCTACATAAATTGCATGCTCCAATTATTAAGTGATATTTGCTTTTTTTCTCTCTCATTTCACCTGACTTCCAGTATGGGCTCTACCACAACTACAGCTATCTGTCTTCATAGGGTTTTCAGAGACCTGTTATTTAAGAAGTGTATGGCCAATCCTTCTTCCTGTTCTCTCTCAACCTGGACACTCCACTTTGAGCAACCCTCATGGTATTTGACGCACCAATGGAATAACTTTCAAATAACAATAACCCATTTTCTTTGGATTTGAGGAGAAAATAAATTGAATTTCATTTTGCTGACATACCCTGAATACATCCACAAGGTCAAGTTGGCAAATTGTATAGTTTAGTGGTTCCACATATTTGTTGAGATTCTTTTGAGCTGACATGTCATTTGGTGAAAGTCTTATGCTAAAGTTATTTACCACTCTTGTGGTGCTGTATATTTTTTTACTTGAAGTCTATTAACCATTGTTTTATGAATTTTACCAGTCAATTAATGGAGCTGAGATGTTGACCAAGATTATGTTGTTTATTATTATTATTATTATTTAAATTTATTTGCATGCAAAACTTGTATACATTGGGTTTCACATTTTCTTTTATTCACATTGTTTCATACAAAATGTATTTAAATCATGCTCATACATTATGTTTTATAAATTTAATCCTCATTTAATTATACTGACAATTATCCTATATTTTCAAGTTCCTTTTGGATTTTCCCCATAACCTTTACCCCTTATCCTTCAAACTCCGGTAAAGGTCAAATCATACCCATGGGAATAAAAATTTGTTCTTGAGTCTATCACCTATGAATTTAAAACAAAACAAAACAAAACAAAACAAAACAAAACACAACAACTCAGGAACAGATGGGAAGATATCAAGAATATCATGCATAAAGAATCTGAAAGGTCATTACAAGGAAGGAGAACGAAGAAAAGACCAAAATGGATCTCACAAGAGATCCTGAATATTGCACTGGAGCACTGAGAAGCCAAAGCAAGGGGAAGAAATCAAGATGTTAAGGAGCTAAGCAGAAGATTTCTAAAGGCACCTTGGGAAGAAAAGGCAATGAATTATAATGAAATGTGGAAGGAGCTGTCTATCTGTGTTTAATTGGCTATGCAGAGGCATTTCACTGTATGGATCACAATTGTGGCTAACCTTGAGGAACATTTGACAAAAGTTTTATTTAAAATTGTATGAGCCATCTGAGATTGACTAAAACTCTTTGAAAAACTGCTTAAATAGAAAAGCTTGGACATATATTTCATTTTCAGAAAACTTTGAGGAAGATTGAGAGCTATGCCAATGACTCAACTTATCTAGAAACCTTAACTATCATGAACAAAACTCGTCAATATAGATTTCCTTATTAAAACTGCTCATGGCAGCGCTCATCATGACTTATGAAAATTTAAATTGTTCACATTACTCTGTATCCTTATTTCACAGATATTTTCTTTTATGCAATATTTTTACCTTCATCATAGTTATTATTCAAGCAGAGATCCTTTCGAATTCAAGGTTTTAATATTTCACATCTTTTCACACGCCCTTCAATAAATCACTCCGTGCTAGCAGAATCTCTCAAGTGATTAAACCTATGTTCTTGTATTTATGAGATATAATTTCAGACTGCAACTAAGTGCAATTCCAAGAATGTTGTCCTCCTATAAATTATTAAATGCTGCATTAATATTGATTTTTTTTCTAGCCCTTTAAGTTGTTTTCTAGAAACCTATGTTTAATCTTGTTATTATATGACATCGAGTTGCTTGTGACTCATAGCGACCCTATATAGAACACCCAGGTGTCCAGCTCTATCCTGTGGCAACATTATTGTGTCTTTCACACCTCCCCTCATTAATCCA
The DNA here is from genome assembly GCF_000299155.1 of Elephantulus edwardii. Lineage (NCBI taxonomy): Eukaryota > Metazoa > Chordata > Mammalia > Macroscelidea > Macroscelididae > Elephantulus > Elephantulus edwardii. The sequence continues at coordinate 5,774,013 of NW_006399796.1, read as the reverse complement.
GTACCTGATTTAATCTATCTCATCGAAGTTCCTCTTTTGTTGCATGTCCCTCCACCCTTCCAAGCATGATATCCCTTTCCAAGGACTGATCCCTCCTTGCAACATGCCACAAGTATGTGAGATGAAGCCTCAGAATCCTTGCCTCCAAGGAGCAGTCTGGTTTCACCTTCTCTAGAATAACTTGTTTGTTCTCCTGGAATTCCATAGTATAGTCAATACTCTCCAGAACCATAACTCAAAAGTATTAATTATCTTTCTATCATCCCTAGTCATTGTCCAGCTTTCTAACGTACAGCAAGTAATTGTGAAGACTATGGCATGGATCAGGCACACCTTAGTCTTCAAACTAATATTCTTGCTCTTTAGTACTCTGGAGAGGCCCCTGACAACAGCAGATTTCACCAATGCAATTTGTCTTTTGATTTCCTGACTACTGATACCAAGAGTCTTGATTAATCTAGGTTTTGTAAAATTTTGTTTCTCTGATATATCTAATTTATTATTTGATGGACTATGCTACATGATTGTATTTAGCAGTATATCCTTTATCTTAATTAGTAAACTGAAGAAGTTCATGTGTTTTTATTATGTATAGTATACTTTTTTTATATCGTATACTTTTAATGTACTTAAAGAATACTAGTAATATTGTATGGGAAATTTTCTATTGATTTTACTTATTCTGAAAGCAGGGGCAATTAAGAGGGAAAAATATATTTTCTTTGGGAAAATATTTGTAGTCTTTCAAGGAGATATAAGTTATCTTAAGACAAGTTCTATCTCTCTCTGGTTTGTTGTTTTGATTTCCATGAAAGTTTGCAAAGCATATTGGGGTTGGGGATTTTTTTAAATCAATCATTAAAGACTATTTTGTCCCATAATATTAATTGTGATGCATAATGTATGATCACTCATCCATTCTGTATTGTCTTTTCCTCCTTGCATCCTACTGTTTGTCTGTTAATTCTGACTTCTCCTCCTAGATAATTTTATTAGAATGACTCTCTATATGCACAGCAATGCTCATTGTCACATTATTCAGAATAGCAAAGAAATGGAAACAATCCAAGTCATCATCAATAAATGAGTGAATAGTGAAACTGATATGTTAACACAAAGAAGTACTATGCAGCACTGAAACAAAACAATTAAGAATTCATAGAGCATTGTAAACCATAAGATAATTAAATTGTGATGTAAGTCAGTAAACAAAGGATATATTCTGTATTAAGATCACTCTTACCAAGAAAAATTGCTGTCTCTTGAAATAACTTACAAAATCATTTTCCACATGTCACCTTATCTGAGTGTAGATGTTGCTGTTGTTGTTATGTGCCATCGAGTCACTTGCGACTCATAGCGACCCTGTGTACAACAGCCCTAAACTCCACTCTGTCCTGTGCCAATCGCACTGTCTCTGACACTCCCATCTTGATTATCCCAGTCACTGAATCAATCCACCTCAAGAGGGCCTTCCCCTTCTGCACCGACCCTCCACCCTCCCAAGCATGATGTCCTTCTCCAAGGACCGGTCTCTCCTCACTACATGCCCAAAGTATGCTAGATGGAGCCTCAGAATCCTTGCCTCCAAGGAGCCACCCGGTTTAACCCTTTCCAGGACGAATCTGTTTGTTTTTCTAGCAGTCTATGGTATTCTCAATAATCATGTCAATTCTCATCTTGGATTTTTCCCCTTTCTGAAAGCCAAATTAGTAATTAGTCTATAATAAGAAGATTATTTGAGTAAATATGATAAGACTTTAACCTTAGAGGCTGTGAAATTTGGAAAAAATATCCTATTCTTTTTTTCCCCTCAGGTTCAGTTTTATCCTGTAAGATTATGATAGAAATATTGCTTATTCAGACACAGATCCACTATGAGTCACAGATAACCAGATAGCACCAAATAACAACAACAACAACAACAACAACAACTCTAAAAGGGTTGCAACTATATGAATTAAGTGTTAGAACTAGAAAACTAGTACTATTATTACATGCATTTCATTGATTCTTGGTCAATCTAGAATTTCCCTCCATCATCACCTCTGTTTTGTTACCTCCCACTCAGAGCTCAATATATCCTATATTAGACATTGTAGTGGACACAATTTGTGCCTATTTTTTCTCACTTAATCTGAAATCCACTACAGGTGAAACACCAGGGGTTGTTGGATATGCCTATCCCACTATAGCAGGAAATTTGAAGGACAGTTGCCTGGCCAACTTACTAGAAGAGACCCAGGCTTGTTTCCTTCACCTTCAGAGAGGTGGAAATTGTTGAACAGTATCATTAATATCACATGTAAGTAAAATACTGCTGAAGAACACTGTTGGAGAAGAATGTTGGAGAGGAAGGGAAGGCCTCTGGCCAGGACAGATCGACTATGCTCTGGATATGTGCAAGCATTCCAACAGCCTTTAATACAGGGTAGAGAAAGTTCTCCTGTGTTTGGCTGTACTGCCTTGAGAAAGCTCACCACCTGAGAAGATAGCTGCAGCATCTGTTGACCTGGGAGGAGTCTGCATGAGGCTGAGTTTCTCCTATCCAATCAATATGTCCCATATGTCTGCAAGCCCACCCTATCCTGTCTTCCTGTCTGCTTGCTCATATATAAGTGTGCTGCAGCATCCACTAAAGTTAAGCTGTACTGACTCTCTGAATGGCTCCTGGAGTTGTGTGTCTCCATCATGCTTACTCTCATCAGCGTGTTGCTGTTTGTTGCCAGCAAATGAACAGCAACAGATCACTAAAAATTGGCTAGAGTAGTACATAGACAGAGAACTTCCAGAAGTTCAAGCAAGAGTTAGAAGAGGCCGTGGCACCAGGAATGTCATTGCTAATGTCAGATGAATCCTGCATGAGAAAAAATAATATCATAATAATATCAAAATAATAACGATACAATATCTTTTGAAGCTTTATTGACTATGCAAATGTATTAGACTGTGTAGATAGTAACAAATTATGTCTAACATTGAGAAGAATGGAAATCCAGTGCACTTAATTGTGCTTGTGTGAAGCCTACATCTAGACCAAGAGACTGTGATGTGAACAGAGCAAGGGGACAGTGCATGGTTTTAATTAGTCAAGCTGTACTCAGGGATGTGTCTTTTCTCCACACCTATTTAACCTGAATGCTGAACAAATTATTCAAGAAACTAGACTCTAGGGAAAAAAATGTGGCTTCAAGATTAGAGGAAGACTCATTAGTAACCTTCTGATGACTCAACCTTGTTTGCTGAAAGTGAAAATGCCTTGAAGCACTTGCAGCACAAGCAGGTTAAACAGTGTGGGTTTCTATTTAGATTGCATTTCATGATTACAAAAAACCAAAACAACAACAATAAAATCCTTGAAATTGTACTTACTGACAACTGTCAACAACTTCATCTTACTTGGATGCACAATCAATATACTTGATACCAGCAGTCAGAGGATCAGGAGACAAATTAAACTGGGAAATTCTGTAACTGGAGATTTCTCAGCATTATTGAGGAACAATGACATCACTTTGAGGGTAAAATTGTTCGTGATTTAAAGCATGGTCTTTTCAGTCACTTGATACACATCTGAAAGCTGGGCAATGATTAAGAATGAAAAGAAAAATATGCATGCCTATGGTGTTGGAGAAGAATGTTGGATATCCCGTGGACTGTCAAAAGAATAAACAGAAAGGGCAGCTCAAGTGGGCCTTGGAGACAAAAATGATGAAATACTTTGGGTTTGGGCATGTTGATAGGAAAGGTTATTCTTTGGAAAGGAAAATTATATTTGGAAGGAGGAGGGGCATCTTAAGAGAGGAAGACCCTCAACCATGTTGACACGTTGTTGACATGATATCTGCACCAATGAGCTTGAATGTGTCCAAGATGACACAGAATAAGACATTGCAGAGGATGGCAGTGGATAGGACATGTCCAGATCAGTTGCTCATAGGGTCTCTACAAGTCATACTTATGCTATATAACATCTAACAACAACCAAATGTCTCTTAGTTCTTAGGGCTGCCATAAGAGAACACCCCGAGTAAGTGGCTTATTTATAGAACGTAAATGTATGTTCTCATAATTCTAGAAGTTAGAAACCCAATCCATGACCTTGACTACGTAATTTTCTTCTAAGACTTTTGAAAGTGGAAATATTATATGCCTCTCTCTTGGTTTTGAGTAGCTTCTAACAATCTTCAATGTATGTTGGCTTATAGATCTAGCCTTACATTGGGCCTTTTTCTTATGTGTGATGTTATTTCTGTGTCTGCTCTGGTGGCCTAGTGGTAAAAATCAGAACAGAATTCCCACAGGCACAACGTTCAAATTCACCAACTGCTCTGCAACAGAGTATGGGCAATCCCCTCTTGTATGTTTTACTACCTCTGAAAAACCACTGAAAATCAGTTATGAATCAGTGCCAGCTGGATGGCATATAGCAACAATAACATGTCTTTCAAAAGGCATCGGTTGTATGAAACTAAGATCCATTGTTCTTTTATGTGACCATGTTAACGTAACTGAAAATAACATCTTAGAAGAACTTTATTTCTTTAAATAAGGTCATATCCACATATACAGGGATTAAGATTTCAATATATCTTTGGGGAGAATATATGTCACTTCACAAATTGGATCCACAATTATTACAGGTGGCATCAGTAGTCAGGAGATCAAGAGACATATTTCACTAAGAAAGTCTGCAGTTAGGGACATCTTCAAATTATTGAGAAGTCATGACGTCAAGTTGAGGACAAAATTATGCCTAATTCAGACCATGGTCTTTTCAGTCACTTGCTATGCATCTGAGAGAGGGACAATGACTAAGGGGAGCAGAATAATTGATGTTTTTGAACTTTGCTGTTGGAGGAGAGTGTTGAATATTCCATGGACTGCCAGAAGAACAAACAGATATATCCTGGAGAAGGTGCAGCCAGCCAAAGTGGCCTTTGGAGGCAAAGATGATGAAGCTTCATCTCACATATTTAGGGCATGTTGATAGAAGAGGTTGTTCCCTGGAGAGAGGCATCATACTTGGAAAGATGGACAGGTGGTAAAAGAGAGGAAGCATCTAGATTAGATGGGTTGGTGCAGTCACTGTGATGATGGCTTGAGTGTGTCAGGGATTATGATGATGGCACAAGATAAGACAGTGCTCTTATTGGTTGTTCATAAAGTTACTGTGAGTTGTACTTGACTTGAAGGCATCCAACAACATACTCCACCCACAGCTGGTCTGGTGTTCAAGCAGTGTGTAGAGTAAATACTCTGAAGCAAACCTTAAGAAATGAGAGATGTGGGTTTAAAAAAAAATTCTTCCTTTCTTATCCCACAACTGAAACAATCCTGAGGATTACTTTGTACTATCTCTCAGAAAGGGACCATTGATGATGTAGTTCGTAATGAATCATGCTGCTAATTAGAAATTCATCCTGGCAGTTCAAATTCAGGAGTGGCTTTGTGGGAAAAAGATGAGAAATCTCCTCCTATGTGATTTACAGTCTCAGAATACTACAGTAGGTCAGCTATGAGTTGGAATAGACTCAGTGGGTGTGAGTGTCTTAGTAGGTCTTCAGTAGAACCAGAATCTATTTACCCTCAGAACAGCCCAACTACTATTAGCTTTTTCCCTTTTCTCTTCCTTACACCTTATATGCATCTTATTCTTAGCCCTTTCTGCAATAACCTCCAAAATGAACTCTTTGTACTCAAATGTTTATTTCTCTCTGCTCTTTGGAGGGTAACAATTGTTTGTTCTGTGACTCTCTCCAACAATATTACTGACTTGAATTATTGAATCATAGCATGAGATTCTGACAATTCCATTTTCTTTTCCTCTAATTATTGGCACTGAGTGTGTGTTAGTACACATCATCTGTTGCTGAACAAATACCATGAACCACCCTGTTCTTTCTGCTCAAATAAATGACCTGCCTTTTCTGTAAGTCCCTCCCTCCTACTAAGAAACATTCCTTAACTAACTTCTCATTATTTAAGTCTCATATTAAACTCCCCAAGCCCCTGTTGGGAAGTACTTGTTCATTGATTCTTATGGTAACCTGCACTTTATAATATTAATCACATTTCAAAGTTATTGCCAGTTTCTTTCCCTACTGATATTAGAAACTGCAGGTTGCATTTGTTCACCTTTGTAATTTCAAGATTTAGAAGGTCCTCAGCTTTTTACAGACACTTCTTGTTTGAGTCAGCTCCAACTCAGAACAATTCAAAAGCATAAATTCTTCTTCTATTAGCCTTATTTATGGTCAACTTTAAGATGCCCAGGAAATAAATGAAAAAGTCATGGTTCGAATCAGGAACACATTAATCTTGAAATAGACAGAATACTCTTTAACACTTTGTAGAGGTCCTTAACAGCTGATTTTACCTATAGAAAACCTCTTTTTATTTATTTCTTTTACAAAATTTTATTCATTTATTATTGCACATTTTCTTCCTTCTTCCTCCCTAAGCCCTCCCCCAGTCGACTTTGCAATGCACCTTTTGCTCCAGATTGCTGTAATACATGTAATATCTAATCGTATATTCGTTTTGGACCATTATTCCCCTCAGATAATGCAATGTTGATTATCTAGTTATTCTATTCCTATTCTCCCCTAATCTCCCATGTCAGTCTTATTTTATAATATCAATGTTATGTGGTATCTGTCCTTTTGTGACTGAGATATTTAATTCAGCATATGTCTTCCAGATTAACCCATATTGTATAATGTCTTTGACCCAGAAATTCCATTACCGGGAATTACCTTAAACAAACCAAAGCTGTATCACAAGTATACACACCTATGTTTATTGCTGCATTATTCACAGTAGCAAAGAGATGGAAGCAATCAAAGTGCCCATTAACAAATATGTTGTTGTTGTTGTTATGTGCCATTGAGTCACCTGGTGACTCATAGTGATATGTACAACAGCCCTAAACCTTGCTCTATCCTGTGCCAATATTAGTGTCTCTCACACACCTACTCCCATTACCTCAGTCACAAAATCAATTCATCCCAAAGAGAGTCTACCTTTTCTGTGCTATCCCTCCACTCTCCCAAGCATGACGTCCCTTTCCAAGGACTAGCCCTCCTTGCAACATGTCCAAAGTATGTCAGACAAAGCTTCAGAATCTTTGCCTCCAAGGAGCAGCCTGGTTTAACCCTCTGAAGAACTAATTAGTTTGTTTTCTTAGCAGTCCATGGTATATTCAATTCTCCAACACAACAGCTCAAAGACACCAATTCTCCTTCTGTTATTCCCTAGTCATTGTCCAGTTCTCTGATGCATAGCATATGGTTAGAAAAACTACGGTGCATTCACAAAATGGACTATCATGCAGCAGTGAAAACCAATGAACTATTTTTATTTCTTGTCTTAACAGACATGTATGCATTTCTGTTAACCTGGGTGTTGATTGTAAATACAAGTAAAATTAAATTATTGAAAATGTTAGTCTTTTATTCATGACATTGCCTACTGGTGTAGTGATGATGATTTTTGTTTTCTTATTGTTGACATGAAATCCATTACAGTGGTGAAAGTATAGCAGTTCAAGTGAAAGAAAGCACTGAATGATTAAGAGAGCCAAACAGAAGATTCAAAAGAGTAGTTTAAGAAGAAAAAGTATGATCATATATAAAGACATAGAGTTTGAAAGCTGAAAGAGAAGGTCATGCACAACATTTCTCAAGCTGAAAGAACTGAAGAAAATATTCTTGCACATTGGGTTCAAACAATGCATATTTTCCCAAGCTGACTCAATGCTCAGTTCATAGAAAATTTGACCTTTATTTTTTAAAGAATGAAACACATGCCTCCTCTGTTTTACTGTTTCATACCTTTAACATTTTAAACTAAGAACAACAACATTGTGTCATATGAGGAGTATATCTACTTCTCAGATGAAGCTGAGGTTTATTTTGTGCCATGCCACTTACCAGCTATTGGCCTTAGGAAAAAAATGTCACTTATTATCCTGAAGTTTTTCCTTTATGCATATCTGTATTTACCTTTTATTTATCAGTTTCATGACACTGAGTCAGAATTGAACTTCATCTGTGATCCTCAAGCAAATTTCCAGAGGTAATAAATCTTCTGGGAGGAGAATATCCATCTTTCTCCTGTGGAGCAGCTGGTGGATTCAAACTGAGTACCTTTGGGATGTCAGCACAGCTTCTTACCGGTAAGGCAACATGGTTCCATGGAGGTAGAAAATATGTAACTTCATGTCTTGTAGATAGGATCAACGAGTTAATACACTGAAGTATGAAGTCTGGAAACCCTGCATTTGTCATACTTATTTTTTATGTGATGTTGAGTTAGAACTGACCCATAGCTGACCCTCTGGCAGGTTTTTAGAGGCACTGAGTTGTACTGGAGGATATTATCCATCCCTTGCCCATGGAAAAACTGGTGTATTCAAATCATGTGTTGCTGGGACTGCTGCGCGGGTTCTTGCCACTACAATACCACCAGATCTTCCTTATGTTGTACTAGAAAATGTTTTCCAAAGTGTGGATATTCATAAAGGACACATGAAATAATTGTAGTAGGCTGTCATCTAATTTAAACATGAAATAGAATAATGTAGATTATAAACTATCAAAGTTCAGGAACACAGATAATACTAATGAAATGAAATTTCAAATACATGTGCCTGTATCTTAGATTGTGGGTGAAATATATTGTGTTTGTTTGAAAAATAAAAATATGGCACTGGATAGTCTATCTGTATTGTGTAAAGAAAATCTATGTTAATGGTTGTAGGACTTCAGGAAATACTTAAAGCCATGAGGATCTTCTTTCCTACGTTTGCATTTTGCCTCAGACCACAGAGTCCATAAAAATAACTTGAATGCTGCCTGTATTTGGATTTAATATAAAACACAGTTATATTTGATGGACTGGACTTAAAGGAATGAAGGGAATTCAGGGATTACCAAGGAGGGCCCTGAGAAAAGTAAGAAGTGAGGGATAAGATTTAGTAGTCCAAGGTTTGTCTGTTAGGAAAGGAAGCAATAAATTTAATTTGTACTATGAGCTTCTGAGGATGAACACTTTCTGACTTGATTTTCTTCATGTCACCTCTGTGCTGTAGAAAAGAGAAAGTTTTGAGGGAGATAATGGGTAAAAACATGAAAGAACTGATATTAGTTTTCAAGTCAGATGGCTGATACCTTGTTTCATCTTTCTATTGAAAATTGGGTCATGAAGCTGTAATAACCAGTGAGGCTGTCGTGAGCTCAAGGTTGTTTGGGAATGATCAAGAAGAGAGATCAAATTATGAAACAGCACCTTCAAAGCTGCAAGCAGGGGGTGACTACTTATAGCAAGAGTTTTGTCAAAGAAAAGGTCCAAATGCAATTATCAGAAAGGAAAACTGGCATGAAAAATTTCAGAGAAGAGGAGAAATGAGAGAGAGCTACTTTTTATTAACACCTTTTAAAATATCTACTGTAGTAAGATAGGGAGTCTTTGACTCAGAGAGTTAGCATCTTTATAACCACAGAGACTTACTTATAACCAGATATTTGATACCATTTGAGGAGTATATATTAAAATAAACTGCAATAGGCCAGCAATTTGTTTATATGAGCTATTCTTAAAATAACTCAATATATACAAATATAATTTAGGTACCAGATGGACTCTTTTAGGTTAACATACGGGCCTCACCTTGTTATAAAGTAGCAAACAACCAAGAACCAAACTATAAAATCCATTTTTAAATCAATTCTACCCATGTTTATCGCGGCTTTGTTCACAATAGCAAAGAGTTGGAAACAAACCAAGGGCCCATCAACAAACAAATGGATAGAGAAGCTCTGGCATATTTACACAGAAGAATATTATGCTTCAAGGAAAAACAAGAAACTCATGAAATATTATATAAAATGGGTGACACTGAATATCTCGGTCACAAAAGGACAAATATTGCATAGGACCACTGTTGTAAATATCAAGGTTGAGGGAAGACTGAGAAAGACAGAATAAACAATGTATACTATATTGAAACAGATGAGAGAGAGAACTGTTTAAAAGGGATATATGATTAGTTATTATTGTCATGACAGGAATCCAGAATGAAGGCTGCACAGGGCAGTGGACTTGGTGGAAGGGACTGTAAAACAATGAAAGAGTTTTTGTTTAATTTTTCAAAGAGAAGAACTAATTGGGGGTGGAAAGGTGTGCACATGAAGAAAAGTACAACAATGAATGAATGGGAACCCTAAGTCTCTGTAAACTTTCATTAAAATTAACAAAAAAAAGTATGCAACATTTGGAATATCTGCTCTAGTAGTTTGAGGTTGTTATTTCCTCCTCTTTCATGATTAAAAGAAAAGTACAAAAAAGGCTACTTCTTTTGCTACTTTTGCTGATATATAAGAAATTATAGGGCTCTCCTTTAAGCCCATCAATGACAAAAGTAGTAACTAAATATAAACTTTTGTCTTCATACTAGCTGAATTCTCTCTTGGCATTTCTTAATACCTTATTTCTACCACAGATAAGATATATAATCTCCCTTTATCTTGTATCCCTCATACATATTACCTTATACAGAACATATTCCTGAAATGTTTTTAATGATCCCTGCTTCAAACGTAAGCTGAAGCCAAAATTCATTGAAATTTTAACACTCTTTTATATTAAGAAATACAAACAATCGTGACAATGACAAAAAATTTCCATTCACTCCGTGCCTACTTGCATGACAAACATGTTAGAGATGTTCATTTCTACAGTAACAGATACATCTAATTTTCTTTATTTTGTATATGAGGTTGAAATAATTTCATTCACCTGCCTATAGGCACACAACTGAGGTTCAAATGAAATGTCTGTAATACGCAACTGTTCATAAAAGAACACATTTTGAAATGTTATCTGGTATATTAAATGAAATTTTACAAAGTGAAACAATAGGCAATCTTATGGTAATATTTTTATTATTTACTACTTCATTTACTCAAAACCTTACATTTCACCTCTCCTCCTTAAAGTGTTTTTTATTTATACTTATATATTTCCTTCCTTGTATAATTTTTAAGAAGAATATAATTAGATTTATCTAGTCAAACCTCACTCTGGAGATGAAAAGACAAGGAAAAATGGGGTTGCTTTATAGTAAAAAAAGTAATTTCTAGATCCATCTTGAAGTACAACACCGTGAGTGACAGGATTATA
>NW_006399796.1:5744557-5760464 GCF_000299155.1 Elephantulus edwardii | reverse complement strand
GTGCGGTTGGCGCAGGATAGAGCAGGGTTTAGGGCTGTTGTGCTTAGGGTCGCTATGAATCGGAAACGACTCAACGGCACATAACAACAACAACGACATTCAAACCTCGAGTTTCTATAATCAAGGATCCTTTAGGCAGAATATTAAATGGTCCAGGAAGTATTAAAAGAAGATAGAAAGAATATATGGAGTCACTGCATCAAAAAGAATTGGCAGACACAGAAGAATTTAATAAAACAAAATATGAGCAAGAGTCTATAGTGATGAAGGAAAAAGTTCAGGTTGCTTTGAAGGAAATGGCAAAAATAAAGATGGTATAGCAATTGACATATTTCAGCTAACAGATGCTGCCCTGTACGTGCTCACCAAGTTGTGGCAAGAAATCTGTAGAACAACCACTTGGCCAATGGACTTGAAGAGATCTATATTTGTTCCCATCCCAAAGAAGGGTGACCCAATAGAGTGTGAAAACCATAGAACAATATCATTGATTTCACATGCAAGCAAGATTTTACTGAAGATTATCCAAAAATGATTGGAACAGCACATCAGTAGAGAACTGCCAGAAGTCCAGGCTGGTTTTAGAAGGAATCATAGTACTAGGGATATTGTAGCTGATGTTAGATGGATCTTAGGTGAAAGCAGGGAATACCAGAGTAATGTCTATCTGTGTTTCATTGACTATGCAAAGGAGTTTGGCTGTGTGGATCATAACAAACTGTGGCTGACTCTGAGAAGAATGGGAATCCCAGAACACTTGATCGTGCTAATGTGAAACCTATACTTGAACTAAGAGGCAGTCATCAGAACAGAGCAAGGGAACACTGCATGCTTCAAAATTGAGAAGGGAGTATGCCACAGATGCATCCTGTCTCCATACCTTTTCAACCTGTATACAGAACAGATTATCCGGGAGGCTGGGCTCTATGAGGAGAAATGATAAGTCAAGATTGGTGGAAGATCTATCAACAATCTGCGATTTTCAGATGACACAACTCTTGCTTGCTGAAACTGAGGAGAAACTGAAGTGCTTGCTGCTGAAGGTCAAGGACTGCAGCCTCCACTATGGACTGAGGCTCAATATCAAGAAGACAAAGATTCTCACCACTGGACCAATTGAGAGCATCAGGATGGATGGTGAAGAGATTGATATTGTTCACAGCTTTAGCTTGCTTGGCTCCACAGTCAACATTCTTGGCACCAGTAACCAGAATATTAAAAGACATATTGCCATGGGAAAGTCTGCTCTTAGGGACCTCTCCAAAGTACTGAAGAGCAATGGTGTCTCTCTAGAGACTAAGGTGAGTCTGATACAGGCCATAGTCTTTGCTATCACTTGTTACGCATCAGAAAGTTGGATAATGACTAAGGAGGATAGAAGGAGAATTGATGCCTTTGAGCTGTGGTGCTGGAGAAGAGTATTGAGGGTACCATGAGGAAAACAAACAGGCTCATCCTGGATAGGGTTAAACCTGGAAGTTTCTTGGAGGCAAGGATTGTGAGCCTCCCTCTAACATACTTTGGACATGTTGTAAGGAGAGACCAGTCCTTGGAGAGAGACATCATGCTCAGGAGGGTGGAGGGACAGCTCAGGAGGGGAAGATCTTCTATGAGGTGGATTGATTCAGTGACTGGGGTAATTGGGATGGGAGTGTTAGAGACAGTGTGATTGGCACAGGACAGAGCAGAGTTTACAAGAACAACACACTTATGTTTCTTCTCTGAGTAGAACGGGAATTCAAGAACACTTGATTGTTCTAATGTGAAACCTATACTGGACCAGGAGGTAGTCGTCAGAACAGATCAAGGAAACACTGTATGGTTAAAATTGGGAAGGGTGTACACCATGGATGTGTTCTATCTCCATACCTTTTCAACCTTTATGCAGAAAAGATTATCAGAGGGGCTGGGCTGTATGAGGAGTAGTGTGACATCAGGATTGGTGGAAGATTCATCAACAATCTGCATTATACAGATGACACAAACCTTGCTTGCTGAATCTGAGGAGGAACTGAAGCAGTTTCTGTGGAAGGTCAAGGACTGCATCCCTCAATATGAGTTGATGTTCAATATAGGGAAGACAAAGATTTTCACCACTGGGCTGAATGGCAGCATCAGCATGTTTGTTGAAATAAGTCAATTGGTATACTGTCAACTCCTGAAGTCTTGTTTTTTGCCAATTCTTTCAGAGCAACTTGAACTTCCTCCTTTATCACCACAAGTCATTGCTCCTATATGAAATTTTTCTGTATTCCTTTTGTGAAATTCTTCTGTATCAGCCAATTCCTTCTGGTACAAAATTTTCCAATTTTGCCAACACCGTTTGTTTAAAAGGCCATCATTTCGCCACTTAACAGATTTCATTTCCCTGTCAAAAATCAATTGACCATAGGTAGATGGGCTGATTCCCAGATTCTCAATTCTAGTCCATTTATCTATGTGTCTGTCATTATACTAGTACCATGCTGTCTTAACTACCACAGCAGTGTAGTAGGATTTGAAATCAGAGAGTGAGATGCTTTCTACCTTTTTTATGTTTTTAAGGAGTGCTTTGCTTATTTGAGACTTCTTTCCATTTCAAATCAAACTGGAGATTTACTTTTCCATCTCATTGAAGAATGGGATTGATATTTGTATTGGGATTGCATTGAACGTGTAAATTGCCTTTGGTAGTAGTGACATTTTCACAGTATTGAGTCTTCCTATCCATGAGCAAGGGATATTCTTCCACTTTTCCAGGTCTCTCTTTGTTTCTTGTAGTAATGTTTTGTAATTTTCTTTGAATAGATCCTTTGTACTTCTGGTTCGATTTACTCCCAAGTATCTAATCTTGTGATTAGCTGTTGTGAAGGGTATCGTTATTCTTTCTGGCTCTGTATTCTTTTTGTCACTGTAGATAAAACTGATTTTTGTATGTTGATCTTGTATCCTGCTATTTTACTGAATTGGTGAACTATGTCTAATAGTTTTCTTGCTGAGTCATTAGGGTTTTCTAGGTATACTATCATATCATCTGCATAGAGAGATAATTTTACCTCCTCTTTTCCAATGTGGATGCCTCTTATTTCCTTCTCTTGTCTTATTGCTATCACGAAGATTTCCAATACCATATTGAATAAGAGAGGTAGTAGTGGGCATCCTTGCCTAGTTCCTGTCCTTAAAGGGAATGCCTTTAAACTCCATTGAAAACAATGTTGGCTCTCATTGGTTTTCATAAATACTTTTTACTATGTTGAAGAAATTCCCCTCGAATCCTGTTTTGTTGAGTGTTTTAATCAGGAAAGGATGTTGGACTTTGTCAAAGGGCTTTGTTATTGTGATGAATTACATTGTTTTCCTTATGTTGAACCATTCATGCCTACCTGTTATGAATCCCACTTGGTCATGCTGAATTATTTCTTTGATGTATCATTGGATTCTATTGGCCGGTATTTTATTCAGAAATTTTGCATCTGTGTTCATAAGAGATATTGGTCTACAGTTTTCTCTTTTGGTGGTGTCCTTTCCTCGCTTTGGTATCAAGTATATGTTTGCTTCATAGAATGAATCTGGGAGAATTCCATCTTTCTCTATTTTCTGAAATAATTTATACAGAATTGGTGACATCGGGTTGCGGGAGACTGAGAAAGATGGGATAAATTATTTATATTGCATTAAAATTGATGAGGGAGAGAACTGTCTAAATTGGATATGTGTTTTGGTATTACTGTCATAAAAGAAGTCCAGAACGAAGGCTGCATAGTGGAGTGGACCTGGGGGGAGGGAATGTAACACAATGAAATAATTTTTCTTTTACTTTTCAAAGAGAAGAGTGTACTGTCGGGGGAGGAGTGAGCAGGGAGAAAAGTGCAACAATGAAAGAATGGAAATCCAAAGTCTCTGTAAATTTTCATTAAAAGTAATAAAATGTATGATAAAAAAAGAAATATTTCTTTAACTTTACTCAGGTAGGTTTCAGGTTTAATGCATGTTTCCTCTTTCCATTTTGCCTTCTTACAGTTACTGGATTTATTTTTGTGTTTAAGATGCTTAAGGAATTTGTTCCATTGAGAAGGCTTGGTTCCAGTAGCTTTTTTATTTTTCTCATAGTTACAGTTACTACTCTCCTGGAAGACTGTCATCAGTTTCCCAAACCCATCCCAATCTTCCTTATAAGTACCCAGTAGAGTTCAAGGGAATAGAACATAAGAGTGGGCACAAAATCTCTTTAGTTTACACACCTTTTGAGTGTTTTGTATTCTAACTATAGCTCAGATTCAGGTGTTAGCTGGTTTTGTGCTTGAGATATAAAAACCATATGATTACTTACTAAATCTCTTGCTCCCCTCCACTGCCAAAGTTAAGCTAATGCTAGTATCCTATCACTTGTTGGAAGGACTTTTTTAGATACTTATGTAGATTTGTGCTCTTGTTATGGGGTAAAAATGTTTGGGTTTTTTTGTTTGTTTGGTTGGTTTTTGAATTTTTGCTTTTTTTTTTTTTTTGGTCAATGTATCTAGTATTCTCTTAAAAGTAAGGACAGTAAGAATTTGTCCCATACATTTTGGACAAATGGCCAAAAGAAATCAATCCATGGAGAAGACTATCATGCTTAGAAAACTATATGTGCTTATTAAGTGTCATTGAGTCAATTAAGACTCATAGCTGTCCTATGAACAACAGATCAGAGTCTTGTCCTGTCCTGCATCATTCTTACAATCTCTTCCATGCTCAATCCACTTGTGGTAGCCACAATATCAGCGCATCTGGTTGAAGTCTTCCACTCTTTTGTCTATCCTCTACTTTTTCCAAACATAATGTCTTTGATGTTCTCCATCCAGCAGGTCTATATTTTTCTGAGAAGATATCTAAAGTATGTCCAACAAAGTTTCTAGAGGGCCAGCAAAAAATTGAAAGATTACCAAAGAATTGGATTGACACAGTATCTAAAACAATGAGTAGTCATAGCAGAGATTATAGGGATGGTACAGGATCCCACAGAGTTCTTTTAGGTCCGTTTGAGTCAAGGTCAACGGAACAGCTCTATCCAAGAACAAAAACATAATTTTAGGGTTTTCAGTTTAGAAATTGTATCATCAGCTTTTTATATTCTAGACACTTAAAAATCCCAACCTTTATAATAAATAAACTATTATTAGAATAGGAAACTAGGTCTTTGAATCAAGTAGTTTATGAGTATTCTTGCAATCAATACATACAAAGGGCTATGGTGGCTTAATGGTAAGGAATCGCAATACCAACTCAAATACACATGGTTGGAATCTACCAGTTTCTCAGAAGTAGAAAGATTGGCAATCTGTAACAATACATTTTGCTGCTTCTGAAAATCTTCTGAAGGATTAGCTATGAACTGGTTCTAGTTCAATAATATATAGAAACAATAACAACAATGGTTATTCCACAGCTCACTTTTATTTATTATACTTCCTAACTTTAAAAACAAAATTCATACAATTATTTACAAGATTAAACAATGTCCACTTTTATATTGCCTTTATTCTGATAATGTTTGAATTACTGTTTTCTCCATCAGTATGCTCCCATATAATTCCTAATTATTTCAATAGAATATTTTTCTGTTTTGATAATAATTATATTTTATTAATTACAATGCATTTTACTGCTATTTCCTAGAAATCTTAGAGCCAAGAAAGGTGTTTATAAGTGAATCAAATTGAACAAGAATACTTGTGGATTTTTAGTTAAAAAAGAGCAGTGATTTGTGTGTGATTCTGTAATGTTTAAGGAATATAGTTAAGTTTATACATTTATCTTATTCCTCTTTTTTCTTCACTAAGTCAATGACTACTAAGTGCTTTTTCTACATAAAACACTATACTACATGCTACAGAAATAGTAAACAAGGCAGATATGAGATTAACGCTTATTGACAAACCACTATTAGTTGTCTAGTTATAGTTGTGAAAGAACATACAAGGAGATAGAGAAATAAGTTTATATTGATGGTATTGATGGGCAACTTACTTTAGAGGTAAATGAAGAATTCTTTGAGAGAATAAAATTTGAGTTCTGCTTTAAAGAAATATGAGCTGAAATTTCTAAGGAAGAAGTTAATAGAAAAAGAGTACCCTATGTTGAGGAAACTACACATTCAAATAAACAGATGCTGCCCTGAATGTGATCACAAAGTTGTGCCAAGAAATCTGGAGTACAACCACCTGTTAGACTGACTGGAAGAGATCTGTGTTTGTTCCCATTCCACAAAAAGGTGACCTGATAGAGTGTGGAAATTATTGAACAATATCATTAATAAAGCATGCAAACAATACTCTGTTGAAAATTATCTAAAAATGACTGGAACAACAAATCAACAGTGTACTTCTAAATGTGCAGACTGAGTTTAAAAGAAGTCATAGTACTAGGAATATTATAGCTAATGTTTGATGGATCTTGGCTGAAAGCAGAGAATAGCAGAGGATTTTCTATCTGTGTTTCATTGACTAAAAAAAGGCATTTGACTGTGGATCACAACAAACTGTGGCTGACTCTAAGAAGAATGGGAATTTCAAAAAACTTAATTAAGCTTATACAAAACCCATACTTGGACCAAGAGACAGTCATTAGGACTGAGCAAGGAAACATCGCATGGTTGAAATATGGGAAGGGAGTAAGCCAAGGATGTGTCCTATCTTCATACCTTTTCAACCTACCTATACATGAAACAGATCATCTGAGACTGGACTCTGTAAGGAGGAATGTGGCATCCGAATTGGAGGAAGACTCAACAACCTGCATTATGCAGATGACACAATCTTGCTTGCTGAAACTAAGAAGGACCTAAAGCACTTGCTACAAGAAGTTAAGGACTGTAGGCTTAAATATGAGTTGAAGCTCAACATCAAGAAAGCAAAGATTTTCACCAGTGGGCCAATTGGCAGCATCATTATAGATGGTCAACAGCTTGAGATTGTTAACAGCTTCAGTTTGCTTGGCTCCATAATCAATACTCTTTGCACCAGCAGTCATGAAATTAAAAGATGAACTGTTTTGGGTAAGTCTGCTGTTAGAGACATCTCCAGAGTACTGAAGAGCAACAGTGTCTGTCTGGAGACTAAGGTATACCTGATCCAGGCCATTCTCTTGGCTCTTGTGTTCTCTGCATCAGAAAGCTAAATTATGACTAGGGATGATAGAAGGAGAATTGATGCCTTTGAGCTATGGTGCTGGAGATGAATATTGGATATATTGTGGACTGATAAGAAAACAAACAGGTTCATCCTGGAAAGGGTGAAATCAGACTGCTCTTTGGATGCAAAGATTCTGAAGCTTCATCTGACATACTTTGGTCATGTTTCAAGAAGGGACCAGTCTGTAGGAAGGGACATCACACCTGGGAGTGTGGAGGGGCAGTGCCAGAGAGGAAGGCCCTTGATGAGATTAACTGATTGAGGTGTATCAGAATCGGTAAGGTCTGCTCAGGATAGAGCAGGGTTCAGGTTTGTTGAACATAGGGTCGCTATGAGTCTCAGGTGACTTGATGACACATAACAACAACAATGCTGAGGAAATAACACTGAACACAGTCAGTACTACCTTTGCAATTCTGTGAAATCTATATGCTTCCACCTTGGCAAAAACAGCACTATGGTTTCCTTTATTTCTTGTATGTATAATACATAATCATAAAAGTAGATATAATAATTCTTGAATAAGTCTTAGATTTTAAATAGTACTGCTATCGTGGTTAAGTGCCATTGATTGATATCCAACTCATAGTGATCTAATGAACAACTGATGGAAACCTTGTCCTATCCTATGCCATCTTCTCAATCTCCACCATGATTATTAAGTCCCTAATGCACCATTACTCTGCCAGTTGTCTCATTGCTGGTATTCCTCTCTTTTCTGGTCCTCCTGTTTTTTTTCCAGCAAAACATCTTTTTCCCAGGCTAGGCTACTTCTGGACAACATTCCTGAAGTAATAACAGACAGTACGATGCCTATCAATAAGGTTTATAATTACATAAGTTTGAACAAGAATCACGGAAAACAAATAAAATACTTCATATCAAAAGTTGTAGGCATATTCAAATGTTTGACTAATAAAATCTTACTACTAGTATTTAACTTCACAGAAATAATTTAACAATAATAAAAAACAAAATAACAACAACAAAAAAATAAATATATGAATACCAAATGTTTATTGCAATGTTATACATAATAGCAAAATATTCAAAATAACCTTACTTTAAGTAATATAAAGAAAGTTTAGGCATATAGTGTTGCTGTTGTTTTGTTTGTCGTCGAGTGACCTGTGACTCATAGCAACCCTATGTAAAACAGCCCTAAATCCCGCTCTAGCCTGGGTCAATCTGATTCCTTCTAATACACCTACCCCATTACCCCAGTCACTGAATCAATCCATCTCGAGGGTCTTCCTCTCTTATGCTGTCGCTCCGCTCTCTCAAATATGAAGTCATTTCCAAAGACTGATCCTGCCTTGCAACATGTTCAAGCTATGTCAGATGAAACTTCACAATCCTTCCCTCCAAGGCTTAACCCTCTCAAGGGAGAAATTATTTGTTCTCCAAGAAGTCCATGGTATATTCAATACTCTTCTCCAGCACCAGAGTTCAAAGGCATCAATTCTCCTAGTATCATCCTTAGTCATTCTTCATCTTACTGATGCATAGAAAGCAACTGCAAATATCTAGAGGTTCCCATCTTTATTCTACAGAGAAATTGATATACTCTAACTACATGGCTTTGGGCTGGTAGCACCATTCCTCACCAATAGGCCACTAGAGCTTATGTACTTTGAGGATACTTTCAAAAGGACACAGTCCATGAAGAGAGAAATCATGCTAGAAATATTCTGAGAAAGGTAGAGACTCAACAAAAAGAGGTAAACCTTCGACAGGGTGAATTGACAGAGACCACTATTCTATTAGGGCAGAGATCATGTGCTTGGTGTGGGAGAGGGTAAGGGTCAGATCTATTGTTCACAAGGAAACTATTAGTTGTCGTTGACTTGATAGCACTTAACAACAACATGGGGGGAACAACACCAGTAAGTATGTGCTCTTTAGGATGATGAACCATTTAAATTAAGAGAGCAACATATGAGATTCCTGAATATTCCAAGGAATATGAAAAGAACAAACAGACATGATCCAGAGTGCTCTTTAAAGGAAGGGATGGTGACGTTTTGTCTCACATTCTTTGAGCCTGTGGTTACAAGAGACTATGCCATGGAAAGAGAAATGATGTTTGGAGATGTAGGCAAAAAAAAAAAAAGGATCCTTAACAAGATGGATCTACACAGTAAGTGCAACAATGAGCTGTAGCGTGTCAGAGATGATGAGGATGACACAGGATAGAACAGGATTCAGATCAGATGGCCATAGCTTCATTATGAGTCATCCTGGCCTCAAGGACACATCCCAACAACAATAATATGAAGCTAATGGATTTGTGCTTCCAGAAAGGTTCAAACATTCAGTTACAAGGGAGCTACCAACGATCTATATACTTTAAATGTGGAAGTGGTTTTGGAATTAATAGTAAAAGCTTAGATTACCTTGAAGAGATCATTGTAGAATTAAAGATCTCAGAAACTGGGACTGCTTTAAAAGGAAAGGAAGATAATTTATACTGTGACAAAAGAGATGTCAGGAAACTGTAGGAAAGAAACAACAGCAGCAAAATAACTAGGTGGTTTGCGCAT
Organism: Elephantulus edwardii; assembly: GCF_000299155.1. Classification (NCBI taxonomy): domain Eukaryota; kingdom Metazoa; phylum Chordata; class Mammalia; order Macroscelidea; family Macroscelididae; genus Elephantulus; species Elephantulus edwardii. The sequence continues at coordinate 5,750,773 of NW_006399796.1, read as the reverse complement.
AGAGACAAATACAATGGAATCTGGCATGGAAAACAAGAGACTGGAGTGTTTTGGGGCAGGAAATTTTCAGGTGTTATGGGACACATTTCAACACTAATTGGTGGTCACAGCATAGGGAAATAGTTTCTCACAGTATTTAAAAGGATTATAAATTTGTGTGTATCTGGTGTTACAAATATGTAATCTAGCTTATGATGTTGTTTTTTGATACCATCAAGTATGACTCACAGCAACTCTATAAACAGCAGGTCTTAAAACCTATCTTATTCTGTGTATCCTCACAATCTCTGACACTCTCAGGTCCACAGCTATAGTTACTGTGGCAGTCCACCTGGTTGTCGTCCTTTCTTCTCCAAAGGGTAGTCTTTCCCAGTAACATACCCAAAGTATACAAGATAAAGCTTCATCATCTCCAAGAAGCACTCTGAATGCACCCTGTCCAAGACATAACTGTTTGTTATTTCGGAATATATGTTGTTTGTTCATGGGATATTCAGAACTCTTCTCCAACACTACAGTTCAAAGGTATCAATTCTTCTTTTGTCATCCATAGTTATTGTCCATCTATCAGCAGCACCGCAAGTGTTTGAAACGACCATAGCCTTAATCAAGGGCCAATTATTCCTCAAACTAACAATCATTGTCTCACAATAATTTAGATAGGTCCTTGACTGCAGACTTTCCCAGTGCAATATGTTTTCCAGTGCAATATGTTTCCCAGGAAATGATTTTCTGACTTCTGGTACCAAGTGTATTGACTGTGGAATCAAATAAGATAAGCTGTTGACAAGTTTCAATCTTTTTTACATCTAACATGACTTTTTCTATTGGTCCAGAGATAAGAAAATTGGGTTATTTTATGTTGTGATATAATTTATGTATATTTTATTTGTTTTTTTAAAGAGGTTTTTTAATTGTGATTTTGAATAAAGCTTACAGAAATGTTGGATTTTCATTCATTATTTCACATTTTCTTCCCTTCCTTCCAGTACACTTGGCTATGCATCTCTTATTATTTATTGTTTATTGTTGCATTACTCACAGTAGCAAAGAGATGGAAGCAATTCCAGTGTCAATCAACAAATGAATCGGTATAAAAACAGTGATATATTCACACAATGGAATATTGCACAGCCCTGAAAAAACCAACAAGGAACTCATAAAATATTGTGCAACATGGGTGACTTAGACGAAATTATACTGAGTAAAATATCTCAGTCACAAAATGACAAATACTGTATAGCCCTACTGTTATAAAAGATAACTTATATGGGGCTGGGAGGAAACTAAGAGGAGATAAATAATAAACATTGCATTATATCAGATAAAGGGAATAAATATTTAAGAGGAATATATGCTTGTGTGTTATTTGTATGACAACAGTCCAGGATGCAGTACATATTAAAGGCTGCAGTGCTTATTCCTCTACAGCAAGTACTTCAAGTACTCCTCACTTCAAGCAAGCAATGTTGTGTCATTTGCATACCTAAGATTAGTGATGTGTCTCGTTCCAGTCCTGATGCTACACATTTTTCAGAGTCCAGATGTTCTAATAATTTGCTCAGTTTATAGACTCAATAGGTATAGAGAAAGGATATACCGTGACTCACACTTTTCTTAATTTTAAATCATTTAGTGTACCCTTGCTCTATTCACAGAAAAACTTCTTGCTTTAAGTATAGGTGTCACATGAGCATAATTAAGTGTTCTAGAATTCCCATACTTTTCAATTTTAACTATAATTTGTTTTATCCACAAAGTCAAATGACTTTGCATAGTCAGTAAAGTACAAATAGACTTTTTTCTCATAATCTTTGCTTTCAGTCATGATCCATCTGATCTTATCAATGATATCCCTATTGCCTTGATCCCTTTGAAATCCAGTTTGAAATTCTGAAAGTTCTTTATTTAGTGTTCCAGCCATATTTGAGTGATGTTTAGCAGTATTTTGCTTGCATTCGATATTTATTTTATTATTATGTAGTTTCCATAATCTACTGTATCACCTTGATTATTAATGGGTACAAATAAGAATCTCTTTCTACAAATAGCTATTCTCCAAATTTCTAGCATGGAGTGATGATAACGTACAGGGCTGTATTTGTCAATTTGTATCTCATTGATTCTTGAGGCCTTATATTTTTACAACACCTTAAGTGTAACTTGAACTTCTTTATTTATTTTCATTTTTTTATTGATAACATGGTACTTACTGAAACATTTTAGTGTCAGTCAATTCTTTTTGGTACTGTAATTCTGTGTATTCTCTCTGTCTTCTTTTGATACTTCCTGGATCTCTCAAGATTTTGCCCACAGCATCTCTAAGTAGTGGAACTGTTGGATTGAATTAGTTTTAATTTTTTTTAGCTTGACAAATGCTGAGTGAGTCCTTTTCTTTTTTTCTCCAATAGTTGGCCTTTTCACATTCTTTTATATGTTAAAGTTATGTTTATATTATGTTATGATATGTTGTATGTTGTTATGCTATGTTATGATAGGCTATGTTTTATATTGGTCAAAGGCATAAGGATAACGTGAAAAAGTGAAAGTAGTATTCATATAGTAGTTTATACAGTACTTTGTTTTAAAAAATGCCTGAAATTATTTAAAAAATAGAAGAAAAAATCATTGTAAAGTTATAAAAATTTACTTTTTTGCATTATTTTCTGAGATTTAATAAAGTATGTTAAGCTAGCATAAAAGCTTAGTGATTCTTGTAGATAGTAAAATCCTCATACTTCAAATGCAAATGATGCCAAGTGATATAGATAGACATCCCTATGTCATATTCCATATCTGAAAGTCATCCTTTTGATCTCTATCTCATTTAACCTCATACATTTCAAATGAGATATAAATGATCCTGAGAAGGAAAACTCTTTAAGCCATTGTTGTTGTTAGCTGCTGTGGAGTCATAGACAACGCATAGCAACCCTATGAACGAAAGACCTGAACACTTGTATGACTTTCATCATTTCTCCAAGTTCATAGAGTTTCCAGAGTCAAGCTATTTCAGAAGTAGATGTCACTCCTGCTTCTAAGCTTGTAAGCTTGTTTTAATCAGGGAGCTCCACCAAATACTGTCCACCATGAGTAACCATTATCACATTTGACACATCAGTGTCACAGTGCTTAGCAACACAGCAATCACGAGTAACCTCTGTACAGCAAATGGGCAGACCAGTGTTATGCCATTTAGAAGAATGTTTCACCCAAAACAATTAAAACCAGGCCTGAGGACCACAGATTTGTCTTGGTAATATAACTGTCTATCTACTAGAGCTCTTTTGTTGTTGTTGTCTTTAAGGCATTATTGAGACAAATCTTTGCTGACTCCAGCTGTCTGACTCCATATTTGTGACACTAAGCCTGGCTAACTAACTAGAAGAGATCAATATTTATTCCCATTACTAAGAAAGGGGATTAAACAAAATGTGGAAATTATAATATATTATAATTAATACAATATTCAAGAAAAATAGAACTGTCAAATGTTCAAGCTGGGTTCAGAATGTCTGCTAATATTCTCTCAAATTTGCTTTCCTTAACTGAAAGAATCTTGGGAATATCATTGTTGATGTCAGAGTGCTGGCTTAAAGCAAGAACACCAGATTTCTTCATGTGTCTGTTGGTGACATGAATGTCTTCCTCTGTGAAGTATTTCCATGTCTTTTGTCCACTTTGTATTTAAATTACCATCCTTTTCCTTCTGAAGGTCCAGGAGTATTCTGTAAACTTTTGTTATGAGACACTTGTCTGAGATGGTCTTGCCAAGTGTTTTTTCACAGTTGGTAGGCTTTCTTTTCACCCTGTTGGAAAAGTTTTTGATGAGCACAGAGATTTAATATTTAGAAAGACTCATTCATCACTGGCAATAGGAGAAATGCAAATCAAAACCACAATGAAATACCATCTCACCCCAGTAGCAATGGCAAAGTATAGTAGGGCAGTACCAGTGACAAAGTTTAGTAAGGCAAAAAGCAATGAATGTTGGGGATGATGTGAAAAGTTGGGAACTCTCATACACTATTGGTGGGGTTGTAAAATGGTGTAACCACTCTGGAAGACAGTTTAACTTTTCTTTCAAAAGTTTAACATAAAATTTCTGTATGACCCAGCTATTCCACTACTAGGACTTTGTTGTTGTTGTTGTCATCACTGTTGTTATTGTTGTTGTTGTTATTTGCCATCAAGTCACTTGCAACTCATTGAGACCCTTTGTGCAATAGCTCTGAACCCTGCTCTATCCTGTGCCAAACTTGTCTCTGACACACCTAAATCCCTCACCCCAGTCACTGAATTATTTCATCTTATCAAGGGTCTTTCTCTCTTATTTTATCTCTCCAGCCTCCCAAGCATATCAGTCTCCAAGGACTGGTGCCTCCTTGCAACATGTTCAAAATATGTCAGAAAAAGCTTCCAAATCTGCCTCCAAGGTGCAGCCTGATTTCACCCTCTCCAGAATGAACCTGTTTGTTTTCTAATAGTCCATGCTGTATTCAATAATCTTCTCCAGCACCCCAGCTAAAAAGCATGAATTTTTCTTCTTTGATTCCTACTCATTGTCTAGTTTTCTGACAAATAATAAGTAGTTGCAAAGACTATGGCCTGAATCAAGCACACCTTAGTCTCCAGACTGACATCCTTTCTCTTCAATACTCTAGAGAGGTCCTTGACAGCAGACTTTCCCAATTCAATTTATCGTTTGATTTCCTGGTGGCTGGTACCAAGAGTTTTATTGTGGAGCCAAGCAAACTGAAGCTGTTAACAATCCCAATCTCTTCAAAGTCTATCATGATGCTGCCACAGAAGAATTTCATGAAAGGACTTATAATCAAGAGCCTGTTGTGACCAAGGAAGAAGTTCAAGCTGCTATTAAAAAAAAGTCATAAAACAAGGTCTCAGGAATTAACGGCATTTCAACAATTGACATATTTCAACAAAGAGTTGCTACCCTCGATGCGCTCACTAAGTTGTGCCAAGAAATCTGAAGGACAACCACCTGGCTGACTGACTGTAAGAGATACATATTTGTTCATAGTCCAAAGGAAAGTGACCCAAAAAGAGTTTGGAAATTATAAAACAGTATCATTAGTATCATATGCAAGCAAGATTCAGCTGAAAATTATCTAAAAATGACTGGAATAGTATATAAACAGAGAACTTCCTGAAGTGCAGGCTAGGTCTAGAAGAGACTGTGATATTAGGGCTATTGTAACTAATGTTAGATGGAGCTTGGCTGAAAGCAGAGAGTACCAGCGGAATGTCTCTGTTTCTTTGGCCATGTAAAGGCATTTGACTGTGTGAATCACAGACTACTGCTAACTCTAAGCAGCGTGGGAATTCCAGAACACTTGATTGTGTTTATATGAAACCTGCACTTGGACCAGGAGGCTGTCATCAGAACAGAACAAAACAAGGAAATACTGCATGATTTAAAATCAAGAAGGGTATATGCCAAGGATGTGTCCTTATCTCCGTACCTTTTCTATCTATATCCAGAATAGATCATCTGAAAGGGTGGTCTTTCTGAGAAGGAATGTTGCATCAGGATTGGAGAAAGACTGATCAACAAACTGTTATGCAGAGGACACAGCCTTGCTTGCTGAAATGGAGAAGGACATTAAGTGCTTGCTACAGAAAGTCAAAGACTACAACTTACAACATGGATTGAAGCCCAACATCAAGAAAACAAATATTCTCACTAGGAATATACCCCAAGGAAATGAAAACTGAGGCACAAATGGAGATTTGTACACCAATGATCATAGTAGCATTATTCACCATCACAAGAATATGGAAACAGCCCAAATGTTCAACTACAACCAAATGGATGGAGAAATTATGGTACTTTCAAACAATGGAATACTATGCAGCAATCAAGTGCAATGATTTATAAAAATGCTATGAAACTTGGGAGAGGCTGGAGAGCACTATACTGAGAGAACTCACTCAGTCTCATAATGACAAATAACACATAAGACCGTTACAGTAAAAATAGAAGGATAACCAGTAAAACATGTATGAGAAGCTCAAGGATGGGAAGGCTGAAGATGGGTAGCAGTGAAGCCACATGGTTGTACAGATTGGTGAGTGAAGGCAGCAAGTTAAGAAAATGAGAAGGATCCAGGAGAAAAGACAGGATAATGATGAGCAAGGTTCAATGATAATTAAGTTTATAAAACATAATGGGAGCTCCCTGATTAAACAAGCGTG
>NW_006399796.1:5736577-5743422 GCF_000299155.1 Elephantulus edwardii | reverse complement strand
TCTTGATGTTTAAATATAGTCCATATTGAAGGCTGTAATCTACTGAGTTTTATCCTTCTTTAGAGTTAGTTAGGTTATTTGGTCCTAGGCTTGATCTCCAGATTTCTCTTGCCCCTACCAGACAATTCATTATGACCTACCAGAAAGTCCCCTAACTTTTGTACTTATAAACTTGTAATTAGTTGTTCTCAGCTTTTCCTTATGTTCCCCTCAATCCCTGAAGAATGTACATTAAGTTTAATAAAAACTATCTAAGTCCATTTTCCTTACAGTTACTATTTCCCATAAAGCATTAGTGAATATATATATTTTTATACTGGAAAAACATCTCAATTTGCAGCTTCTGAGAGTTTTTACAATTGAATTGTAACTTTTTCCAGAAACTCTACTTTTTCATCTGCTCACAATGATGAAAGCATATTTTAACATTATGCATAAGATTAATGAACATAAAACATTTATTAGTAATACATTTAATTTTTCTTAAATAAAAAATCCAACTATTTTACAGGCAATCATACAGATTATTCGTTCTACACAGTTGGGGAAGTCTGGTGGTTCCCTAATGGTCTAATACTGATCTGTGCTATCATAGCACATTTTTCTTGTATCATCCTAGTATCAGTCATTGCAGGTGTGTTCCCTGATAAGCACAGTTTTAAGATGGAGATTTAATATGCTCCTTACTTCCTCAAATTGGCATAGCCCTCCTCTCTTACTCATGAATTCCTATTTTCCTAACTAAAAGTCCTTAAGTTGTTCACTTTTTGTTTTCGTTTTTTTAAAAATAGACTAAACAATAGGGGTCACTCAAAATACTAAGCTCAATTCTCAGGAAAAAATGTTAATGTAGTAGTTAAGAATCCATTAGCTATTTAATTAAGTAAATTAACAAATTTTATCGAAATAGTATTGGTACACATATACTTTTCCATACACAGAAATATTTACCTGCCTATGCTTGCCAAATTTTTAATAATTAGAGTATAAGATGCCACCATAAAACCCAGAATAAGAGGTACATCGCAAAGAGGACTGGGGGGAGGTAATTGTACAACAATGAGGAAATATTGAAAAAAAAAGTGAACTGGGCAAAGGGAAGGAAGGGAGAAGGGTAAATGTAACAATTATTGAATGAAAATCTCACTTTTTTGTAAACATTCATTAAAATCACAATTAAAAAAGAACATTTTTATTTTTAAAAAAGAAAAAAGATTTCGGAAAACTTAACATTGTGGAAACTGTTCCATTATAACCATGATTCCTATTACTATGCAATATGGTTTAAGTATTGGATTCCAGTTTAGAAAGTTGCAGAGTACTTATTGTCTCAGGTGTCTATTTACACAATTTAGAAACAAACAAACATACAATCTTATTGCCATTGTCAAGGCATAGTTGGCCATCTTTCAAGGCTTTAAATAGTATGGCCAAGATTGCCCATTTTTCCTTGCCCAAAGCTCTCACGAATTCTAATCACTAGAGATACATCATCTTTGAGTTAACAGTGCAAGTCCCTGTGGGCCTTAGTGCCAAAATCCTCTAATTGTGTAAAGTGAATAATCTGTACAATTATCTGTAAAACATTTGGGGGTTTTGTTTAAGAATAACTTAATGTATTACTATAAAGGGTTTTATTTTCATTAATATTATCCACAAGCACAATTTGGGAGGAATTTCTAATTTTCCCATCAACATGGAAAAAATATTTATCTTTTCTAGATGTTGTGTTGTTGGTGCTTTTGAGTACTGTCGAGTCAGAACCGACCTATATCTGATCCTGCAGCAGGTTTTGAGATATAGTTCATCTCTCGTGGAGAATCACATGCCTTTGAGATTGCAGGGCAGTTACTTACCACTACTAGTTAATTATAACTTTTTTTGTTTATTAATCTGATCTCTTGACCTTGAAATTCAAAATTATGAGGATTCAACAGAATTTTTGGTAACAAATGATAAGTATAATAATAAATGATAACTATGTTATTTTATCAAAAGGCTGTGAATTTAGACATAAATTATAATTTCAAAAATATACAATGACTGAAGCATAAGGGAAAGTAAAAAACAAAAAAACAAAAAACCACAAAACCCAAGCCTATTCATATTAAAATTGTTGAATGAAGGCAAAGCTTGCTTTGAGTAATTCCCAGCTCTTTTTGTAGAGCCTATCATTAGTGATTCAATGATATTCTTTTCATAATATTCTTACAATAGTGTCCCTATTTTTAAAATCTATTTCCCAATTTTTTTTTCTCCATGAATATTTGCATTTTAATTTTTCTAGCTCTTTCAAAATCAAATTATTTTCTTCCTTGAATTTTGGCATGTATATCAGAAATAAAATATATTTTTAAATTAATATGAATACAATTATGTGGTGTTCATATGTTTCAAGTGGGCTTTGCTGGTAGGATTGGGGGAGTAAGACACACTTCTTCATAGTCAAACAGTTATGCATATGTCCTCAAGGTGGCAATATATACAGAACCTGGACATTAGCTTCCTGACTGGTTAAATATGTTGGTTGTAGATGCCTCTGGGTTATGGTGCTGATAAAGAATATTGAGTATATCATGGACTTCTAAAATTACAATTTGGTCCTAGGGAGTGTGAAACCAAGATGCTCCTTGGAGGCAAGAATTTTGAAGCTTCATCTCACTTTGGGAAAGTTACCAGGAAGGACCAGTCCTTGAAGAAGGACATCATGCTTGGAAAGGTAGATAGAGAATACTACAGAGGAAGACCGCAGATGAAATAGATTTACAGAGTAACTGGGGTAATGGAGTAGGTGTGTCAGAGACAGTACAATTGACTCAGGATAAGACAAGGTTCAGAGTTATCGTGCATAACACTGCTGTGAATTGAATGAAACTCAAGGACATATTATAACAGTAATATCTAAACCTCATGGGTCAAAAATCAATTAAAGAGAGAGGGAGAGAGAGAGAGAGAGAGAGAGAGAGAGAGAAACCAATGTGTGAAAAAAGAATAATAGGCATCAGAAAACAGATGAGAGAAAGGGGGGAAAAAGAAAGAAGATATTTTCTTAGAGTATTTTAATTAGATGGTCTTTCTTTCTGTGACGAGTAATCTCCTTTCCTCCAGTGTGATTTACTGCCTCTGAAAATCCACTGGATGGTCAGTTCCAACTCAACAGCACACCACCACCACAACTTTGTGAAGAACAGGGAAAGGTCTGATATTTCTCCTTGTTTATAAACTAAGGAGTTAATGGGTGATTTGAGTGGCTATAAAATAAACATGAAAGTCCCAGGTATTATTAGCTACAGCTCGTGATCTTCATTTTCTTGTGGGACATAAACTTTATGGTTACATTGTTTACCCTAGCCCCATATCCAAGAATGGTAATACAGACACAGGCAGTTGAATTCACAGTGAATTAAATTAGTACATTAAAGTCATAGCTGAACAAATCTAAGGTTATCTAGATTGTTTTTTCTTTTTTTAAATTGCATTTAATGAAAGTTTACAGAGACTTAGGGTTTCCAGTCATTCATTGTTGCGCTTTTCTCCCTGCCCATCCCCTCCCTCCCCAATTCACTTTTTTCCTTGATGAGTAAAAGAAAAACTCTTTCATTGCTATGCAATCCCTCCCCCCAAGTCCACTGCACTGTGCAGCCTTCATCATGGACTCCTGTTATTACAATAATATCTATATGGCTTAGCACAGCGCTGCTTCTGAAAACTTGGCAGACTTCCCTACTAGCTCCATAGGAGAAATACCTGAAAATATGCTCCATTAAAGTTGACAGGCAGCATAATCCCTAGGATTTTGCGCTACTGACCCAAAGAAAGGTCTTGTCTCTCTGCAGTCCAGCTCCACCACCAGAAGCCTCAAACGAGAAAGATAGTCAATCACATATGCGTTTTACAACACATATGCCATGGAAAACTTGCTGGAGGATCAACTAAGCTTTGATTCTGACTTGATTGAAAATAGGAAGTGATGAAATCTATGAAGCAGTTAGATGAAACGGGGATGGGGCTGTAAGAATATCTGTCCAAATTTGTTCTCCCATCCCAACTATGAACTATCACATTTTTGCAAGATTCTTTATATTTCATATCAAGTTGCTTCTCTAGATTTCATGTTTAAAGAAAATTTATTAAAAATTGACTAAAAAACCTCCATGGGACATTAAGTGATCCAAAAGGGTTAAACTGTTTAGTTATTGTTGTTATGTGCCATTGAGTTGAGAGTCATAGTGACCCTATGTACAGTAGCTCTGAAGCCTGCCCTGTTCTGACTCAGTCTCACTGACTCCAATACATTGACTCCCATTGCTCCAGTTACTGTATCAATCTATTTCATTCCAGAGGTGGTTCTTCCTCTCCTACGCTGTCCCTCTGCCCTTCTAAGCATGATGTTCTTCTCCAAGGACTGGTTCCCCCTGACCACATGCCCAAAGTATTTGAGACAGAGCTTCAAAGTCCTAGTCTCCAAGAAGAAACTTGGTTTTACCTTCTCCAAGACAGATTTATTTGTCTTCTTGGTGGTTCATAGTATGTTAAAGACTCTTCTCAAGCAATTGTTTGGTTAGTAGGAAAACAGTTGGAAGTTTGGATCCTCCCAGAGATGCCTCAGAATAAAATCCTAGTGATTAACTTTCCCCAGAAAACATCCATTGAACACTCTATGGAGCATAGTTCTAGGCAGGCACACATGGAGTCACCAAGAATCAGTACTAATTCTGTGGCAACTGTTTTACTTTGCAATAGCAGGAATGTAGGAGATAAAAATAGTAGAGAAGCACAAGTAAGCAAAAAGTAAACATGGAAACAAAATATATCACAATAAAATGCCACAGTATGATGTGATCACATATCCACACACGTATACACTTACATATCTCTCTGTGTATATAAATTTGTAATCAATACATCAACTAATCATGAGCAAATTTAAACTGAAGCTTAAGAAAATGCAAATAAATCCATAAGAACCATAGGGGTTAAGTCTATCCCATCCAAATTTTAAAAAACTGTCTCAATAATAGATTTGAAGCATTGAACACTAATAAAAGAAAGCAGATTAACTGTAGGAAGACTTCAAAAGTATCATGCAGAAAAAAAGCATAAAACCCCAAAAGATCTTTACAAACATAGGGAAGAAAGAAAGAAAAGATCAAATCTGATGTCAGAAGAGTCTCTGAAAATTGCACTAGAATGTTGAGAAGAAAACAAAGTGGGGAAAATGACAAAGTAAAAGAACTGAGCAGAAGATTTTAAAGGACAGCGCAAGGAGACAAAGCAAAGTATCAAAACTAGATGTGCAAAGATCTGGACTCAGATGGTAAAGAGGGAAGAACTCATATAGCATTTCTCAAGCTGAAAAAGAACACAACCAAGGTTCAGCTTGCAATATTGAAGGATACTATGAGCAAAACCTTGAATGATCCAGGAAGCATCAGAAGTAGATGACAGGAATACACAGTTACTGGACCAAAAAAGAATTGGTTGCCAAACAAATATTTCAGGAAGTATTATATAATTAATAACCAATGAGTTTAAGCTTCATTGAAGGAACAGGCCAATGATATGGCCCCAGAAATTGTTGGAACAACTTATACCAAGATCAGGGGGGTTTGTCTGCACAGAGCAAGGGAACAATGTATGGTTTAAAATCAGGAAAGATGTGGGTCAAGGTTGCATCCTTTCTCCGTATTGGAGGACGAATATTGAGGTTCCCTGCCTATCCTAAAGCCTGAACCTTGACTGCAGCTTGAGGAGGCCTGACAAGTTTCCAATAAAGCTTGACCATATCCTGGCAAGGTCACCTAGATGGCCAGAGCCAAATTGGGCCCTGGACCAAATCACATTCTGACAGCACCCATGCTCCCAAATCCCTCAGCAAACTACCATAGCCTCTAAATCTCCTTAACAGTCTCTATAAAAAGAAAATGTCTTTATCTGCCTACACGCTATTTTCATCTCTGCCAACAGTCACTTGGTATTCTTCTCAGATATGCTTAGTAAAGCCCTGTTTATTACTTGGGACTAGCTTTTTCTTCTTTTCTCTCTCAACTCTCTTTCTAACACATAAAGCTTAAAAAAATCCTTCTGTGTGGATAATACCACAACATGAAGAAGCTGAGTATCGTCAATACTAGACAAATGAAAAAATATTATGATAAATGGATAAAAGATTGAAGGGATCAAATATTTCATTTTACTTACAATGATATCTTTGGAAAAGGATATCAAGTTTGAGAAGGTAGAGGGTTAGTAAAGGAGAGAAAACTCCTCAATGAGATGAATTGACACAGTGACTACAACATATGATTTAAGCACAACAGATGTTGTGAGGATTGTCCAGGATTGGACAGCCTTTGATCTGTTGTACACATAAGTATTCTTTGCTCTTAGATGCCATTTGTTGGTAATAACTTTTAGGAGAACATGTACTACAGAATGAGATACTGCCTTACCCTGTGCCTTCCTCATAATTGCTTCTGTGCTCATAGCTCTAGCCAACATATCAATCCATCTCTTTAAGTATTTTCTTCTTTTCACTCCTACTTTAAACCAGCTTCATATCTTTGTCTATCCACTGGTCCCTTATTAAGAATAGATACTTGCTGTTACTTTGTGATGTCAGGACAGAACCAATCCATAATTAATTAACCCTCCAGTAAGTCAACAGTGGGAGAATGTTTATTTATGCTTTATTCACGATGAAAATACATTGGGCTGTGTGGATCATAGCAAATTATGGCCAACAGTAAGAAGAATGAGAATGCCAGAACATATAATAGTGCTCATGCAAAACCTATGGCCATTGTTCTAATAGAGCAAGAGAACACTACATAGTTTAAAAGGAA
>NW_006399796.1:5717906-5735070 GCF_000299155.1 Elephantulus edwardii | reverse complement strand
GATTGGCACAGGACAGAGCAGAGTTTAGGGCTGTTGTACGTAGGGTCACTATGAGTCGCAAGCGACTCGATGGCACATAACAACAACAACAACAACAATACTGACAGATGACATCAAAACATATGGATAAAGGACTAAACCTGTGAATGACTTAATTTTACTTGGATTCACAATCAGTGCACTTGGTAACAGCAATCAGGAGAGCAGGAACCATATTGCAGTTAGGTATCTCTCCAAATTTCTAAGGAGCAATAACGTTATTTTGCACACTTAGGTACGCTTGATTCAGGTCATGGTCTTAGTAATCAGTTGATATGTATCTGAAAACTGGACAGTGATGGGTGACTGAAGCAAAATTGCTGCTTTTGAACTGCAGTGTTGGAGAAAAGTGTTAAATATACATAGATAAAAGAACAGCTATGGCTTGGAGAAGGTGCAGCTAGATTCCTCCTTGGAGGCAAGGGTGGTGAAGCTTCATCTCTCATACTTGGGGCATGTTGCTAGGAGAGCCCTGGAGAAGGACAGTATGTGTGGGAAGATGATGAGGAGAGAAAGACTCTCAAAAAGATTGATTGCCACAGTGACTGCAGCAATGGACTTGAATGTGTCAGAGATTCTGATTTTGGCACATGATAGGAGAGGGTTCAGATCTGGTTTTCACTGGGTCACTTGAGTTGTACTCAACTCAGTGGCACCTAATAACAACAACAATATATTAGTCCAAGGTTATTGATAACACTAAACAACAACAATACTATAGCAGCAATAACAAAGTTATGTAAGATTGCTACAAGATATGGCAAAGTATCATTCTGTTTTATGTAGATTTCTGTGAGTGAGGTCTGACTTTATAGCACTTGATAACAATGATTTGTTAAGGCATATTGCTAGCAGTCTATACACCACAAAACAGATCCAATAATATTGAATGAGTGAGCAACACATAAAAGCAGGCAAGTGGAATAGGAAGTAGAGTTTACTCAGCTCACTTTTACGAGGGGACTTGAGAGGAAAAGAATGGATAAAAAAATTATTTCATAAGGTGTGAGCAGCAAATGTAAATGCATAGAGACACCATCAATCTCAGCATACTTGGTTTCACACACAGGAATTTTGACAGCTGTGCTGGAAACAGTTACCTGTGAGGAAAAAAAGCTATTAATAGTAGTGCTGGCACAAGGCAGTGCTTATCACTTGATGGAGTAATGCAGCTCCATCTTTGACCTTACCTTGTGTAAGGTCTTGGCTGACAAACACTGGCAAGTTCCCATTAGCCTGTCTGAGAATGTTTGTCATTGTTCCAAGAAACTCTGCAGCAACGTGATTAGCCTCTTTCTTTTCAGACTATTGTAACAGTTCAGTAGTTATTTTACTGAAGTGTTCTTGGGGAAAAATATTAATAGTTAACACTGCACTAAATCAGCCTTTTCCCCCTCTCTTCTTTCTTTCTAGTTATCACAATTACTGTACTATACAAAATTAAAATTTATTACCAAAAGATCATACTAATTTTACTAAATGTTAGTATTTTTAGGACCCCCATATCAATCCTCTCCTACTTGGACTCTAATTTTCCTTGGAGATATAATTGACACTTTTAATGTTGATGTATCTTTTCCTATGTGCTCATGGCTCCTCTTAAAATGCATGTGCTTAACTGCATTCACAACACCTACTTTGTTATAGGACAAATACCTAGAATTTTAAATATCACAAACTGTACTTATTTATCTATGACAATATGTTCTCTTCTATATATGCTGCTGTTGTTAGGAGCCGTTACGTCAAGTACAACTCGTAGTGGCCCTATGAATATAAGATCTGAGCCTTGTCTTATCCTGCGCCATCCTCACCTTCATTGATATACTTGAGTCTGTTGTTACAGTCACTGAGTCAATCCATCCCGTTGAGGGTCTTCCTTTCTTTCACTGACCCTCTACTTTTCTAAATATGATGTGTTTCCTAAGGTCTGATCCTTCCTAACAACATGCTCAAAATATGTGAGAAATAGCTACATTACACTTGCCTCCAAGAAGCAAGCTGATTGTGTTTGGCCATCCATGGGATATTCAGTACTCTCTGCCAACAGCACAACTCAAAGGCATTGAGTTTTCTTCTGTCATCCTTACTTGTTATCCAACTTTCAGATGTATAGTAAGTAAATGAAAAGACCGTGGCTTAAATCAGGTACAACTGGGTAATTATTTCTTAGAACTTTGAATAGGTCGACAGCATATGATTCCAATAGAACCTCTCTTCTGACCTCTTGAAAGCTGAAACCAAGAATATTGATTGTGCTCCAACCAAGACAAAATCATTGACAATTTCAATCGTTTCTCTATTTATCATAATTCTGCTACTGTGCTAGTGGGGGGATTTAGTGGTGTTTTGGTTTGTTTTTGTTTGTTTGTTTGGGGTTTTTCTTGTTGTTTTTGTTGAGATGTAATAGATATTGACAACTTTAGTACTTGATCTTCTGCACCAAGCATGTTATCTGCATACCACAGGGTGTTCATGAGTTTTCCTCTGAACTTGAGGCCACATTCCCTCTATAAAGGCCATCTCCTTGAATGGTTTGTTCAGCCTACTGACTGAACAAGTATGAATAAAAGATACAAGGATGATCCACACCTTTCTTGTTTTTAAACTATGTGATATTCTTTTTCCACAATCAGCTCTTGGTATAGGCATGTGATGAGCACAGGCACAATTAGTTGTTCTGGCGTCCTCATTCTTCTTAATGTTATCTGTAATTTAGCTCTTTCAGGTATTCTCTACTTTTAGCCAAGATCCATTCAAGATCAAAAATGGTATCTTCTAAGTCCAGCTTTAATTGATGGTAATTTTGTCAACACCCTGTTCCAACTGTTTCTGAATAATCTCCAGAAAGATTTAAATTGCATGTGATACTATTATTGTTGTTGTTAAGTGCCATTGAGTACAACTCATAGTGACCATATGAACAACAGATCTGAACCCTCTCCTATCCTGTGTCATCTTCACAAACTCTAATACACTTGAGCCTATTGCTGCAATTGCTGTATCAATCTTCCACATTGAGTGCCTTTTTATCTTTCCTCACTCCACCACCTTCCCAAGCATAATGTCATTCTCAAGGACTAGCCTCTTATAGGAATATTGCCAATGTATATAAGATGAAGCTTTATCATCTTTGCCTCCAATGAGCACTTTGGTTGCATCTTTTCCAGGACGTATCTGTTCTTTTGGCAGCTCAAGGGATATTCAGTTCTCTTTACCAACACTACAGTTCAAAGGCATGAATTCTTTTATCAATATAATTTATTTTCCAGCTCTTAGCATCATGGCAAGTGATTGCAAAGGTCATGGCTTGTATCAGGTGTAACTTAGCCTGATTCATTTTTAGTTCCTTTAACTTGAGAAAGCCCAGTCAAGTTCTTCCTTTTTTTAATGTTTAACCTCAGATCTTTGTACATATCATTATAATATTTTGCTTTCTATTCTTGTACCACCCCTTGAAATCTTCTGTTCATCTCTTTTACTTTAGTATGTCTTATTATTGGCTTGGCTTCTCAATATTCTAAAGCAATTTTCAGAGTATCTCCTGATATCCATTTTGTTGTTTTCTTTTCCTTCTTTCTTTGTAATTACTTTCCCCTTTTTTTGTTAATTATATTCTTTATTTCATTCCACAACTAATTTGGTCTTTGATTATTAGTGTTGAATGCCTCAAATACTTATTCTTGAGAAGATTTTTAAATTCAGGTGGTTTAGATTCAAGGTTGTCTTTTGAGTTTTATGGAATTGTCTTCATTTTCTTCAGTTTGAACTTGCACATGAATAATTGATTATCTGTTCTACAATCAGTACATAGTCAGAGTTTGACTGCTGACGGTGAGCGTCTCCATTGTTTCCACAGATGTAATCAATCTGATTCCTGTGCATCCCAGGTATATAGTTACCATCTGTGTTTTTTTAAAGTATTTGCAATAAATAAAGCATTTTACAGACTCCACTCATTTGCTCTCCAGTGTAATTTCTATCATCAAATTCATATTTTGAAACTACAAGTCCTTCTTTGTTACCAACATTTGCATTCCAGTCACTAATTGTTATTCACACATCATGATTGCATGTTTGGTCAATTTCAGACAGCTAAAGTTTGTATATTTCCTGAATTTACTCATCTTTGGCTTTAGTTGTTGGTGTGTTTATATGAATAATTTTTATTGCTGTTATGTGTTATCAGGTCACCTGCTCCTCATAGCAATTCTATGGACAATAGCACTAAACCTTGCCTAATCTTGAGCCAATCTCTCTGTCTCTAACAAACCTACTCTTATTATTCCAGTTACTGTGTCAGTCCATCTCATCCAGGATTTGCTTTTCCTATACTGTCCCTCCACCCTTTCAAGCCTCATGTCCTTCTTCAGACACTGGTTCTGCTGGGCTACATGTCCAAACTGTGTAAGACAGAGCTTCAAAATCCTTGTCTCCAAGGAGTAGCCTGGTTTCACTCTCTCCAGGATAAACCTGTTTGTTCTCTTTGCAGTCCATGGTATGTTCAACACTTCTCCAACACCACAAGTCAAAGACAACAACTTTTAATCTGTCAACTCTAGTTATTGTCCAGCTCTCTGATGCATAGCAAGTAATTGTGAAGAATATGGTCTGAATCAGACACGCTTTAGTCTACAGAATGACTCATTGCTCTTTAGCAATTTGGAGATGTCCTTGACAGCCAACGTTCCCCATGCAATTTGTATTTTGATTTCCTGGCTGCTAGTTCCAAGAGTGTTGATTGTGAAACTAAGCAAACTTAAGTTGTTACCAATCTCAACCTCTTCTCTGTCTAACATGAAGCTATTAATTAGCCTAGTGGTGAGAATCTTTGTTTTCTTAACATTAAGCTTCAATCCATATTGAAGACTATAGTTCTTGACCTTATGCAGCAAATACTCACATATCCCCAGTTTCAGCAAGCAAGGTTGTGTCATCTATACAATGCAAGTTGTTGATGTGTCTTCCTCCAATCCTGATGTCACATTCCTCATCATAAAGTCCATCCTCCTGAATAATTTGTTCCTCATGTAGATTGAAAAGGTATGGAAACAGAACACATTCCTGATGCACTCCTTCCCTAATTTTGAACCACCAGTGTTTCCTTGTTCTGTTCTGAAGAGTGCTTCCTGGTCTAAGTTTAAGTTTTGCTTGAGTACAATCAATTGTTTTGAAATTCTCATTCTTCTCAAGGTTAGCCACAATTTGTTGTGACCTACGCAGTCAAATGCCTTTGCATATTCAGTGAAACACAGACACTTTCCTCTGCTACTTTTTGTCATCTGACATTGGCGATAATGTCTCTGGTGCTACAGCTTCTTTTAAACCCAGCCGATATTTCTGTTTCTTTGTTGATGTACTCTTCCAGTAGGTTTTGGATAATCTTCAGCAGGATTTCTCTTATGTGAGTTATTAGTGATATTGTTTGATAATTTGCATACCCTGTTGAGTTACCTTGGAACTGGAACAAATCACCATCCAGATTTCCTAACACAAATTGTTGAATATGTCCAGGAAAGCATCTGTCTGTTGAAATATGTCAACTGGTATTCCATCCACTCTTGGTGTCTTGGTTTTTGCCAATTTTTTCAGAGCATCTTGAATTTCCTCTTTCATCACCATTGTCCCTTGATCATGTTGTTTCATCTAGTTCTTCTCTGTCAGCCAATTCCTTTATATACAGTTACTTTCCATAAGCTTTGTCTTTCATACTTTGGACATATATCTAGCATTTTGGAGAAGTTTGTGGCAGGCAAACTTGCATAATGTAATACGTCTCCTGATTCCCTGACTGTTAGCACTAAGGGTATTAACTGTTGATCCAAGCAAGATAAAATCATTGACAGCTTCAGTAGTTTCCCCACCTACCATATTGTTCTCCAGATTTCTTGACACAGCTTGGTGAGCACATCCAGGGCAGCATCTGTTAGCTGAAATATGTCAATTGGTATACCATCTATTCTTGGGGTCTTATTTTTTTGCTATTTCCTTCAAAGCAGCCTGAACTTCTTCCTTCATCACCATAGGCTCTTGCTCATATGTTGTTTCATTAAATTCTTCTGTGTCTGCCAATTCCTTTTGATACAGTGGCTCAGTATATTCTTTCCATCTTCTTTTAATAGTTCCTGGATCATTTCGTATTCTTCCTAAAGCATCCTTGATTATAGCAACTCAAGGTTTGAATTTGTTCTTCAGTTCCTTGAGCTTAAGAAATGCTGAGCGAGTTCAGCCTTTTTGATTTTCTGACTCCCACTCCTTGCACATTTCATTGTAATATTTAACTTTGTCGTCCCATGCTGCTATTGAAATCTTCTGTTCATCTCTTTAGTATCTTGCATTCTTTCTTGTGCTTTAGCTTCTCTGCTCTCCAGTGCAATTTTCAGAGTCTCTTCTGACATCCATTTTGGTCTCTGGAGACTAAGATGCATCTGATATAGGTCATGGTCTTTGCTATCGCTTGTTATGCATCAGAGAGTTGGACAGTGACTAAGGAGGATAGAAGGAGAATTGATGCCTTTGAGCTGTGGTGCTGAAGAATAGTATTGAGGTTACCATGGACTGCAAGGAAAACAAACAGATTCATCCTGGAAAGGGTTAAACGGGGCAGCTCCCTTGAGGCAAGGATTCTGAGGCTCCATCTAACATACTTTGGACATGTTGTAAGGAGGGACTGGTCCTTGGAGTGGGACATCATGCTTGGTAGGGTGGAGGGACAGCACAGGAGGGGAAGGCCCTCTATGAGGTGAATTGATTCAGTGACTGGGGTAATCGGGATGAGTGTGTTGGAGACAGTGAGATTGGCACAGAACAGAGCAGAGTTTCGGGCTGTTGTACATAGCGTTGCTGAGTCACAAGTGACTCGACAGCACATAACAACAACAACAACAACCATAATGTTGGATGTTGGGTCTATGGTGAGGATCTTTGTCTTCTTGATGTGGAGACGTAATACATACTAAAGGCTATAATATTTTATCTTCTACAGCAAGCCTTTTATATCTTCCTTTCTCTCAACAAGCTAAGTTGCATCTTCTGCATAATGCAAGTTTTAACGAGTCTTCCTTCAATCCTAATGCCACACTCCTCTTCATAGAGTCTGACTTTGTGAATTATTTGGTCAGCATATAGATTGAAGAGGTGTGGAGAAAGATATTGACACACACATTTAATGACTTTAAATCATGCAGTATCCTTTTGCTCTTTTTACACAACATCACAAACCATAAAATTCACTCTCCAAACACAACAAACTTATAGATAGTTGTTCTACTCCTAAGATAAAGCCTGAAAAACAAGCAGATCTACAAATATGTGCAGAATATCACTTTCTCTCACTCAGGCTCACAGTGGTAGCTCACCCTGTATGGACTCCTAGGCTCTGAAGCCCTGCCGTATTGTAGCTAGAGGCTGCATGGTGTTGGTGTTCTTTATGGCTCCTAGGCTCTAATGCCCTGGACTGGAGTCAGCCAAAGGAGTCTTGGTGTCACCCTTTTGTGGTTCTTATTTATTTATTTATTTGATATTAAAATAATAGCCCTGCGAATTATCGTTGACTTTATAATTACCTCCTTCATATCAATTCCACCTCTTCCAAATTTTAAAGAAAATTCCTAGTTTTTTATTTGCTTGCTACTGTCTTCATGTTTGAAGACAAAATTCAGGTCATGATCTTTTCAACCTCTTGCTATGTTCCTGAGAGATTAACAATGACTAAGGCATTTGTTGTTAGCTGCTGTGGAGTGTAGTATGACTCGTACTGACCCTATTAACAATACATCTGAACCCTGTCCTAGCTGTGTCATCTTCACAGTCTCTAGCTTTGAAGTCAGAAACCGTGAATATTGGCTTTTCTGTCAATTGCCTTAGCCCCCATTGGGGGTATGACCCCAGCTACCTTAAGTGCAAACACATGGTCTTATAAATCATCAACAACTGTGGGAATATACAAGAGAGAGAAAGCCAAGGAGAGTAAGGAGTAGGCAAGAGGTCATGGCTGAAAGCAAGGGAGAAATTACCAATTTACCCAGAAAGTAGTGTGTAAGGTTATAGTTCTGAATCTCTCTTTCATTTTTAAAAATTGTTGTTTTAAAGAACGTTTACTGGAGCAATCACTGTGGAAAATGGTGTGGCGCTTTCTCAAAAAGTTGCAAATAGAGATACTATTTGACCCAACAATTCCACTACTGGGAATATACCCTAAAGAGACTATAACTGGCATCCAAGCAGATATATGCACACCCATGTTTGTTGAAGCTTTCTTCACAATAGCAGGGAGTTGGAAACAACCCAACTGCCCATCAACAAATGAGTGGATAGAGAAGCTGTGATATATTCATACAATGGAATACTACGCTGCATTGAAAAACAAGGAACTCATGCCATATTATTCAAAATGGGTGACCCTGGAGGACATTATGCTGAGTGAGGTATCTCAGTCACAGAAGAACAAATTTTGCATGGTGCTACTGTTGTAGAATGGAACTGACATCAGGGTTGGGGTAAGAATGAGAAAAACTGGATAATTATGTATACTGCATTGAAACAGATGAGGGAGAGAACCATTTAAAAGCAATATATGATAGAGTATTTGGTTATCACAAGAGTCCAGAATTAAGGTTGCATTGTGGAGTGTTCTCGGGACATTGGGGTGGGGGAGATGCAGGGGGAATGTATACCAATGAAAGAATTTTTCTTTTGCTTTTCAAAGAGAGGAACAAATGGGGTGGGGAGGGCTGGGCAGGGAAAAAAGTGCAACAATGAATGAATGGAAATCCAAAATCTCTGTAAACGTTCATTAAAACTAATAAAACAAAATTTTTTAAAAAAAGAAAAAAAGAGAGCACTTTATATGCTGTGAAGAGAATGTGACACTGCTATGAAGAGACTGTGGCAAGATGTAACTACTAGAACCCTCGAGATGAAGCCATAGTTAAAGAGTTTTTTTGTTGAATGATTGGATGAAAAGCTGACTTGTACCTGCTCTGAGATAAAGTTGATGGATGAGTGAGAAAACCGAAGGAGTATTTTTGCTGCTAAACTGAACTAAGAGTTTCACTGTTTGAGGAACTATACCTTGTTATTCTGTCTTAGTAATGTTGGACTAAATCTGACCTCGAATTGTGATATCACTTGCATTTTCTACTCCTCAATCTATTTCCCTAATAATCTCACAACTGTGAGTAAAGTCTGTGAGTAAAATAACAATGAACATTGAACCAAATTATTAGCAGAAATAGGTGCAGACACACATGGAGTGGCATGTTTAACCATGTAGCTATTTGTTTGATAATATGAATGTTATTTATAGGAACAATTCTCCTTTATTAAGTGAGTAGAAGTCAAACTTGGCCAATCCTACTTTGCAACTGCTTTTTATACACTAACACATTTCAGCTCATTGCAGCAGTCACTTAATCCACTTTGTTGAAAGTCTTCCTCTCTTCCATCATCTCTTCACCTTCCTAATAATAATATCTCTGTCTAAGGAAAAGCCTCTTCTACCAACATTCCAAAAGTATGTGAGATTAAGCTTTATCATATTTACCTCCAAGGAGCACTCTGCCTGCACCTTTTCTAAACATATCTGATAGTTCTTTTGGCAGTCTGTGGGATATTCAGTACTATATCCCCCAACATCATAACTCAAAGGCATCCATTCTTCTTCTGTCATCCTTATTCATTTAGCAGCTCTCAGATGCATAACAAATGATTAAAAACACAATGCCCTGTATAAAGCACAATTTATTCCTCAAACACAATTAATGTCAAGGAGTATAATTTGCTCTGAATAATTCAGAGAGGTCCTTGACTGTGGAATTTCCCAGGGCAATATGTCTACTGATCTCCAGACTTCTGGTACCAAGTATATTAATTATGGATCCAAGTAAAATGAAGTCATTGACAGTTTCAATAATTTTCCATCTATTATGATGTCAGCTATCAGTCAGTTTGTAACAATTTTGTTTTCTTTATATTGAGATGTAATAGGTATTGAAGGCTGCAATGTTTTACCTTCTGCAGGAAGTGCTTCAAGTGTTCCTCACTTTCAACAAGGAAGACTGTGTCATCAGCATGATGATGGTAATTTATGGGTCTTCCTCCAATCCTGATATGATATTTTTCTTCATGGAGTCAAGCTTCTTGAATAATTTTCTCAGCATCCAGACTGAATAGGTATGGAGAAGAATATACCTCTGATGCACCCTTTTTTACATTTTAAACCATATATTTAAACTTTGTTTGAATAAAAATTAAAAGAGATAGTTGGTGATAGGAGCAACATATAATAAAAATGGTGTGAGATGGCCAGAGTATGGCATCAGTACCTTTTTGAGACAAAACAATTCTAGCTTTTTGTTGAGATATTAAGTTTAATTGTAACTACCAGTCATTGTGCTCCTTGCAGGAAATTTGATGTAGCTTTTATTGAATACTTTAGACATCTCATTAGAAGAGGTGATTATACATCATGTTTGGGAAAGGTGGAGGGACAGCAAAGGAAAAAAGATCCTCAATCAAGAGAATTGACACAGTGACTATGACAATAAGCTTGAGTGTATCAGAGATTGTGAAGATAACCCAGGATAAAACAGGTTTGATGGGGTCACTATCAGTTGGACAGCACCTAACAACAACAGCAACAACAACATGTTAAAGTGGGATATGTAAAGGAAGTTTCTATTTCTTTATATTAAGTCCTTATTGGGTTAATGCAAAGATCTCTAAATGAAGATGAGTATGAAACAGTAAAGCACTAGACCTAGTTTTATTGCATAAATAAGATAAAGGTCTTGGAGAACATAGATATGTGAACCAGGACAGAAGTCATAACTCCCAAATATGTGAAGCTAAGTATATATTTAAACAATGTATATACGTATAAACTAAAAAAAAAATACTTAGTGATTTACAAAGGTCTATCAATAACTTAAGTAAGTTGTACTTTTTATGGAATTGGCCTTGAAAGATTCAACAGTGTCCCCAAAATTCCATTTACTCTATAACAATTTGATTTCTCACATAAATGTTACCTGCTCCATTCCGTTTCCTCACTCTTCTATTGTCTCTTTGGTTCAATGATCCACTGGAAGTTCTTCTGGAGACTAAGACCCTTCAGGGGAATGAATCGTGGAACTGTTGTTGGTGAGGCAGGCAGGTGTCACAAAGACTTGTGATAGTCGTAGACTATCATTTGCCATGCAGCTGGAAAATGGTGTTGTAAAGAGAGCAAAGAGTGGACAGTCAGTGAAGGAGAGGAAGACCTGCAACTAGATGAATTGGCATAATCACTACTGCAATGGAGTCTTCTGTCAGAAAGAGTGAGAATGGCACAGGATAGAACAGGTTTCCCATATTTTGTTCTTAGAGTCACTACGAGTCAGACTCAACTCAATGGCACCTACCAAAAATGGTAGAAGGGAGCCTGCATCTCATCCAAGTTCTGAAGAAAATGAGCCCCCAAACTATGCAAAGATATAGGCAAACTATGTTCTTTTATAAATAATTGTTATTGTTATATGCTGTCTACTAAAAAACAAATCACAGCTGACACTCTAGCAGATTTTCAGAGACCTCAAATCACATGGAGGGAAATTGCTGATCTTTCTCTTGCAGAATAGCTGAAATTCCTGCCTTTAGATTGGAAGCCCAAGTCCTTATAGTTAAATCAACAGAGCTCAATGATTGTTGTTGTTTTATTATATACTACTGAGTCAGAATCAATCCATAGGTGACCCTTCAGCCAGTTATCAGAGGCAGCTAATCATCAAAAGGAGGTTGCCCATCTTTCTCCATAGGAACAGCTGGCAGATTCAAATCGTGTATCTTTGCTTTTGGCTTTGCAGTGTAATTCCTTACTACTAAGCCACCAGAACTCAGCAATTAGTAAGTTGTTGTTTTTTGGGTTTTTTTTCTATATATTTTTTTGTAGTGCAGACCTAGTGGTAAGAATCTGCACTGAAATCCTGAATACACGTGGTTCAAATCTGCTAGCTGTTCTGTGGGACAAGAATGGACAGTCTGCCACTGAAAACCCACTGAAGGGTCAGCTACGGTTATTTTCAGACTCTATGGTTCACAGCAACTACAACAACATCCTGACACTCTACTAAATTGTCCTACACTCGCAGAGTGTATGAAGCAAGCATAACCCTAATACCAAAACCAAGCAAAGATATTATGAAAAGAGAAAACTACAAACGAATATCTCTCTTGAATATGGATAAAAAAATTCTTAAAAATTCCCCCCAATAGAGTCTAACAGCACATTAAAAAAAATAATCAAAAACCAACTCATGGTGTATCAGGGAGCTAACACCAAAACAAAGGACTATGAAATTCATCAGGGGAGAAGCTAGGAAGAACTTGGGAAGCCCTAAACACAACATGAACAGTCCTTCCAAGCATAATGAAAGTCTTTAAGCCAAGAAAGAATAAAGTGGATGAATGGGACCTTCTAAAAATCAAATCTCTATGCGCATCAAGAAACTTCATCCAAGAGGCACATGGTTCAAATCCACCAGATGCTCTGCTGAAGAAGGAGGGGTAATCTCCTCCTGTACCAGTCAGATCCAATTTGATGGTACACACACACAAAATAATAATAAAATTTAAAAAATTTTTAAAAAGAAACTTCAATAAAGTAGGGAGGAAACTCACAGACTAGGACAAATATTTTACAATGACATATTTGATATTTATATCTAAAATGTATAGAATACCCCAGCACTTCAATAAGAAAAAGGTAAACAACTCAAATACAAAATGGCACAGGACTGTGAATAGACACTTCAAAAAAGAAGATATACAAACGGAAAATAAATACGTGAAGAAATATTTAAATTTCCTGTAAATTTCCTAAGAAATGGTGCAACCATTCTGGAAGACAGTTTTGTGCTTCCTCAAAACGCTGAACATGGAAATTCCATATGACCCAGCTATTTCACTACTTGGAATATACCATGAGAAAATGAGAACTGAGGCACAAACTGAGATTTGTACACTCGTGTTCATACCATCATTATTTACCATCACAAAAACATAGAAAAAGCCCAAATGTCCTACTATAAATGAATGGATTGAGAAATTATGGTACATTCACACAATGGAATACTATGTAGCACTCAGGAGCAATAACTTTGTAAATTATTACCTAACTTGGTAGGGACTGGAGAGCATTATGCTGAGTGAACTAAGTCAGTGCCACAATGATAAATATTGTATAAAACCATTATGCTAGAATGAGTATAAGGGTGTAAGGTGAGTAGAAGAGGGTAGAAACAGAAGGATGAGGATGTGCAGGGGTGGGGGGGGCATTAATCATGAGGTTGTGTAATTTGATGGGTGGGGTTGAGAGAATTTGAAAGAATTTGTTTTTGAAAATAATGTATTTGAATTTTGTAAATAAACTAGTAGAAAAATGTTTTTAAAAGTTGGTTATATAAATACCATTTGACCTAGCAACTTCTCTACTGGGAATATACCCTTAAAAACCCCCAAACCACCATCCAAACAGATGTATGCACACTCATGTTTACTGCTGCATTATTCAGAATAGCAAAGGGATGGAAACAACTGAAGTGCCTGTCAACAAATGAATAGATAGAAAAACTATATTACATTCACCAACTGTAATATTAAGTAGCACTGAAAGACAAAGAACTTATAAAATATTACACAACATGACAGAGCTTGGAGGACATTATACTAATGAAATATTTCAGTCACAAAGGGACAAATACTATATAACTCTGCTGTTATAAAATAGGACCAAATTGAAGGATTTGAGGGGAGAAAGGGAAGTGTAGAAGAGTAATACTGAATTTGATCAGATGAGGGGAAGAATTGTCTGAAAGGAATATATGATTAAGCATTATAAGAATGAAAACAATCTGGAACAAGGAGTGCCTTGTAGGGAAGGCTGAGGGAAGATAAAGGGATGGGGAAGAAAATGTGCAACAATGGAAAAAAATGAAAGTAAAATATTTTCTATGCTTAAGAAGTATCCATCATGACTATGTCATAATCATAACAGGTTATGTTTCAACATAAGAAATGCAATGCATCACGTTAACAAAACAAACAACAAAAAACATATGATCTTAGCAATTAATGCAGAAATTCAATACCTCTTCCTAATTAAAATACTCAGAAGATAGGAATGAATGGGAATTTCCTCAACATATACTCAAAACCAAAAGCCAACATCATTCTCAACGGAAAAAGGCTGAGTATTCTTTTTGAGAACCGGAACCAAAATGCCACTGTCACCATTCTTATTCAATGTTGTAGTGAAAGTCCTTGCTAGGGCAAATCAACAAAAGAAGGAAATAGAAGGCATCTGGATTGGCAAAGAGGTTGTGAAACTGTTGCTATATGCAGATGATATGATAATGTACACAGAAAAGCCCAAGGACTCATTTCTTTTTTTTTTTAAGGAACTTTTTCATTTCCCTTTTGGATCCAGTAGTGACCAAGGACAGGGTGGTTTAGCTTCCACATGTGTAGTTTGGGTTTTGAGAGGTTTTTAATCCTTTATCTTCTTGATATCAATTTCTAGTTTAATTGTATTGTGTTCTGAAAAGATGCTTTGTATTATTCAGATGTTTTGTTTGTTTAATTTTTTTATTTTTGCTTTGTTTGCAAGTATATGTTGAACTCTGGAGAATGTAAGCCGAGAAGAAAGTAAAGTGAGATTTTTATTGGGTGCAGTACCATGTATGTGAGGTTGAGTTGGCTAATTCTGTAGTTTAGCTCTTCTGTGTCATTTTTAAGTGTCTTTCCAGTTGACCTGCCTGCCCATTGGTGAGAGTGGCATTTTGAAGTCTCCTACTCTATTTATATCATTCCTCAAGTCTGTTAGCCTTTGTTTTATGTATTTTGTAGTCTAACATTTGATGTTTCTTAGAAATATGTTCTATTCTTTTGTAAATTTAATCATGAAATTGTGCCTTCCTTTACCTTTATGGTGGTTTTACTTGATATCTATTTTTTATCAGAGATATCTATATTTCCTCAGGGTGTATTGCCAATCCTACTTTCTTATGAATATTATTGTTGTTGATTGCCTTCAAGTTTAGCAGGATTCATACAACCCTATGAACAAAACACCTGAAGGCTTTCTACAACTATTAATTATTATAAAATGTCATAGAATTTCCAGAGGTATGCTGTTCAAGATGTGCATGCCACTCCTGCTTCCAAACCCATCACAGTATGTTATTGTTGTTATGTGCCACTGAATCGCATGCAATAAATAGAGACTTTATATGCACAGCAGATCTGAACCCTTTCCTGTCCTGAGCCACTCTCACTAATTCTGATACGTCAACCCCCATAGCCCCAGTTATTTTATGAATCCATCTCATCTGGGGTCTTCCTTTCCTGCACTGTTTGTCAACCCTTCTGAGCATGATGTCCTTCTCCAAGGATTGATCTCTCCTGACCACGTGCCCAAAGTAAGGGAGGTGAAGCTTCAAAATCCTAGCCTCCAAGAAGACACTTGGTTTCACACTCTCTAAAGCAGACTGATTTGTTTTCTTGTCAGTCCAGGGTACCATGGTATGTTCAAGACTCTTCTCCAGCACCACAACTCAAAGGCATCTATTCTTCTCTGTCATCCTTAGTTACTGTAAAACTCTCTGAAGCATAATGAGTAATTCAGAAGACCATGGCCTGGATTAGGTTCACCTTTGTATCTAGACATCATTGCTATTAAGCACTTTGGAGAGGTCTATGACAGCGGATTTCCCCAAAGAAAATTGTCTTTTGATTTTCTGACTGCTGATGGACCTGAGCAAGCTATAATTGCTAACAACATCAATCCCTTCTCCATCTATTATGGTGCTGCCAGTTGGTCCAGTGGTGAGAATCTTTGTTTTCTTGATGTTGAGCTTCAATCTGTATTGAAGATGACAGTCTTTGACCTTTTGCAGCAGCACCGCAAATCTTCTTCAGTTTCAGCAAACAAGGTTGTGTCATCTGCATATTGTAGGTTGTTAATGAGTCTTCCTCCAATCTTGATGTCACACTCCTCTTCACATAGCCCAGCTTTCCAAATGATATGTTCTACATACAGATTGAAAAGGTATGGGGATGAGATGCATTCCTGACGTACTCCTTTCCTGATTTTGAACCATGTAGTGTTTCCTTGCTGTGTTCTGAGGACTGCTTTCTTGATCTAAGTATAGGTTTTATATGAGCGCAATCAAGAGATTCCCATTTTTTTCAAGGTTATCCACAATTTCTTGTGATCCATGCAGTCAAATGCCTTTGCATAGTTTATTTGTTCCATCCTTAATTTTTAGTCTATTTTTCTTTTTGTTTCTTAGATGTGTCTCTTGTAAAGAACATATTGATGGGCTTTGTTGGTTTACCCATTCTGCTACCTTTTTTCTCTTAATTATTACATCAAAGACATTAAAAACTCAAGTAATTATTGACAGTTCAGGGGTTTTTATCTTCACCTTTCTTTAAAAAAATCTTGCTTTTTAAAATTATTTTATTTTAAACAGGTTTGTAGAGCTTCTTTTTCTGTTGCTATCTCTTTCTGTTCACTTTCTCTTGTTATCTCAGTGTGAAGCACTTCCAGTAATATTTCATGAAAATTTGTCCATGTTTGTATTGATATAAGCATAAGTATTTTCTTGAGAATATGAGGGGGAAAAAGGTTGACCTTAAAATAACATGTCAAATCATAAGGAATTTCTTCTTTAATTGTATATGAGAACATAATTTATTTGCCTTTATTTTATTATTTTTACTGTTTTATCCTCTCTTTAGTAGTTATGAGCTATGAGTCATATGAAACATGATGGTTATACATAATAAATTGTAAGTATTCACTTCTGTAAAATGTTAAAGTAAATTGATTACAGGTGGCAAAGATGTCATTTTCTATGCATCATAACCTAAGAAATTCCTCCTTAAATTACTATCTGAAGTGGTCTGTGGCTGATAAAGTACTTTGATTTTCTCTATTTCTAATTTGCAATATGTTTAGAAGAGAGGAAAATAGAAAATGTGTGTTTCCTACTGCCAAAGTAGTGAGAGAAGACCTTCACCCTGAAACCCACAGCATCCCTTTTCAGCAGGAAGTAGCTAAGAGAATACGCCATCCCCTTTTCCT
>NW_006399796.1:5712078-5717806 GCF_000299155.1 Elephantulus edwardii | reverse complement strand
AATCAGGGTGAAGTCTCTCTCAGGGAGCAGTGATAGGGAATGGCAAGGGACACACTGACAAAGGAGATTAATCAGAACTGGCTTTGACAAGCACTCTGGCAATTGGACAATTAAAACAGGCATGGTGGGGGGAGAAGAAAGAACTGGGGAGGAGGGTGGAGAAAACAGTGCAATGAATGAATGAAAACCCAAAATCTCTGTAAATGTTCATTAAAACTAGTAAAATTTAATAATAATAATAAAAAGAAAAGAATGAACATTACTATGGATAATGGAACTTTTTAAAAGAAAAACATTATGCCAGTTTTTTAATTAGAAAGGCAAGTTTATTTCTTTAAAACAACATCAGAAGAATAATAATTTTGTTTTCACAGGGTGCAGTACTGGTAAGTTCCCCTCTCTAGTTAGTCAATTCCTTTTACCTTTACTATTGGTTTTTGTACCATATTGTGCATTAGTATCCTATATTCTTTCTCTATTGAATATATCTTCTAATTACTTTTGCTGAATATTCACATTGAGTCTTTGTCTCTTCTATCTGCCTCTCCCAAAATAAATACTTTCAAACAATTCTACATAAGATTTGTTCCTGATACTCTTATTATACACTAACAGACTTTATCCTCTGGGATCCTTTTCTTCAGTCTACCTTGTTTGGTTCTCAATAGCTGCACCTGTAACTGATGAATCCTATTTCAGAGAGCATGAATAGAGAGGTGATTATGTTTTTTTATACATTTCCTGTTGATATTCAGACTCTGTGAAAGTTTTGCTCCATATGAAAAGTCTTCTTATAAGACTTTTAGTTGAATTGACTTACTAATACTGAAGCTTTCTGATTTGAATAAAAGCAAACAGGGAATATTCAGTTATTAGCAGAGCAGTGAAGGTCTTCGCTTTTGAGTAACATGACATCCTTGAAGTTATTATGCCTGCAATGGAACAACTTCAATTCTTAGGCAAGAGAGTACAAGCTCTATAATGTCACAAAACCATCACCAGGGGAAAGCTGCTTGGTAATATTTAATTTAGAGATAAAATCTTGCTTTCATTGAAAAGTATAGAACAGGATTGCATATGCCTTCATATAACTAAAGGATTCTGAGATAGAATAAATTTGTTATCCTAAAAAGAAAGAAGAAATAGCTTTTGAGACTTCACTGTATCTATAAATCACTAATCTTTTTATTAAACAATAGGTTCAAGCACATTTGTAGTTTGGGAACTATTATTAAATTACTATGTTGTTATTGTTGATTGCCGTTGAGTTGAACATGACTGAAGCCTTTTTATAATTGCAGTAATTTATTAAAGTTTGTAGAGTTTCCACAGGTATGTTGTTTAGAAAGTGGATGCCACTCCAGCTTCCAAATAACTATTAAATTACTATTATGACTTAATTCTCCAAGAGGTGAAATCTATTGAGTTTTATAAATGAGTTTACTTAATGGTATGTATATTTAATCTACTTAAGAATTATTTTGGCAAAACTAGCTAATGATATTGCCTAAATTCTGAAAGCAATGTAAGCCACAAAAACTGCGCATGTTAGGAGATCAGTAGCTTCTTCCTCTATACCTCTGTGTTCACAAATTATTCATCTCATAGTCTCATGTCCACCTGAATGGCAATCAAGTTACCTTAAGAAATAAGCACATTTAGGTGCCATTACTAATGAGAGTGTATGTTTCACAAATGATGGATAATGTAGTATAAATCACACACTCCATATAAAATTCTGAAAAGAATACATTGTTCTTACTGATTATTCATCGAATAGTTATTCTGTCTTTTTTGCATGCGTGCAGTGCCATTTTAATATGCTATTATTCTTCCAATATTTCTTTTAAATATTTTCTCAAATGTTTTCCTCCTTCATAAAGAGCAGTTCTTTCTCTAAGCCCAGAGTCCCAGCTCTGCATCTCCAAGCCATTCATAGCACTCCATCAAATAGTGTTTTCTCAGTCACAAGACTCACACACCATAAAAATGAAACCCCAAAATAGAAAGAGAAAATGATTTTCTAATAGTGGTAACTTAATCTCGAACCCTTGGAAGTAAATACTAGAGTTTTCCTGCAGAGGATCTTCCTTTCTTGTGCTGTCTCTCCACCCTCCCAAGTATGATGTCCCTTTCTAAGGACCCTTTGCTCCAAGGTCACTCTTTGTAATATCATTAACATCACATGCAAGCAAGATACTACTGAAGATCATTAGGGGGAAAAAAAAACCTAAAATAAAACAGGTAGAACAGTACAAAGACAGGGAACTGCCAGAAGTTCCAGCTAGACTGAAAAGAAGTGATGGCACCAGGGATATCATTATTTATGTCTAATGGATCATAGTTGAAAACAAAGAGTACCAGGAAAATGTCCCTTTGTGTTTTATTGACTATGTGAAAGTATTTGACTGTGTGTAGCTTAAGAAATTATGGCTAATTTTGAGATGAATGGAAATTCCAGAACACTTAATTGTGCTCCTGTGAAATCTATATCTAAATCAAGAGGCTATTGTGTGAACAGAGCAAAGAATCACTACATGGTTTAAAATTAGAAAAGGCATGCCTCAGGGCTGAATCTATCCTTTCACTTAACTATTCAATCTATATATTGAAAAAATTATTTAAGAAGCTGGAATTTATGAAGAAGAATGGAATAGAGACATTCCATCAACACTGAAAGAAGATTCATCAATAACCTTCAGTATGCAGATGACTCACTTTGATTCCTGAAAGTAAGAGACTTGAAGCGTTTGCTGCAGACGATCAAACACTGTACCCTTCAATATGAATTACATCTCAGTGTCAAGTCATAAAAAATTCTCACCACTAGACTGATAGACGACATCATAAAAGAGGGAGGGAGAATGACTGACACTTTCAATGGCTTTACCTTTCTAGGATCCACAATCAATACACTTGGTACCAGCAGTCAGCAGATCAGAAGACATGTTGCACTGGGGAACTCTGTAATCAAGGTCTCCCCAAATTACTGAGGAGCAATGTTAGTTTGAGGACCAAGTTGTGTGTTTGTGGCCTTTCAATCACTTACTATGCTGCTGAGAGCTGGACAAGGAATAAGGATGTCAGAGGGAAAATTGATGCATTTGAAATGTGTTGGTGAAGAGTTCTGAATATTTCATGGATTGCCAAAAGAACAAACAGCAATAGATCTTGGAGAAATTGCAGCCAGTGTACTTCTTGGAGGCAAAGATGATAAAGCTTTGTCTCACATACTGTAGGCATGTAGCTAACAGAGGATATTTCTTGATGAAAGGCATCACACCTGTGAATGTGGAAGGATGGTAAAGGAGAAAAAGACAGTCACTCAGGTGGATTGGCACAGCCACTGCAGCAATGGGTTTGAGTGTATCAGAGATTATGAGGTTGACATAGGTTAGGATAGTGTTCAGATCTGTTGTTTGTATGGTCACTATGAGCTGTACAAGACTTGATAGCACCTAACAACAACAACCATCAAAATGGCAAACCAACCTGTCTTTGTAGAAGACAAAGAACTAGAGTGCTCCTTCTAGGTAAGGATGGTGAAACTTTGTCTCACCTGCTTTGGACATGCTATCAGGTGAGGTCTGTCCTTGTAAGAAAGGTAGGAGCAAATAAAAAGACCTTAGAATAGGTAAATTGATACCTTGACTATAATAGACATATCAGAGATGGTGAAGATGATACCAAACAGGGAAAGATCCAGATCTGTTGTTCATGTTAATTGTTGTGAATCTTAATTGACTCAATGGTACCTAATATGACCAAGAACATTTTAACACCTATTTTAGTAGCAGAGTTCTATAAAATTTTGAATGTATCAATAACTCATTGCCATTTAGTTGTAATCATTATAGTTCATCCTCCAGTGAGTTTCTGAAGTTATAAATTACATAGGAGATTACTCATCTTCCTATCATGGAGTGGCTGGTGGATTCAAATTGATGGAAAATGTATCCTTGGGAGTAACAGCTCAATGTCCTACATAATAAGCATATATGTTGTTGCTTTTGAGTATCATCGAATTAAAACCAACCCATTGATGACCCTCTGTGAGGCTTTCAGAGACTGTAAGTCATACAGAAGGTTTGTCTATCTTTCTCTCATGAAACAGCTGGTAGATTTGAGCCAGTGCCTTCAGAACTGCAGCACAACTCCTTACCACTTGGCCACTAGCATATGTTATTTAAATGATAACATATTTTATATATTTTTTTTTATTTTGTATGAGAAGTATGCAATCTTTTGTAGATTGGGCACAGTTTTGATAAATATTTGTAAATTATGTACTAAAATTTTCTAAGGACTTTTAAGCATTTCGTTATTTTTAAGAAACAAGAGACTTAATACATGTCTTCGAAGTTAGAGATGGTTGTGGAAGAATTATAGATAATATAATGATGGTCATACCTCTGGAAACTCTATGAACATTGAGAAATGACAATAGTTATAGAAAGTCTTAAGATCTTTTGTTCATAGAATTGCTATGAGTCATGTGGCAATCAACAATAACAAAGATGGTGAGGTCAGAAAATAATATGTAGTAATAACAATAGACCTGCCATTAAGTAGTTAGCAATATTTTGTGTTTGAACCCTCACATTTCTGTCTTGACTCTTAATTTGCATTTCATGGTACATTACAAGCGACTTTAGGATCTCTAAATTTCCTTTGTACTCTGTCTGTCCTAAGTACAAAAGTAGTTATTACTTTTACTAGCAAATATCCAGAGTCAAAAGTCAAATTTACTCTCCTGCCTTGTGAATCCAAGATTCTAATGTATGTTTAGAAAATCACTTGGAAAACAGAAAATACTTAATGAATGAACAATTCATTCTTTGGAAATAATTCTTTGCATCAGATAGCAGGAGGAACTGACCTGAAGCAAAATTTTTCAGGTTTTAAAAAATATTTTTTTATTGAGTTATTTATTTAACCTGACTTGTGGAGGCAATATGAAAATGCAGGAAAAAAAATGTAGCTCACAAAGATCAATCAACTGGTTCTGTTATGTCACATCTAAGCAGAGTGTTATTTCCTGGCACCAGATTTTTCTTTTGATGAGGCAAAGAATGCTCCTATTAGATAAACTCAGGACTGACAGAGCTAAATTTTCTAGACTGGTAAGAAGACATAAAAGCAGTAGGTTTTAAGTGGTATGTATTTGAAGATAAGGAACTGCAGATGACATTTGCTATACTGTGCAGCTGGATCATATAGGCTTTGTGTACCAGGACAGGTCCAGATATAGGATACTCTATGTGTGTGTGTGCATTCAAGGATGACACTGCAGAGCACTTAATGTAGCATTTCTATATACTATAACTGGTACTAGGGATATCATAGCTAATATAAAATGTATCTTGGCAGAAAGCAGAGAATACCTGAAGAATGTCTATCTGTGCTTCATTGACTATGCAAAGGCATTTGACTGTGTGGATCACAACAAGCTGTGGCTAACTCTGAGAAGAATGGGAATCCCAGAACATTTGATTGTGCTAATGCAAAAACTATACTTGGACCAAGAGGCAGTATTCAGAACAAAGCAAGGAGACACCGGATGGTTCAAAATCAAGAAAGGGGTCCGTCAGGGTTGTATTTTGTCTCCATGCCTTTTCAATCTGTATACAGAAAAAATCATCTGAGATGCTGGGCTGTACGAGGAGGAATGTGGCATCAGGATTGGTGGAAGAATCATCAACAACCTGCATTATGTGGCTGACACAAC
>NW_006399796.1:5704317-5711523 GCF_000299155.1 Elephantulus edwardii | reverse complement strand
CATACTTTGGGCATGTTGCAAGGAGGGACTGGTTTTTGGAGAGAGACATCATGTTTGGGAGAGTGGAGGGATGGCGCAGGAGAGGATGACCCTCGATGAGATGGATCGATTCTCTGAGTGGAGTGATGGGAATGAGTGTGTTTGAGACAGTGAGGTTGGCACAGGAAAAAACAGCGTTTAGGGCTCTTGTACATAGAGTCGCTATGAGTCATAAGTGACTTGATGGTACATAACAACAACGACAACAGCAACATTACAAAGTGCCTTGTTTTTCCTCCTGCACCTCCTCTTCTTTGCCACACTGTGTTCTGACTCCCAGCCTTTATCCCAAAGACTTGCAGGGTCTGCCTTGATCCACAGGCTTCCAGGGGACTTGGGCATACCTGTTTTGTGGGAGAAGCTGAGTCCTCACCTCCTGTGCATCATTTACCTTCCTATACCTTCTCTTCCCTGTTCTGCTTTCTGGCTTTGTGCCAAGAAATCTGGAGGAAAACACTTTGTCCAACTGACTGGAAGAGATCTGTATTTGTTGCCCTTCCAAAGAAAGGTGATCCAACAGAGTAAGCAAATTATTGAACAATATCATTAATACCAAGTGCAAGCAAGATTCTGCTGAAGGTTATCCAAAAACTCCTGGAAGAGTACATCAACAGAGAACTGCCTGAACTGCAGGCTGGGTTTAGCAGAGGTTGTGGTGCTAGGGATAATATAGCTAATGTTAGACGGACTTTGTCTAAAAGCAAGGAGTACAAGAGGAATATTTGTGTTGCACTGAGTATGCAAAGCCATTTGACTGTGGCTGTTTCTGAGAAGAATGGGAATCCCAGACGTTTGATCATGCCTGTGAAAAACCTATACTTGGACCAGGAGGCAGTTGTCAGAACAGAGCAAGGAAACACTGCATCATTCAAAATTGGGAAGGGTGTATGCCAGGGATTTGTCCTATCTCCATACCTTTTCAATCTATATGCAGAACAGATTATATGGGAGGCTAGACTCTATGATGAGAAATGTGGCATCAGGATTGGAGGAAGACTCATCAACAATCTGTGTTATGCAGATGATACAACCTTGCTTGCTGA
Source organism: Elephantulus edwardii (assembly GCF_000299155.1). Taxonomy (NCBI): domain Eukaryota; kingdom Metazoa; phylum Chordata; class Mammalia; order Macroscelidea; family Macroscelididae; genus Elephantulus; species Elephantulus edwardii. Next base: position 5,710,441 of record NW_006399796.1, on the reverse strand, counting down.
AACTGAGGAGGACCTGAAGCACTTGTTGCAGAGGGTCAAGAACTGCAGCCTTCAATATGGACTGAGGCTTAATATCAAGAAAACAAAGATTCTCACCACTGGGCCTATTGGCAGCATCGTGATGGATGGTGAAGAGATTGAAATTGTCAACAGCTTTATTTCGATTAGCTCCACAATCAACATTCTTGGCACCAGTAGTCAGGAAAGGAAAAGACGTATTTGTGTTGGGAAAGTCTGCTGTCAGAGACCTCTCTAAAGTACAGAAGAATGATGATGTCAGTTTGGAGACTAAGTTTAACCTGATACAGGACATGATCTTTGCAATTACTTTCTATGCATCAGAGAGCTGAACAATGACTAGGAAGGACAGAAGGAGAACTGATGCCTTTGAGCTGTGGTGTTGGAGAAGAGCATTGAATATACCATGGACTGCTAAGAAAATGAAGAGGTTCATCCTGGAGAGGGTTAAACCGGTCTGCTCCTTGAAGGGAAGGATTCTGAAGCTTCATCTGACATACTTTGAATATGTTGCAAGGAGGGACCAGTCCTTGGAGAGGGACATCATGCTTGGAGCGTGCAGGGACAGTGCAGGAGAAGAGACCTTTGATGAGATGGATTAATTCAGTGATTGGGATAATGGGAGTGGGTGTGTCAGAGACAATAAGATTGGCACAGGATAGAACAGAATTTATGGCTATTGAACATAGGGTCACTATGAGTCACATGCAACTTGATGGTACATAACAGTGACATAATTTGTAACACAAATTGATTAAATGTATTTTTTAAAAGAATCACCATGTGTGCCAAGATTTTTGTAAAAATTATTTTAAAAAATTTTTATTTTGCTGGTTTATTTACAAAGTTCGTATACATTGTTTTTTACCGGATCTTTCCCTTTTCCTTTACCTACCTGTCTCTATCTCATCAAATTGTTCGAACATATAATTAACTACCCTCACTCTCAGTCCATCCTCACCTACCTGCACCCCCTACTCCCCACCCCTGGGGATCTTTATAGTCATTCTACAAAAATGGTCTTATATATTTGTCTTTATATAACTGAGTTAGATCACTTAGCATAATGTTCTTCAAGACCTCCCAAGTTCATCAGTAATTTACAATATCATTTTTCCTGTGTGCTACATAGGACTCCATTGTGTGAATATGCCATAATTTCTGTATCCATCTGATTGTAGTTAGACATTTGGGCTGTTTCCATGTTCTTGTGATGATAAATAATGATACTGTGAATATTGATTTACAAGTCTCAGTTTGTGCCTCAGTTCTCATTTTCTTGGGGTATATTCCAAGCAGTGGGATTGCTGGGTCATTTAGATTTCTATGTTCACATTTTTTAGGAAGTGCCAAAATGCCATCCCACCTATTTCTCGACATCCTCTCTAAAATTTATTACGTATTTTCCTGTTGAACTTTGCCACTGCTACTGGAGTGAGATGGTATCTCACTGTGGTTTTGATTTACATCTCTCTTATTGCAAGGGATAATGAACATTCTTCATGTGTTTGTCGGTCATGTGAATATCTTTCTCTATGGAAAGTCTTTCCAAGTCTTTTGCCAATGTTGTAATTGTGTTATCAGTCTTTTTGTTGTGGAGGACCTGTAAGGATATTTTTTTATATGAGCCTTTTTTCTATAATTGTGTTGCAAAATGTTTTGTTGTTTGATCCCCACCCTACACCCAGTCAGTAGAAGGACCTCAAACACTTGCTGCAGAAGGTCAAGGACTGCAGCATTCAATACATATTGAAGCATAACATCAAGAAAACAAAGATTCTCACCGCTGGGCGAATTGGCAGCATCATGATAGATGATGAAGAGGTTGAGAATGTTAACAGCTTCAGTTTGCTTGGCTCCACAATCAACAATCTTAGTACCAGCAACCAGGAAAATAAATTTAAGATGCATTGCATTGGGAAAGTCTGCTGCCAGAGAACTCTCCAAAGTACTGAAGAGCAAATATGTCAGTGTGGAGACTAAAGTGCACCTGATACAGGCCACGGTCTTTGCAATTACTTACTATGCGTTAGAAAGCTGGACAATGATTAAGGATGATAGAAAGAGAATTGATGCCTTTGAGTTGTGGTGCTATAGAAGAGTATTCAATATACCATTGGCAGCTAGAAGAACAAACAAGTTCGTCCTGGGGAGGGTGAGCTACGCTGCTCCCTGGAGGCAAGGATTCTGAAGCTTTGTCTGACATATTTTGTTGAAAGGAGGGACCAGTCCTTGAAGAGGGACATCATGCTGGGGAGCAGGTAGGGACAGCGCATGAGAAGAAGACCCTTATAATTCTCCACCCCCCCTCCTATTCAAATATGTAGATGTTGTAGATTGACTAACAAGATTGTCATCTAGATAGAGGTGCAAAAAAGAAAAGCACATTGAAACAGTTGAAACAGTATTACTCTAGTTACAGTGGTTAAGAGAAAAACTTGTGATAACTGCACTCTTTGCTTAGTAGATAGGCAGGAGTGGTCGGTGATATTTATCGTGAGTTGTGGAGTCAAGTGAAGGAATGTCTATCTTCTGTTTTCTATTACTGTATGGTTTATACATAATTTGTTATACATTCCTCTCAATGAGCTATATTGACATAGTGACTGCACAAAAGTGTTCAAGTATGTCAGAAATTATGAGAATGGTGTAGTATAGGACACAGTTTATATCTTTTGTTCCACAGGGTTACTATGAGTAGTACTCAATTACACATAATAACAGAAACAATATAATCTCAAGGAATTTTATAAACCTGCTCTTTTTAAATGAAAACATTTTCTAAGTACAAGATGGAGTAGTTTTCATAGATGTGAAAGTCCACATATTGTTTTTGTGGTTCTGGAAATTATGGGAGAGTAACTTTATGTCTTCTTATTTTCTTCTTAGTATTTCTAACCCATTAACTCTTTTATAATATTTGAGACCATAAACACAGTTTAGAAGGCATGCTGTTCAGCAAGAATTACCTAATTTAGTGCTTATATGACTTTATTCTTTTACTTTCCTGAATCAATTTTTATTTTGTGCGTCTTTCATATAGCATTCTATATTCTTCAAAGGTAATGAAGTTGCAATGGACAAGAGAACATGTCATTTGGGTGATATAGCCTGTTAAGTGTTCAATGTTGTTTTTATTTTTGTTTATACTCTAAAAGTAAAGTTTAGCCTCTGATCTCTCAGTTAAGTTTCACTTCTTTCCAAACTTTGACAGCTCTGAAAATTTGTTCTTGCAGACTCCAAAGGTGAAAAAGGAACAGAAATATAATCTTTAGGTTTTAGCATATTCTGTTCTTGTTTTATAGATGATCAAATCAAGGACCCAGACTTAAGTAGTGTTGTTTTATATCTTCTGTTGCTAACCACATAAATCCTTGTTAAAACCCAATAGTCATACTTCTGGGAGAAATATAGTACTGTGCAGTATTGTGACCAGTTGAGAAAGAATTGAAGCTGTCAACTACTTCATCGTGCCTGGATTTACTGTCAACATTCTTAGCACAAGCAGTCAGGAAATAAAAGATGAGTTGCTTTGGGAAAACCTGCTATCAAAGATATCTCCAGAAGAATAATGAGGAACAATGTCAGTCTAAAGTGCCCGTGATCTAAACCATGGTCTTTTTGATGGCTTACTATGCAACTGAAAGCTGGACATTGACTAAGCATGATGGAAGAAGAATTGATGATTTTGAGTTGTGGTATTAAATGAGTATTGAATAACTCATAGAGAGTAAAAAGAAAATACAGCTCTGTCCTGCAGAAACTGAAACCAGAGTGTTCCATGGAGACAAGTACCTTTTATTGCCATTGAGTCAAGCATGATTCATAGTGACCCTATGAACCAAAAGACAGGAAACCTTTCTATAACTATTGTTGTTTCTCAAAGTTCAGAGAGTTTACAGAGGCATGTTGTTTATGAAGTGGATGCCACTCCTGCTTCCACATCTGTCTTAAACTGGGAGCTCCATCAAACACTGTCCACCATGGGTAACAGTTGTGGTGTTTGACATCCCAATAGAACAAGGTTTATTGTCACAACCACCTCAGGTTACTTCAGCACAGCAAATTGACAGAAGAGTGTTGTACCACTTAGAAGAATATTACTCCGAAATAAAATAACAACTGACTTTTTAAATTTTTTTTTAAATTCTTTTATTATTTTTTTGTGTGTGTACTGTCAAATCAGATCTGACTGGTACAGGAGGAGATTGCCCCTCCTTCTCCAGCAGAGCATCTGGTGGATTCGAACCATGTACCTCTAAACAACCGACTGTTAAATACAAAAGTATTCCACAAGATTTTTTTTTATTCTAAACAAGAGGCATAAATAAAAACAAAATAAGATGTTCTTGTTTTGTGCCATCCAGTTGCCTGTGGCCTATAGCGATCCTATGTATAGCAGCTCTAAACCCTTCCCTGTCCTGAGCCAGTCTCACCAATTCTGACAAACCCACCCCCATTGTCCCGGTTTCTATATAAATCCATTTCATCCGGGGCCTTCTTCTCCGACGCTGTCTCTTCACTCCTCCGAGCATGATGTCCTTCTCCAAGGACCAGTCTCTCCCAGCCATGTGCCCAAATTAGTGAGACAGAGCCTCAACATCCTAGCCTCCAAGGAAAGACTTAGAAGGCTATCATACCTGCTGTCAAATGAATCTTGGCTGAAAGCCAAGAATACTAGAAAGCGTTTACTTGAATTTTATGGACTATTCAAACCATTCAACTGTGTGGATCATAATAAATTATGGAAGACATTGCTGTGGAACCTGAACATGAACCAAAAAAGGCATTATTTCTACAAAAGATACTCTATAGCTTAACTCAGGTAAGGCATGCACTAAGGGTTCACCCTTTCACTTTTATGAGGGGCCAGCCCTTAAAAAGTGAGGTCTGGTGGCCTAGTGCTAAGAAATTGTGCAGTAATCCCAAAGGCACTGACTGGAAGAGATTCTTATTTGCCCCCATTTATAACAAAGGTGATCCAATAGGAGGTGGAAATTATTTAACAATATCAGTAATATCTCATGTAAGCAAAATATTGCTGAAGATCATTACAAAAGTGGCTAGATCAGTACATAGGAAAAAGTTGGCAATTCAAGAAGGATTTAAAAGAGGTCATGACACAAGGCATATCATTGCTGATGGATTCAGGCTGGAAGCAAAAAGTGCCAAGTAACTCTTTACTTGTGCTTCATTGACTATGCAAAGGCATTTGAGTGTGTAGACAATAGCAAATGATGACTAACATTGAGAAGAATGGGAATCCGAAACACTTAATTGTGTACATGTGAAACTTGGACTTATAACAAACAAATAGAGAAAGAGAAAACTATATGGGTTAAAATAAAGAAAGGTGTGCATCAGGGTTCTAATCTCTCTATATACCTATTCAATATGTTTCTAATCAAAACACTTAGGAAGCTGGACTCTATGAAGAATAACGTAGCATCAAGATTGGAGAAAGACTCAATAACCTTCTATATGGAAATGACATAACCATTCTTGTTGAATATAAGGAGGACTTGAAGTACCTAGTGGAGATCACAGATTGCAGCCTTCAGTATGTATGGCATCTCAGCATCAAGAAAACAAAAATTCTCACCACATGACCACTCAGAAAAGTCTAATAGACGGAGAAAAGTTTGAAACTGTTAATGACTTCATCTTATTTGAATCCATAATCAATACATTTGGTACAAACATTCAGAATATCAGGAAATATACTGTACCAGGAAGTTTGCAGTCAGGGACCTCTCCAAATTATTGAAGAGCAACAATGTCATTTTGAAGACTAAGGTGCACCTGAATCAAGCCCTAGTCTTTATTATCACTTGCTATTCATATGAGAAAAGAAATATTTAAAGAAATAACATATGAGCAAGAGCCTATGGTGATGAAGGAAGAAGTTCAAGCTGCTTTGAAGGAAGTAGCAAAAAATAAAGCCCCAGGAAGAGTTGGTATACCAATTGAAGTATTTCAGATAACAGATGTTGCCCTGGATGTGCTCACCAAGCTGTGCCAAGAAATCTGGAGAACAACCACTTGGCCAACTGACTGGAAGAGATCTATATTTGTTCCCATTCCAAAGAAAGGTGACCCAACTGAG
>NW_006399796.1:5701564-5703162 GCF_000299155.1 Elephantulus edwardii | reverse complement strand
GGTGCGGTTGGCGCAGGATAGAGCAGGGTTTAGAGCTGTTGTGCATAGGGTCGCTATGAGTCGGAAACGACTCGATGGCACATAACAACAACAGCAATTCATCTGAGACCTGGACAGTTACAAGTTTAGTGAAAGTCAATCTCATATATTTTCCTTATGTTTCAAGAGGGACTTGGAAAAGGACATCACACTTGCAAAGGAGGAGGATCAGGGCAAGAAAGGAAGATCTTCAAAGAGATTGATTGGCACAGTGACTATAACAATGGGCTCAAGTGTGTCTGAAGATAATAAGGTTGACCCAGGATAGGGCAAGTTTCTGAGCCCTGTGTCATAGGGTCACAATGAATTATAGTCTATTTGATAGCATGTAACAGGAACAACAACCTCCCATAACTGTTTAAAGCCCTTGAAATCAGATAGAGGGTTAAGTCTTAAGTCAGAACTTGGTCTGCATACATGGGTTTTGTTTTGGTTTTCTCTTAAAAGTTATCTCAAACTATTCATCCCCTGACTCACTTCCTTCAATTACAGTGACTCCTTTGCCCTTGCGTTAACTATTATTCATAATAACACTTGTGTTCAATAGATTGAAACTTTTCCCTATTTTTGCCGTCTTCACAATCTCTACCATGCTCAAGTCAATTGTTGTGGTCACCGTTTTAGTCCATCTTATTGAGGTTCTTCTTCTCTTTCACTGACTCTTTACTTTCCCAAAGACTGGCTGATCCTTCTTGACCATATCCCCAAAATATATGACTTGAAGTTTCACTGTTTTGCCTCTACAGACCACCCTGGCTGCATTTGCTCCAAGACAGGTTTGTTTGTTCTAGTGGCCATCCATGGAGTATCCTATATGTTTCATAAATACCATAATTCAAATGCTTTATTCTTATGTATTGTCTAAATTTCACATTTATATGACATAATTGAAAATTCCATGACTGGTATTAGGCACATATTAGTCCTTAATCTGTCATCTTGACTTTTTAGAGTAAAGTGTCAAAAGTGCCAAAATATGATCTCTTTGTTCACCTGAATTTAGAAATTATCTTAAGAATATATTTTCTTCACTGAATGCTAATAACTCATTTAAGATGAGGAAAGTTGTGTGATGTTATCTAGGACATAAACAATGTAGAAATCAAAAGGCCATAAAAATACAGATAAGAAAGGAAAGACCAAAATGGATGTGAAAAAAGACTTTAGAATTTGCTCTGTGACATAAGGAAATGACAGAAGGAAAGAAATGATAAAGAATAAGAGCTGAAAAGAATATTTCAAAGTGCAGCTTAAGAAACCAAAGTTAAGTATTATAAAAAAAATTTAAAGACTTAGAGCTAGAAATTAAAAGGGAAAAAGAATACAGCTGGCATTTTCAAGCTGATAGAAGAGAAAGAGAGATGGTCCTTGAGTATTTTGAATTTCATTCTCTTCCATCAGGATTTGCTAAGATTAAATATCATTTGTTTAGCTGGGCCTCTTTAACCTCTCTTACCATATTATGTGCCTTCTTAATCAGCTCTCTAAGTTCTTCTTACTAATCAAGTTTATACATTAAAAAAAATGGAGACTAAGGTGCGTCTGATACAGGCCATGGT
>NW_006399796.1:5678348-5701219 GCF_000299155.1 Elephantulus edwardii | reverse complement strand
GAGACAGTGCGATTGGCACAGGACAGAGAGGAGTTTAGGGCTGTTGTACATAGGGTCGCTATGAGTCGCAGGCGACTCGATGGCACATAACAACAACAACAACAATCAAGTTTAACTGTAATGGGATTTTTGTTTTCATATAATTCTTATCACAAGAGCTCTGATGGTCTAGTCGTTAAGGAGTTGGGATGCCAACCCAAGGGCACACAATTTTAATCCACCAACTGCACCTCAGGATAATCTCCTACATGTAATTTATAGCCTCTGAAAAGCTGCTGGAGAGTCACTTAATGAATTGGCTCCAACTCCATGGTAATACCTTCTAGAAAGTTTTTGGTGATTTCTTGCTTTTTTTCCCTCCCAGGACATTTCTAGTATTCATGTGTATCCAATATTCAAATTACCTTAAGGCAATTTTCTACGGTACAATATTACTTTATGAAATTAACATTCTTATCCAAATTATGCCAATTTTCCAATTATATTTACTGGTTGTTTTCTTCATGGTTAGAAGCAGTGTTGATATTTTTATGATCTGATAATGTTGAATTTTGTTTGGAAAATAGCCACAATTAACAAAGCCCTCTCCCTCTCCCATCCTCAACCCCCAGGAAATAATTAATTGCAAAAAAAAAAATCCTTCTGCAAGTATCTTAGATAAGATTGGTGGATACCATTTCTTCACCTGTGAGAAGGTCAAACACATGATTAATTTTTTTTAATGGCTTGAAAATGGTTAAAAGCGATTTAAAAGTTTAAAGCCAAGATGATTATTGAGCTGCAATTACTATTCTTCCTTGCTTAGACCTTTGAACATTGATCCACTTCTATTTCAACCTGGAGCTCTGGTGACCTCGTGATAGTGTAAAATTTTAAACTAGTATATGTGATTTTTCTTAAGTACCCTCATAGAGACCTTATGTACAAAGGATCTGATTTTTCTTCTATCTTAAGCAACTCTCAAAATCTCCAATAGGTTTGAGTTATTGCTATAGTCCTTAATGAGTTCTGGTGATTTATTATTAAGGAGTTGCCAACTCAAAGGCATAAAATTCTCATCTACTAGCTTCTCCACAGGAAAAAGATGAACAATCTCCTCCCATGCAATTTATAGTCTCTGAAAACTTCCAGGAGGGTCAGTTAGGAGTTGGTTCTGCTCCAAGGGTACATAACAACAAATAACTTTCCTAAGAATAGGATGACTTCAGGTAAAGTGTTTTTTTTTTTAATTTATTATCAGGACAATAAATTACCTTAACCCAAGTCACTTCTCCACATCTCATTCTTTCCTTCATCTGTTATAGTAATGGGAAGTCCTTTTTACATAAACACTGAGATATTTCCAGAGCTCAGATTAGAGATTATCTTCCCCTATTGCACTTATTTCTTCAGTAAAGTTTTTCCTTATGTTTTTGAATAAAGCATTCAGCCAGGCATGAGTGAGGCAGAAATAGTTTTTGAAAACTGAGCTGATGCTGAATTTCTTTGGCCAATTGAAAAACTCAGTTTAGAGAAGGCTCCAGGCTGTTGCTTCTGAGTTTCATCCACTTTGCTAGTAAAGCTCTCCTTATGCACTTATAGTATTAGCATCTTAATAAAGAAGTAGCTTTCAAGAACAGAGGGGAGAAGTCAACTTCATTTACATTTCCATCACTCATTGTTGTTATTGTTGCTGTTATGTGCCATCAAGTCACTTGCGACTCATAGTGACCCTATGCATAAGAGCCCTAAACACCATTCTATCCTGTGCCAACCTAGCTTACTCAAACCCACTCATTCCCACCACGCCAATCACAGAATCGATCCATCTCATAGAGGGTCTTCCTCTCCTATGCTGTTCCTCCACTCTCCCAAACATGATGTCCCTCTACAAGGACCAGTTCCTCCTTGCAACATGTCCAAAGTATGTCAGACAAAGCTTCAAAATCCTTAACTCCAAGGATCATTCTGGCTTCACCCTCTCCAGAACAAACTTGTTCGTTCTTCTAACGGTCGATGGTATATTCAACACTCTTCACCAGCACCACAGTTCAAAGGCATCAATTTTCTCTCTATCATCCCTTTTCACTCTCCAACTCTCCGATGCATAGCACGTAATTGCAAAGACTATAGCCTGGATCAGGCGCACGTTAGTCTCCAGCCTGACATCATTGCACTTCAGTACGATTGAGAGGTCACTCACAGCTGCCTTTCCCAATGCAATTCGTTTCTTGATTTCCTGGCTGCTGCTACCAAGAGTATTGACTGTGGAACCAAGGAAACTAAAACTGTTAACTATCTCAATCTCTTCACCATCCATACTGATGCTGCCAATCGGCCCAGTGGTGAGAATCTTTGTTTTCTTGATATTGAGCTTCAATCCATATTGAAGACTGCAGTCCTTGGCCTTCTGCAGCAAGTGCTTCAGGTCCTCCTCAGTTTCAGCAAGCAGTGTTGTGTCATCTGCATAACGCAGATTGTTGATGTTTCTTCCACCAATCCTGATCCTACATTCCTCCTCGTACAGCCCAGCATCTCAGATGATCTCTTCTGCATACAGATTTAAAGGTATGGAGACAACATACATCCCTGATGGACCCCTTTCTTGATTTTGAACCATCCAGTGTTTCCCTGCTCTGTTCGACTGCCTGTTGGTCCAAATATAGGTTTCGCATTAGCACAATCAAATGTTCTGGAATTCCCATTCTTCTCAGAATCAGCCATAGTTTGTTGTGATCCATGCAGTCAAAAGCCTTTGCATAGTCAATGAAGTAGAGATTCTTCTGGTATTCTCTGCTTTCTGCCAAGATCCATCAACATTAGCTACAGTATCCCTAGTACCATAACCTCTTCTAAATCCAGCCTGCATATCTGGCATTCTCTGTTGACATATTGTTCCAAATGTTTTTGGATAATTTTCAGCAGAGTCTTGCTTGCATGTGATATCAATGATATTGTTCAATAATTTCCACACTCTGTTGGGTCACCTTTCTTTGCCAGACTAAATGAAGTCATCAGGTTCTCAGTTTCCCCTTGACAACACCTTTTGTGTATTTCTCCCTTTATGTGCTTGTGAATGTCCTATGTCTCTGAGAAGGGTAGACTTGGGCTAGCTACTCATATAAAAAGTTCTCTCTTACCTAAGAAACAAAAAGAAAATATGTGTGAGCAGCCCCTTTTAGCATCTAGATGTAGATGGATCTTCAACAGTGTAACTAGTATAAAGCTTCTATAGCCATCTGCAGTCTATGAAGTACCTACCTGGATTGAGTTCCTGTCAATCTTCACCTTTCTTTTTCCTTTTATATAGCATGTCAGAATAAACTCCCCTTTTAGTTGTCCCCGACTATAATTACTTAAGCCTAAATTTGTTTCTTATTTGTCAAATTTGTTCTAAAATTCCATGAAGAAAATGCAACATATGGATTTGGTTTCTAGATAAAGTCACTGTACCAAAAAGAACTGGCTGTCACAGAAATGTTACTGAACTCAAGGGGTTCTTTCCACAGTCAACTGCCAATAAAACAGATGGATTAAACTAAACAAAGCACTTCATTGCAGATCTGGGAGAACAGTGAGAATCATCTCAAAGACTGCCTTCTTGTCTAAGAGGGGTCATTGGATTTTAAACTTGGATAAGATATTACAGTTAATAGTAAGCAAACAGCTTGTGATATAATTTACGTGTAACTGTGAAAAACATCTTCAAACATATAAACGCTATCCCAGTAAAGAATTACATATAATTGAGAAAAATAGTTTCAAAAGGTGAACAGCAATCCAGGAAAGATTAATTTCTTTACTGGTATACAGAGTTTAAAGTACCTTACATGACTAAAGGAAAAAAAAATCTAGGGCAAAACAAGTTTTGAAGGCTGGATCCTACTGATGTCAATTTCACAACTATGCTAACTGACATGTTTGAATAATCTTGAATTTATTAATACCACTATTTCAGAAGTATTCAATGAAACAACTTATTTTCAAGAGGCAATGGTGATGAAGGAAGATGTTCCATCTGCTCTGAAGGAATTAGCAAGAACAAGGCCTGAGGAACTGATGGAATTCCAGTTGACTTATTTTTACAAAGAGATGCAGCACTGGAAGTGTTCACCAGGCTGCGTCAAGAAATCTGAAGGTCAAGTATGTTCCCTTTAAAAAAACATGATCCAACAGTGTGGAAATTGTAGAACAGTATCACACTCAGCAAAACCCTTCTGAAAATTATCAGAAGAGCACCTGGAATAGCACATAGAGAAGTATCAGAAATATGGACTATGTTTAGAAGAAGTTGTGACAGTAAAGACATCAAAACAGAGAGTAGTAGAGGAATGTCTTTTCGTGTTTCATTAGCTATGCAAAGACATTTGACTGTGTGAATCACAACAAATTGTGGTTAATCTTGAAAAGAATAGGAATCCCAGAATGCCTTAATGTGCTATGTGAACGTTAGACCAGGAAGCAGTCTTACTAGGAATCACTACATGGTTCAAAATCAGGAAGAGAGTGTGTCAGGGATGTGTCCTGCCATCATACCTTTTCAATCTGTATGCAGAACAGATCATTCGAGAGTCTGGATAAATATAGCATCAGTATTGGAGAAAGGCTCATCAATAGCCTGTGTTATGCAGACATTACAATCTATTATGCTCAAACTGAGAAGTGCCTGTAACATTTTTTGCAGATGGCAAGGACTGTAGTTTGCAATATGGATTAAAGCTCAACATTAAGAAGATAAAGATTTTTCACTTTCAGCTCATTGACAGCATTTTGATAGATTGAGAAGGCATTGTGATTGTTAACAATTTCAACTTGCTCAGCTTCACAATCAACACTCTTGGCACCAGCATTCAGGGAATTAAAAGATGAGTTGCATTAGGAAAATCTGCTATCAGGGGCCTCTCTAGAGTGTTGAAGAGCAAGGATGTCAGACCAAGGTGCACCTGAGCTAGGCTTTCATCTTCTCAATTACTTGCTATGTACTAGAGAGCTGGATAATGACCAAGAATGGCAGAAGAAAAATTGATACCTTTGAGTTGTGGTGCTAGAGAAGAATATTGGACATACCACAGATTTCCAAGAAAACTAACAAGTCTGTCCTAGGGAGAGGGTAAACTAAGTTTCTCCTTAGAGGCAAAGGTCTTGAAAGCTCCATGTCATATACTTTGGGCATGTATCCAGGAGGGACCAGTCTTCGGAGAAAGATATTATGCTTGGAAGAGTCAAGGGACAGTGTAGGAGAAGAAGACTCTGAATGAGAGGTATATCAGAGATATTGGCTCAGTCTCTAATTCTTCTAAATTAGGCCAAAGTGATATTATGTGCCATTGATTTACCTATGAAGCCAAGCCCTAATTACAAATCACACTGATAGTATCAACTCTCTGGCGTGTCCCAATAAAACTTCAATAATAAAAATAGATTGTTGACCAAATTTGGCCCAAGGATTATGTTTTAAAAACTTTAGGTACCAACCATATATCGTAGGATCAGATTTCAAAAGTTTTGTGATTGAATTCCATTGCTTTCTATTTTCATTTGAATTGTGTCCTATGCAGACATATTTTGTGATTCTAAGTCCTCTGCCTGTGGAAGGAATCTCATTTATAAGTAGTATTTTATTTGTTTTACTGATGAAGTTAGTAGTGGTAATGAGTTACACCCCCTAACCAAAGCCTCATATTTTTCATTCTACTTTAGCTACTCTGCTGATGAAAAATGCACAGATTCTTCCTAAATGATTTACTTTCACTGAAAATATATTAGTGAGTTTATTATGAGCTGGTTCTGATCTGATGGTACATAACAAAAACAATATAAGTTTAGCAAAGACATAGGGACTTTTCACAAATATGGGAAAAAACAGATGCCAGATGAAGATTGTTAAGGACCCTAGAAGATGATGTGGCCTCAGACTATAAAAGGCTTAAGGATTAGAGGAAGACATTAGTGGTTTAGTGATAAGAAAGAGCTTTGCCAACCCCAAAACACACCGTTTAAATCCACTAGCTTCTCAACAAAAGATAGAAAGGGAATCTTCTCGCAGGTGATTAAATTGTTTATGAAAGCCCGCAGAAAAGTAATTGGTTTGTACTTAAAGACACATAGCAACAAAAGTAACAACCTAAAGTTGCTTCTTAAAAGCTAAGAAGATTTGGATCATTTACTTAAGAAGGTCAGACTACAGCCTTCAGTATGGATTACACCTCAACATCAAGGAAACAAACAACCTCACATAGTTGAACCAATAAGCAAAATCATGACAACAGAAAAGACTGACGTTATGGAGGATTTTGTTCTACTTGAAACCAAAATTCTCATGGCAGTAACAGTCATGAAATAGAATGACATGTTAGATTGGGCAATCTGCTGCAAAAGATCTCTATAAAGTACTAAAGAGCAAGAATAGCCATGTTTTTATAGCTAAAGGTATACTTGATTCAAACAACTGTACTTTAAATCCTCAAATAAATATGAAAATTCAACAGTGAATAAGGAAAACTTAGGAAAGAAGATGCCTTTATATTATATTGCTAGGGTATTAAATGGAGTTTCAAAAGAACAAACAAATCTGTCTTGGAGGGAATGCAGTCAGAATGTTCCCTAGAATTGAAAATGATGAGATTTCTCATGTAGTTTAGGCACTGAATCATGAGGCATTTAATTTGATCAGTTCCTGGACAAGGTAAAGCAGAGAGTCAATGAAATAGAGGAAGGACTCTTAAAGAGATGAATTGATACAATGATTGCATCAAAGTCATCATCTGTAGCATCATGTGTTAAGATGAGTAAGTATCAGGCATCTTTTGTAAATCAGAACCATTTCAAAAGTACTTGACAATAGCCACAATAGCAGAAGGACATAAAGCATTCTCTCCAAGCTGACAGATGTTTTCACTGTACTTAGTGTCCAGTGTTCTGACTACCAGTTTCCTAGTAATATGAACATAAATGTCTGGTCATTAAGTTTGCGTGCTTGCAATTGTGTGTGTGTGTGTGTGTGTGTGTGTGTGAGAGAGAGAGAGAGAGAGATAGCTGCATTTGACCTCTAAAACATTTGCAGAACATTACTTTATCTTCACCTTTTTTCAGAGAGATTAAGGATTGATGTTGCTTGAAATGGTTTGTAACATAATGAAAGACTGATAAACTTTGAAAAAATGTATTAACTCCTAAGAAATTTGAAGCCATATGTCTGTAATATAAACATAAATGATATCTTTCATGTTTACAAAGCACGAGCTATTTTCTACTTTTGAAAATAACTAATTTGAAATATGTTACAAAGGCAATTCTAGAATTTGTAGATAAAATTAGTTTATTTTTTTAATAAAGGGTGGTAGACTCTTCAATTAATTTGACAGTACTGAAAATGACATAGCATAATCTGTTCAGTTCTTTGAGGCATGTTTTTTAGTTACCTCATAAATAAATCATACAGTTTCAGGCCCAGTGTAACATTTAAAATCCCAAAAATAATGAGGTTTTCCATTACTATTTATTTATATTATTTATTTCCATTACTAATTTACATTTCAGATGATAAACCATCGAAAACAAACATATTACTTGGGCTTTATTTATGAAGTTTATTTAAGACACCACAGTCCAAGCCTATTCAATGACGTCTTTAGAGCAGAAGAAGTCATTATCTTCTTTTTTAGTTACTATTTTGCTGGAATGGAGAGCTATTTTCTGTATATTATACTATTGATGTTGTTATAAATCCCACTTGAAAAACAATCTTTAAAAATTAAGCTTTAGTTTATATTTTGGAAACAAACAGTATCAAATATCCATTTTCTTAAATTTTAAGTTGCTGGAATTTAATTTCTTTAAACACTCAGAATACAGAACCAGGGAATTACATTTGCAACTCTAGTAGCATCTCTTCTTAGTGTTGAGGCCAGATTGAGAGGACCATATTGTTAATTTGAGACATTTGCCTAGTATTCTATGCTTTTGAAAATACATTCTATTGTGTTGCTTGCTTTGGCCTTAAAAAAAAATTCTGTGTAGTGACAGAACAGTAATTTTGAATGCAGTCAATAGTGGTTTGTTGTTGTTGTTGTTTCTCTCTCCCTCTCTCTTTCTCTGTGTGTGTGTGTGTGTGTGTGTGTGCGTGTGTATCTTTGTGATAGAAACTACTTGTTATAAAAAATTTGGAAAACTGATCATGGAGTAGATGACCAAGGATTGGTTACTCTCGTATGTAGAACAGAGACTAAGCACATATAATATTCATCCCTCAGTTTATTTTTTTTAGTTGTGCTTATTACTAAAGAGCTATACTACCAACCAAAGGCACAAGGTTATAATCTACCAACTAGTCTGTTCCTACAAAGATGAATAATCTCTTCCTGAGAAATTTACCATCTTTGAAGTCCCACATATAGGGAAGTCTATTCCAACTAGGTACACAATGACAGGAACAATACATATCTTATTGTTCTTGGACACTTATATTAGAACTTACAAATCAACGGTCACAATTGAAAATGCCTGGTGCTTATTGAAAACGTGGATATTATTAGTCTAAGACATACTAAATAATGTGTCCTAGATACTACTAGAATGAATTTTCTCATAGAATGTTCAAAACAATCCAATTAAAAAATTTCTACTGTTAAGAACTGCTCCTGAAAACTTGCTGGAGGGTCAACTTTGGGTCCATTCCATCTCCATGGTAAATAGCAAGGATTATTCTCATTTTATAAATAAATAAATAAATAAATAAATATAGTCTTCGTCCAGTTTGGAAATGAAATTAGCTAAGTAGGATTTGGTGATAGTGTCATTAGCTAAATGATTAATCCTAATTCTCGAGATGATGCTCAAGATCACTATCCCGGAACAAACCAGCAGTTAGAGTCATGTTGATAAGGAATGGGGGTAAAAACACACACGCACACACTCACAAATAAATCAGAACTTATTCTGGATGATGGTCTGAAATGGTGTCAAAGCAACGCAAGGAAACAGATTCATCTAAGAAAGGCGATAGTGGGAGAGCAGACACCAAAAAACCCTGTAAATCCATCAGCAGATGTACACCACCATAAAGCTGTGTATATTTGATCCCCACTGAACAAAACACATGTATACCCTTATATAAGGATAGGGTCAGGCTTTCCTGACCCATTCATACATAGTCTGTTACAAATGCCTAATAAATCTTTGCTTCTTTTTTTGCTTTCACTTGGTATTGGTGTCTTTCTTATATATCTGAGTCAGAATATTCTAGTTCTTAACTCAAAGAGATCCCTGTGGCTTTTTTGGAAATCAGCCCCTCGACATTTCCAGGGTTTGTTCAAGATAGAATTTCTGAGGACTCTGGGCCACTAATGACCCTTCTGCTGGTGAATTTTTATGCTTCTAAGCTTCTAACTACACTTCCTCCTTAGGTTGATTGTGTGATCCCGTGTCTGTCAAAGTCTCAGTGAGTGATTTGATAGCCAGCTTCCTATAATATAAGGAGACCACCCTACCAGTTTCCTTGTAAGGGTCCTGTTGGTGCTGTAGGCCTCTTAGAGGGGCAAACCCACCCTGGGATGGCAGCAGACACCTAATATCCTTCCCTCTGGATCCGTACAAAGTGTCCTATTCCTCAGTGTGTCTGTGAATTCTGGGGCAAGGACGTGACCCCAGGTAAGATCCGTTGGGAAATAAGAGACTTGCTCAGAGATGGAGGAACCATAGTTTCCATTCATGCCCAATTCTCTGAACTGAAAACTGAGACACAAGTTGCATAAGCAGCACATCATACAAGTGTCCAAATCTTGAGATTCAAAAAGCCATAATTTTAAAATTCTGTTCTTTTTATATCTTTCATTTGTCTACTTTCTTGTACTCTCTGACTCTAGCTGTTGAACTCTGTATGGTCTCTCATCCCCTCATTTATTTTGTGTTTATCTCCCTGAGGCTTGTGTATATGTGTCACAGTCACAGACTGCTTTGCTTCTTAACACATCTGCCCATTTATTGACCTGCTGTTCCTGAGGCAGGCTTGACTTTGCAGGACAGTTTGGATGAGGAATCTTAGAGAAATTAGGCAAATTTATAAAGTTTGAAGGGATGTTTTATCCTTGTTATGGGTCCCAGACACAGTTGTTGTTATGTGCCTTCGAGTCGCTTGTGACTCATAGCAACCCTATGTACAAGAGCTCTAAATGCCGTTCTGTCCTGTGTCAACCAAGCCATCTCAAGCACACTCATTCCCACCACTCCAGTCACAGAATTGATCCATCTCATCAGAGGTTTTCCTCTCCTTCACCGCCCCTCCACTCTGCGAAACATGGTGTTCCTCTCCAAGGACCAGTACCTCCTTGCAACACGCCCAAAATATGTCAGACGAAGCTTCAGAATCCTTGACTCCAGGGAACATTCTGGCTTCACCCTCTCCAGGACAAACCTGTTCATTCTCCTAGCAGTCCATGGTATATTCAACACTCTTCTCCAGCACCACAGCTCAAAAGCATCAATTCTCTATCATCCCTCTTCACTGTCCAGCTCTTTGATGCATAGCACGCAATTGCAAATACTATAGCCCGGATCAGGAGCACCTTAGTGTCTAGCCTGACATCGTTGCTTTTCAATACTCTTGAGAGGTCCCTCACAGCTGACTTTCCCAATGAAATTTGTCTCTTGATTTCCTGGCTGCTTTTACCAAGAGTGTTGACTGTAAAGTCAAGCAAACTAAAACTGTTAACTATCTCAGTCTCTTCACCATCCATACTGATGCTGCCAATTGGCCCAGTGGTGAGAATCTTTGTTTTCTTGATGTTGAGCTTCAATCCATATAGGAGGCTGCAGTTCTTGATCTTCTTCTGCAGTAAGAGCTTCAGGTCCTCCTCAGTTTCAGCAAGCAGGTGTTGTGTCATTTGCATTACGCAGGTTGTTGATGATTCTTCCACCAATCCTGATGCCACATTCCTCCTCATACAGCCCAACATCTCGGATGATCTGTTCTGCATACAGATTTAAAGGTATGGAAACAGATTACATCCCTGACAAATGCCCTTCTTGATTTTGAACCACCTGGTGTCTCCTTGCTCTGTTCTGATGACTGCCTCTTGGTCCAAGTATAGGTTTCACATTAGCAAAATCAAATACTCTGGGATTCCCATTCTTCTCAAAGTCAGCCATAGCTTGTTGTGATCCACACAATCAAAAGCCTTTGCATAGTCAATGAAGCACAGATAGACATTCTTCTAATATTCTTTGCTTTCTGCCAAGATCCATCTAACATTAGCTCTAATATCCCTAGTACCACGACCTCTTCTAAGTCCAGCCTGCACTTCTGGCAGTTCTCTGTTGACATATTGTTCCAAACGTTCTTGGATAATTTTCAGCAGAATCTTGCTTGTATATGAGAGCAAGGATATTGTTCAATAGTTTTCGCACTATGTTGGGTCACCTTTCTTTGGAATGGGAACAAATATCAATCTGTTCCAGTCAATCAGCCAGCTGTCTGTCCTCCAGATTTCTTTGCACAACTTAGTGAGCACATCCAGGGCAGTGTTTGTTTGTTAAAATATTTCAATTATTATGCCGTCAACTCTGGTGGTTATGTGAAGGCTCAAAGAAGCTGTATTATACCTATAGCCATGAGACATTTAAATCTAACCCACATACATTTATAACACACATTAGGAGTAATGACTCCAGAAAAACAAGTTCTAGTGTATAGAGAGTTAGCTGTTAAGACTTTACAAATATAATGCCTAGTGAAGAAAGCTGGAAAAAGAAAAGTTAACCCCTATTAATAATAAGAATCACTTTATTAGTTACTGCTTTAGAAAAACTAACAACATGTAAAATTTATCATATGCAGACTATAAATAATATGTCTATCATAGTAAAAATATAAAATGGAATAAAAGACACAAAGCAGACACTGGAAGCTCTGGAAATGTAACTAGATTCTCTTTCAAGTAATAGATTACCTAAGAGTCCTAGATTTGTTGCTGTGAGTCCTAGATTTGTTGCTGTGTTAGCAGAAAAGAGCAGCGTATGTGTTCTTTCAAACACTTCCTGTTGTTTTTATGTAAACACTACAGTATTAGTAGGGGGTCAAGTTCATAAAAGAAGCCTATGCCTAATGGATGCCTGGGAGTATCTAAAAAAAAAAAAAAAAGAAAATATGGGCTACTACCTGTGATCTAATTTCTTCCTTTTGCAGGGTTGTTAATTTTTATAGTACTTGTATTCACTTTTAGACTTTGTGTCTTAAACTTGATTGAGAATTTTGTTTCTTTGAGACACTAACAGTTCTATGTTAAAATGATACACCTCCAAGAATATGAACTTATGTCCCTAAGCACAATAACAGTGCATCTAATTTTCAAAGTCAATTGCCACGTTTCCTATTGTCAAAGGGGCCCCTTAGAGTAGTGAGAGAAGATTTTTACTCTAAAATATAAAAGGCTCTTTTCCAGAAGGAAGTAGCAAAGAGAATGTGACAACCCATTTCCTAATGAATTAGGGCTGAATTTCTCTCGGGGAGGGGGGGGGGAGTTATAGGGAATGGCAAAAGAAACGCTAACAAAGTAGATAAATCGGAAACTATTCTGGACAATGTGAGAAATGGTGCAAAACAACACAAAGAAACAGACTCATCTAAGAAAAGGAAGAGCAGAAGAGCAGATGCCAAGTTGTTGTTCTTATATGTCATTAACTCACCTATGAATCTTAGTGACCGTATGTAAATAGTTCTGAAGCCTGCCCTATCCTGAGCCAGTTTCATTCACTCTGAGACATCTATCCCCATTGCCCCAGGTACTGTACTAATCCATTTCATCTGGGATAGTCCTCTACTGCATTGTTTGTCCGTCCTTTGTAAGCATGGACTCCTTCTCCAAGGACTAGTAACACCTGACCACATGCCCAAA
This sequence comes from Elephantulus edwardii, assembly GCF_000299155.1. Taxonomy (NCBI): domain Eukaryota; kingdom Metazoa; phylum Chordata; class Mammalia; order Macroscelidea; family Macroscelididae; genus Elephantulus; species Elephantulus edwardii. The sequence continues at coordinate 5,688,350 of NW_006399796.1, read as the reverse complement.
GTATGTGAAACAGAGCTTCAAAATCCTAGCCTCTAAGGAGAAACTTGGTTTCACCCTCTCCAAGACAGACCTATTTGTTTTCTTGGTGATCTATGTTATATTCAAGACTCTTCTAAAGCACCACAGCTCAAAGGCATCAATTCTTTTTCTGTCATGCATTATTCAGCTTTTTGACGCAAAGCAAGTGATTGTGAAAACCATGGCCTGGATCAGGTACACTTTACCCTCTAGAATGATATAATTACTTCTTAATATTCTGGAGAGATCCCTGACGTCAGATTCTCCCAGTGCAATTCTTTTTTTTTTTAATTTCCTGACCTCTGGTGCCAAGAGTATTGATTATGGACCCAATCACGATGTAATTTTTAACCACCTCAATCTTTTCTCCATCTATCATGGTGCTGCTTGTTGCCTCAGTGGTGAGAATCTTTGTCTTCTTGAGGTTGAGCTTCAATACATATTGAAGACTACAGTACTTGACCTTGGACAGCAAGCACTTCAGGTCCTCCTCAGTTTCAGCAATGAAAGTTGCGTCAGCTGCATAATGTTGTTTGTTGATGAGTCTCCCTCCAATCCTGATGCCACATTCCTCCTCATAGAGCCCAGCCTCCTGAGTGATCTGTTCTAAATATAGATTGAAATTGTATGGACACAGGATGCACCCCTGACATACACGTTTCCTGATTTTGAACTATGCGATGTTTCATATCTATGATCTGAGGACTTCTCCCTGCTCTGAGTATAGGTTTCACATAAGCACAATCAAGTGTTCTAGGATTACCATTCTTCTCATGGTTAACCACAATTTGTTGTGATCCACACAGTTAAACGCCTTTACATAGTAAAGCTCAGATAGACAGTCCTCTGCTATTCTTTGCTTTCTGAAGTCTGACATTGGCGATAATGTCTTTAGTGCTACAACCTTTTGTAAACCCAGCTTGTATTTCAGGTAGTTCTCTGTCAATGCACTGTTCCAGTTTTTTTGTTTTTTTTTAATAATCTTCAGCAAAATTTTGACTTGCCAGATGAATTGTGGGTCTCTGGTGCTGAGTCCACCAGTATTTGCGCATGTCAAAATTGTTTAATACTAAAATGTTCGTCCATGCCTGTAGGCTGAGGGCTGAGGGAGGGACAGTGTGTTGTGAGTCTCAGTTACTGGTTGCATGTGATATTAGGGAAATGATTTGATAATTTTCACATTCTCTTGGGTCATCTTTTTTTGGAATGTGAATAAATACAGATCTCTTCAAAACAGTAAAGCAGTTGGCCAGGGAGTTGTCTTCTGGTTTTCTTGGCACAACCTGGTGACCACATCCAGGGAAACTTCTGCTTGTTGAAATATGTCAACTTGTATTTCACCAATTCCTGGGGCCTTATTTTTTTGCCAAGTCCTTTAGAGAAGACTTTACCTCCTTCACCATTGTTCCTGGATTATATGTTGTTTTTTGAAATTCTTCTCTGTCAGCCAATTCTTTTTGGTACAGTGGCTCTATATATTCCTTCCATCTTCTTTTAATGCTTCCTTGATCGTTTAATATTCTTCCCATTTCGTCGTTAAGCATTACAACTCGAGGCTTGAATTTGTTTAGTTCCTTCAACTTAAGAAATCCCGAGCAAGTTCTGCCTTTTTTATTCTCAGATGCTTTGTAAAACAATAACTCTGTGTAAACGTGAACTTCCATAAAAACACGTATATACTAGTATATAAGATAAGGATAGGTTCAGACTTTTCCTGACCCAGTCTGTTATGAATGTCTAATTAACCTCTGTTTCTTTCTCTGGCTCTCACCTGGTATTGGTGACTTTCTTGTTTATATGAGTCAGAACTTTCTAGTTTTTACTTAAAATGGCCCCTGGACCTCCTTTGGAAATCATCCCTCTGACAATGTTAAGATCACAGTGTTTTGCTCTGTTATTTCCCTCCTCAACATAATTTCTAAATTTCTGCATTCTCTTGGACATTCTGAACATTCTTGTGTGGAAAGAGTCAGCTAATGCTCAGTACTAATTAGGTGTGGTAGGTGCTTTCAACAATAATATTCACCTCTTCTTATGATCTTTTTTCCTGCCCACTATTTACTTTCATTATTTTCTGCCTCAATTAATTCTGTTTTATTAATACCTCTCAGTTCCATTCTCTCATCGAAGTGATTTATTTAGTATAAGAGTTCTAAAACCATAAAATAGGGAAGATCCTTCACAGTTATCTTTTTCAGCAGCCTATAACAAAGCTGGTGATTAGCTATAGCTATGCTAGAGAAGAGTACTGAGTGTAGCATGGACTGCTAAGAAAACAAATAGATACATCCTGGAGAGGGTTAAACCAGGCTGCTCCTTGAAGGCAAGGATTCTGAGGCTTCATCTGACATACTTTGGACATGTTGTAAGGAGAGACAGGACCTTGGAGAGGGACATCATGCTTGGGAGTCTGGAGGGACAGCACAGGGAGAGAAGACCCTCTTTGAGGTGGATTGATTCGGTGACTGGGGTAATCAGGATGGGTGTGTCAGAGGCAGTGTGATTGGCACAAGATAGAGCAGGGTTTAGGGCTGTTGTACATAGGGTTGTTATGAGTCACAAGTGCCTCATAATGGCACATAACAACAACAACAACAACAGCAGTAAACTCTTTAATTTGTAAAGAAAATATTATTCTTAATGATAAATATTAGCAAAATTTATGTTTAGTTATTTTGCGTATAATATTTTCTAGTACCCCTATTTGCAGCTCCCTAATATTGTCTAAGCTAAAGAGGCTGAATCTCTAATATAATTCCCTTGGTTTCACTTTGGAATTTCCATACTCTTACTGGTTTTGGGTGCCATAGAGTTGACTTGGCTCAGAGAATTTATGGAAACAAATCCAAAGCTCTCTGATCCTGGACCATCCTCACTATATTTGTTGTACTTAAGTAGAGATTTTATTGCACTGTCAATTAATTTCCAATACAGTCTTCCTCTCCTTCAATAACTCTCCATTTTTATCACCATTATTTATTTTTCCAAGGATTGGCCCCTCTTGCCAACATTTCAGAGTATGTGAGATGTAGTCTCATCTCTTTATGTCTAAGGAGCACCGAGGTTGCACTTCTCTCCAATTAAATTCGTTTGTTCTTTTCTTAGTTCAACATCACAATTCAAAAGCATCAATACTTCTTAAGACTTATTTGTGGTGCAATGTTTAGATGCATATGAATCAGTTGAAGATACTGTATCTTGAGTCAGAGGCACTTTATTCTTTAATTGAATATTCTTTCTGTTAAGCACTTTAAAGATGTACTTTGCACCAAATTTGCAGTGCAACACATTTTTTTATTACTTAGTTGCATCTTTATTTGGTATTGATTGTGAATCAAACATTACAAAATAATTAATAACTTCAACTTTTTCAGCATCTTTCATCATATTGCCCATTGCTCTAATTGTGAGGACTCCCCCCTCTCCCCGGCCATTGATGTTGAAGCATAATCTTCAATGGAGACTGTAGTCCTTGTTTTTCTTCATAAAGCTTCAAAATTTCCTTACTTCTGGTCAACAAGGCTGTGTCATCTGCAATAGCAGAATTTTGAAGAATTTTCCAATCATAATACAACATTCTTATTCATATAACTCAACTTCTCAGATACATTATTTTGTATAGATACTGGGTTGATATGATGAAAATATTTAACTCTAGTGTACCATGCTGTACCCTCTTGTTCTGTTTAAAATAATACTTATTTGTTTATACACAAATTCTATGTGTGTACATTTAAGTATTCTGGAATTCTGATTATTTCCAATGTCATTGATCATTTATTATAATCCACAAATTTAATTAAATACTATTATTGAGGTTGTTCTGAATTAAGATGGGATATGTTAAAGGTCATACTTTAGCTCTCATGGACTTATTTGGATTTTCTTTAGTTTTTATTTGAACTTGTATATTAGTAATTTGATAGTCTTTTCTATACCTGGCACTCTGGCACTTGATCTTGTCCTGTATTATAATAGTGAATTTCTCCAGTATTTTTCTACAAATGCAGTCAATTTAATTACTTGGAATTTATTTAGTTAGGTGAAGTCCAGGTTTATAGTCATTTTTATTTATTTTTTTAAGAAAAGATAGTTAAAATGGGAAACATGTTGGTTATACAAAACTGTATCATGCAATCTTCAGCCTAACTTCTTACAACAATGGTCTTAGTTCCAAACTATCAATTCTTCATTAACTTGAACGCTTGCATTGCAATTATATTTTTTGGGTTATTTTTATTTATTTATTTATTTATTTTGCATTGCGGTCATTCTTAATGTATCTTGGTTGCATTCAAAATGCAGAAAGACAAAGGAGTGGTGACAGAGAAGAAGACTCTTGACCAGATAGGTTGACATAGTGACTGTGACAAGGGTTTGAGTAAGTCAGAGATTGTGAGGATGTCATAGGATAGCAGTGCTCAGACTGGTTTTTCATAGAGTCTCTAAGAGTTCTAGGGTATCAGCTCGATGACACCTAACAACAACAATAGCTGGCCATATGGTTATCTGAGTCAAGATGACTAATTCCTACCAATATCAGTTCATTAATGTCTAGAATGTTTATCTGTGCATTTTATTTCATTTTGTACAACATTTAATTCTCTACTGAACAAGTTCGAAGACTAAGGTGTGCCTAATTCAGGATACAGTCTTTTCCTTCAATTATTATCCTTTTGAAAACTGGACTATCAATAAGGATTACAGTAGAAGAATTGATGTCTTTGATCTGTGGTGTTGAAAACTATTACAGAATATTGTTGTTGTTGTTTAATGCCGTCGAGTGTTAGATGACCCATAATGACCCTATGAACGAACAGCCTGAGCACTGTTCGTACATAGAGTTTCCGGAGGCAAGCCATTTTGGAAGTGGATGCCGCTCCTGCTTTCAGGCTTGATTTAGTCAGGAAGCGCCAGCCAACACTGTCCACCATGGGTGCCCATTGCCACGATTGGCACATCACTGTCGCAGGCTTCAGCATCACAGCAACCACGAGTTACCTCTGTACAGCAATGCACAGACCAGTGCTATACCACCTAGAAGAATCTTTGACAGGAAGACAATTTGAACCTGGCCCGAGGGCCTTTGGGCTTAAGGCCGCCTCCTGGTTACCATGGACAAATATGAGAATAAATAGAAATGTCTTAGAGAACATGCAGCCTGAATATTCCTTGGATGCAAAGACGGCAAAACTTCATCTCACATACTTTGGACATATTACTAAGAGAAAAGATTCCTTGGAAAGTGACATCAAACTTGGAAAGGTGGTGTTGCCGGTAAAAGAGAGAGGAAGGCTCCCAAAGAGATAGATTTCCATAGTGACTGCAGCAATAGGCTCAAGTGTGTTAGAGATGATGAGGATGGTAAAGGATAGGACACGGCTCAGACCTCTTGTTCATACTCCACACCACGGCACTCAACAACAACAACACAGAAACAATGACATGTTGTTTTCAGAGTCAAAGCTGAACTGTGACAGAATTGTTCCATTCAATAGTTGATTTTTCAAAAAAGTAAGCTTTATGCGGGCTATGACAGAAATATAAAATAACCAGGTAATTTATTATTACTTGTTTATTATAATTAATCTCGTTTGTTGTGATTAATCAATCTTAAAAATTACATTTTTAGAAAGAATTTATTAAATGGAAAATCTTCTTTAAATCTCAGTGATTTCTTTATTTTAAGATAGTATTGAATATCTCAAAGGAGTTCTTGTGGCATAGAGATTGAAGTACTCGACTTCCAACCATATGTTTTGGCATCTTGCTTTCATAGTTCTACAAACTTGGAAGCCTGATGGGGTAGTTCTGCTCTTTCTTGTAGGATCACTGTGAGGAAGAATTGACTTAATAGCTGTGAGTTTCCAACTGTCTCAGGAAAAGTTTGAAATGATCAAGAAGAGAAACTGTTCTTGATAACATTTTTAACTGTTACTTTGGAAAATCATGGGTAATGAACTAAAATTATGATCATTTTGCATTAAAAACATTAAACATTAGTCGACAGACTAGATAGTAGATTTTTCAATTATCTGGAAAATAAATCTAAGTACGAAAGAGATTGCTATTAACTTGAATTATCATTGACATAATACAATAAAATTTAAAGCCAGAAAATGTTTCTCTAACATATTTTACCAAAGATAGTAAATAACTGTTAGTATTTTGAATTTAGACTGGTTTTTCTGAGATAAAAATTTTAGAGCAAAGGATTTGTTAAATAATTTTTGTTTTGATTCCTTTTGATTTGTTTGATTTCCTGTTTTTAAAGTAAATCAATGACATTATAAGATAGCTTCATAAGATTTTATATTACCATATGATAATTTTAAGTTGTATTGGATACAGTTAAAATCAAGGCAACACATCCACTTGGTTATCAACTATCTTCTTATCTCTGGTATTTTTTAAGAAGTAGAAAAATTAAAAGTTTTTTATCTGATTCTTCTGTACATTAACAATATGTATCTGCCAGTAAGAAACACCACTGAGGGATGAGAGGAACACTCTAATGATGTTTATATGTCACCTTGACTTAATGATTTTTCTCCGTGTTTTGGAAGTTATATAATGGTGTGATGTGGTAGTTTTATAATTATGCCTCATCACCTAATGAGGTCAGAACCAACTAATAGCAGAGGCTACATTGGATGTCTGAGGTTGTAAATGGCACAAGGGAGATTGACCATATACTAATCCTCTGTTCTCTGATTTCTGTAAACACCTTCCATTTCTATATAATGTAAATTCCTTGCATAGTGTTTAAATAATTTGAATCAGTGAGAAATTGTTTGCATACTTATTAACTTGTTCAGTCCCAGTGAATAGCCCCTGAGTTGTTTTTATTAAGACATAAGTTTGTGAAACTGAAACAGGACAAACAAATAATTATTTAATGAATGTGTACTAAAGAGTGATTTCTTTCTTCAGTATAACTAGAGATGGGATTGAGATGTGAAAGAATTTCTAGGTAGTTCAAAGAGATAACTGCTCAGATAACATCCTAAAGGCTGAAACTATGGAGTTAAATTCATCTAGAGTTGCCTTAAAATAAAAGTGTACTTTTTAAACACCAAAGACACTGAAAACCCTATGTACAACTCTCTGCTGAAATATGAGTTGAATTCTACTTGGTGGAAACTGGTTTGTTTTAGGCTATGGTTTCAAAGAAATTAATAGTTTAGGGTAGATCACAAGCCATGAAACATTCCTTACCAATATATATGTTTATATCCTTAACCAATTACAGGATGTGTAATGGATTCTTTAGTTGTATTCCCTTCCTCTATTTCCAAGCTCCAGTCCTGTGTTGTCAGTTGCAGTACAATGAATTTCTCTTACACGTTTGCATTTAGGTTAGTAATTCTGCCAAAGTGAATTCGTTAGTGTACTATGCAAGTAGGTGCTTAAAACCACCCGGTAGATTTAAATTATTTTGTAGGGAATTGGTTGGTTAGTATTCAATTTAAATGGTTCTGATCTACCAGGAAATAGGTTAGTTTGTAGGGGGCCATTATTTGAAATTGACCAGGACTTTGCTTATAAACAGCCAATTCAACAAAAGTTTTCTGAAAGAAGTGGAGGAGGGAGAGAAGAAAATACCCTCCTAAAAGAGTGGCAGGGAGCTCTGGTGGTGCAGTGATAAGAAGCTGCTGCTGTAGTGATTTGCTGCCTCTGAAAACTTGCTGAAGGGTCATCTATGGCTTTGTTCTAACTTGACAGCAAAAAACAACTACAAGAGCTTCAGTATAAGTCAAGAGATGTAATATTGAAGATAGCAAGAGACAGTATAAGCACGAACAAGTGCATCAATTTAGATAATTTCCTGGACCATTGAGAGTTTTAGTCTCATGATCATGACAAACTCAAGCCCACTGTTCAGTCACTCTGTCAATCTATTTTCTTGAAGGTCTTATTTTCTTTCTCTGACCCACTAACATTTCCCTGCAAGATATCGTTTTCAAAAAATTGGCCTGTAGTAGATCAAGGGTAAAGTATATTAATAAGCATTAATAATGAGATAAAACACCAAGAATGTAGGAGAAAATACAGAGGGAAAAGCAGGAGGCAAGCAGTTCCAACAACTGAAGTGCTGATCCCAGCTTCCCTGTGCCTATTGAAAATTGCTAGGAGGAAAATGACAAAGAGAATTCTATGTAAATGAAGCTAAGCTCTTTCTATTGAAAAGCTAATACTTGACTGGGAGGGAAGGGTTAGCAAATACAATACAAGAATCACAATAATCCTGTAAAGTTTGGGTTAGTGCCTACCCCTGTAAACATTTAAGGTTTGCCTTAGTGCTTCAGGGTGAATTCCAGCTTGTATCCTTGCCTCACTCATATCCTGAAGTAGCATTTTGTTTATTATAGTATTCAGTATGAAATTTGGCTTTCCACATTGGGCAGTCCTGACCAAGCCCAAAGGATATATGAGACAAAGTTCCATCATCCTTGCCTCTAAGTTTCTGCCCTCCAAACAAATGATCTTTATATTTCAACAAAAGCAGATATATGCAGGAAAAGGAGGAGAGGGCAGAGGAGTGAGGAGAAGAAAAAACATTTAAAAACAATGTCCCTTCTTCATTGCACTGATAATGACTGCTATAACTAACTCTGGCCAAGAAGACAGAAGATAGCATTATCTGAGAGTTTTTTCAAACGTAATTGTTGTTGTTTATCTAGTCAGAACTGACTCTTAGCCGATTCTCTTGTGGTTTTTCAGAGGCAAAAAAATCTCATGAGAGGAGATTGTCCATCCTCTTGTCATGGGAGAACAACTGGTATGTTTGAACCTTGGGTTGGCAGTGCAACTAACTCCTTCTTACTAAATTACCAGAGTTCTCTTTCAAGACCAGAAGACTTTCCTTTTCTTTATATTTTCTTTGCTCCTTTTGAGTCTTTCTGCCAGTAATGTAGATGTGATCTCTGGAGTTCTGGTTTCTCTTTTGAACCTTCGTGATGAAAAGCACACCTTACAGATGGTAAAGTAAGGAACTCAAAGATGTTTTTGTCCCTCAAGAGTTCTCAAACTATAGTTGACACCTGTCTCTGCACTTCTAAGAAATACACTTGGGTCTTACTCTTACTGAAGTTATTTTAGGCCTCTGTTAATTTCCAACTGATCTAATTTTGACTGATATACATTATCTTATTTTTTTCACACAGGGACTTTAAGATTTCCAGAGGTAATTAGTAGAATTATCTTACCCTTCATGAAACAATTTTTATGTAAGTTAGTAGTTTATTCATATTTTGCAAAATTCTTCATTTATAATAAAAGTCCAAGATTTCTGGTCTCTAAAAATATGTCACAATATGGCAGTTAGTTACTGTGACACATAATTTCAGATCATAGAAACTTTACTAACCTTGTTGTCAAGCTCTCTTTTGAAATCCTAATAGTGATTTTCATCTCCTGAATCCTTCCTTACAATCTGCTGACTTTTAATTATGCTTCAGTTACTTCAGTTGACTTGCATAATTTTTAAACTGCTTGGGTGAATACAGTCACTCCACAGAGATGACTGGGCAGTTTTATAAACTGTTAATTGGAAATCAATGCACACACAGCTGGACAGAAAACATAATGAACAGGCCACTCCATGGGGACAATAGAGTATATGTTAATACTATGAAAAGGTTTGTATTATACTAATTAAAATAAACCCAGAGGGCTTTCCCAGTATCAATTCTGAATTACAATGATTCTTCAGAGAATATAGGGTTATACAAGTGACAATTTTAGTCCACGGAGTTACTTGTCACTAATGCTTAACATATTTTGTGCATATGCTTAAAAACAGTATGGATGGGAGAGTTATCTTTCCAGTTTTAAAAAGCAAGCAAGTATATTTAAGTGCATTTAACTTGTTTTTGTTATAAGACTTTGTTATAAGCTTTATAAGAATACTAAACTTTTTTTATTATTAAATTTTATTAGTTTTAATGAACATTTAAAGAGATTTTGGGTTTTCATTCATTC
>NW_006399796.1:5671972-5676363 GCF_000299155.1 Elephantulus edwardii | reverse complement strand
TTTGTTTCTTGTAGTAATGTTTTGTAATTTTCTTGGAAAAGGTCCTTTGTACTTCTGGTTAAATTTATTCCCAAGTATTTAATCTTGTGATCAGCAATTATGAAAGGTATTGTTTCTCTTAGTTCTGGGTCTTTATTCTTTTTGTCGCTGTAGAGAAATCCAACTGATTATTGTATGTTGGTCTTGTATCCTGCTACTTTGCTGAATTGGTCAACTACGTCCAACAGTTTTCTTGCTGATTCTTTAGGGTTTTCTAAGTATACTATCATGTCATCGGCATAGAGGGATAATTTTACCTCCTTATTGCCTATAAGAATACTAAACTTTTAAATACTAAGATGCTTTAAACCTCATGTCTATATATTGTTGTTGCTGTAGTTATATGCCATTGAGTCACTTGAGACTCATAGGGACGCTATGTACAACAGCCCTAAACCCTGCCCTATCCTGTGCCAATCACACTGCCTCCAACACACGCACCCAGTCATCCCAGTCACTGAATCAGTCCACCTCATAGAGGCTCTTCCCCTCTTGTGCTGTCCCTCCACCCTCCCAAGCATGATGTCACTCTCCAAGAACCAGTCCCTCCTTACAACATGTCCAAAATATGTCAGACGAAACCTCTGAAACCTTGCCTCTAAGGAACAGCTTGGTTTAACTCTTTCCAGGATGAATCTGCTTGTTTTCTTGGCAGTCCATGGTGCACTTAATACTTTTCTCCAGCATCAGAGCTCAAAGGCATCAATTTTTCTTCTATCCTCCCTAGTCATTGTCCAACTCTCTGATGCATAACAAGTGATTGTAAAGACCATGGCCTATATAAAACACACCTTAGTCTCCAGAGAGGCACCACTGCTCTTCAGTACTTTGGAGAGGTCCCTAACAGCAGACTTTCCCATGGCAATGAGCCTTTTAATTTCCTGGCTACTGGTGCCAAAAGTGTTGACTGTGGAGCCAAGCAAACTAAAACTGTGAACAATCTCAGTCTCTTCACCATTCATCCTGATGCTGCCAATTGGTCCAATGGTGAGAATCTTTGTCTTCGTGACATTGAGCCTCAACCCATTTTGAAGGCTGCAGTCCTTGACCCTCTGCAGCAAGTGCTTCAGGTCCTCCTCAGTTTCAGCAAGCGGTGTCGTGTCATCTGCATAATGCAGACTGTTGATAGATCTTCCACCATTCCTGATGCTACAATTCTCCTCATAGAGCCCAGCCTTTCGGATAATCTGTTCTGCATACAGGTTGAAGAGGTATGGAGACAGGACACATCCCTGTCTTACACCCTTCCCATTTTGAACCATGAAGTGTTTCCTTGTTCTTTCTGATGACTACCAAGTATAGGTTTCACATTGGCGCAGTTAAGTGTTCTGGTATTCTCATTCTTCTCATAGTCAGCCATAGTTTGTGGTCCACACAGTCAAATGCCTTTGCATAATCAGTGAAACACAGATAGACATTTTTCTGGTATTCCCTGCTGGTATTCCCTGCTTTCAGTTAAGATTCATCTAACATCAGCTACAATATCCCTAGTACCATGACCCCTTCTAAACCCATCCTGGACTTCTGGAAGTTCTCTGCTGATGTGCTGCTATTTCAGTTGTTTTTTGGATAATCTTCAGTAGAATCTTGCTTGCATATGAAATCAATGATATTGTTCTATATTTTCCACATTCTGTTGGGTCACCCTTCTTTGGGATGGAAACAAATATAAATCTCTTCCGTTCAGTTGGCCATGTGGTTGTTCTCCAGATTTCTTGGCACAACTTGATGAGCACATCTAGGGTTAGGGTTAGGATTACATCAGTTGAGATATCGATATCTATCTATCTATCTATCTATCTATCTATTCTATTTGTCTATATCTTCAAACTTATCATCATCTATCATGATGTTTCCTGTTGATCCAGTGGTAAGGGTTTTTGTTTTCTTGAAGTTGAAATCTAATCCATATTGTTGGCTCTAGTCGTTGATCTTCAGCAGCAAATGCTTCAAGTCTTCTTCACTTTCAACTAGCAAGAGTGTGTTAACATATAATGCAGGTGTTGATTTGTCTTTCCCCAATCCTGATGTCATATTTTTCTTCACATAGTCTAACATTTGGAACTATTTGCTTGGGATACAGATTGAATAATTGTGGAAATTAGTTATTTTTATGTCTGTTTATACTCCTAATGAGTCTGAGTGTTCTTTGCTGCTAGTAGTTTAATCTTTATTTCTTCCATATTCTTCAATAAAATTGCAGTACTAGAAATATTATAGATTAATGGAATTGTTGTTGAATAAGTGAGTGAATAAGTAGGTAAACATAAGATATGGATAATAATCCTGGCTACTTTAAACTTAGTGAAAAACAGTTGTGGGAAGGAGATAATTTGAATCGCAGACTACTCAACAGTACATAACAACAACACCACCACCACCACAATGATTATTGTAATCTAAGAAATGTGCCTAGATCATTAACAATCTATATTCATTTTCTAGCATGAAAAATTAAATTATTTTTTTAATCAAATCTAAAGGATAATGCTTATAGCCAAAATCAGAATCTTTAAGAAGTTTCTGAGGCTTGTTTTAGAAGTATTTTTGTATCTGGTGTGATTGCATGAGAATGAAGGGAAGAATACTATATTCCACAAACACACACACACAAAATTATTTGGAGAATATTCTATTTTATCTATTTTCATATTAAAAGATGCAAATAAACCAATTCTTTCATCTTTCAAACATAGTGAAAGATAATTCATGGAATTCTCTTACTGATTCCTAAATTAAAAAGAATTAAACATTATTCTCTTTCTTCACTTATGTTTCAGATGAAGTAATCTTGGCTAGTTATTTAGGAACTTTAAAAATCAATTTCCTCCTCCATCAAATGGAATTTGTAATAGTACAGTCCTCCTAGGAGTTTTATGAAGATGGAATATAAACAACATGTAGTTTCATTTTGTTAATAAATAGCATTTATTTTAATAATATCGTTATTTATAATTACAATGTCTTAATAAATGTTAGCTATAATAATTTTTCTTTTCTTATCAATGTTTTCATTGTTTAAAGCAAAAAAAAAAGACTTTTACAGGAATATCTACTATCAAATAGGTTACTGAATTATTTTGTTTTGAATTTTTTAAGGGTAGCCATACTTATTATTGTTTTCTGTTATGTTCTATAAAATTGAGTATAACTCATTAGGACCTTATTAAAAAAAAAGATTGGAACTTTGTCCTATCCTGCACTATTTTCATTATCTCTGGTACTAAAGAATCAAGCAATTTCATCTAGAGAAATTTTGGGAATGGGAAGGTTGACTTTTTAAAAATAAATTGGAAAATGATTGTAAGAAATAAGCCTTCAGTACAAGTGCTTTGGAAAAAAGTGAGACTAGAAGTTAAGAAATTCAAATGTTTAGTCTTGGTAAATTCAAGAACTTGTACAAGTTTTGTAATATTTTAGAAATCAAATCAATGTCCTACCCAGGATGCAATATCTGAGTGCTTGGACCAGACTTGTGAAAAGCAGCTGAAGACTGAGGGAGGTAATCTACTATTTCTTCATGGTCAATTTACAGTGGGTTGCAGAGAGATAAACCTGGGCCTTCAAGTGAGAAATTGGATGACAAGAAAGACCTTCTTTAGTGGGTACAGAATAATCTGACAGAGTATACAGGCCTTAGACTTTGATTGCTTTGCATTCTTTAGTAGATGGCAAACGTATGGTTTTAGTTCAGAAAAATTCTTACACTCAAATACCTTTTAAATGAATATTTAAAATGTGTACTTAAGATAATTGTCAAGCAGGGATATGTTTTTTTATCTGAGAGGTATTAGTGGTCAAATTAAAAAAATAGTTAAAATATTTTGGTATTCATATAATAAAATGTTGTGAAGACACAAAAATAATAACTTTTATGTTATTTATCAGCATGAAACATAGCAATATTAAAATGGTAAATTAAAAAGCAAAGCAATGAATGTGCAAGTTGAATGTAACTACATAAATATCTATATGCATAGATTAACACTAGAAGGCAGCATACAGAGACATTGTTAAGGTGGCGTAATATGAAATTCAAATTTTCCTTCAAAACTGTTTAAAATGCATCAGAATCTATCAACCCACTACTTAGTATTGGGGTTTTTTTTATAGTTGGAAATGATAAAAGAAGAAAATGAAGGACCCCCGAACCGCTGGTCCTGTTCTGTCCTGAGTGGACGGGGAAGACCCAAGACTCCAAGACACTGGCTTGATGCAACAGCAAGAGATAAGAGGTTTATTGCGGAGCTCCAGCCCACTCTTATCTCTGGCAAGAGATAGAGGAGCCAACCGCGAGCAGACAAAGTTGGGTTTTTTTATACACTTTAGGGGGATACAACTGAGTATCAGCT
>NW_006399796.1:5649878-5671597 GCF_000299155.1 Elephantulus edwardii | reverse complement strand
GACAATGGAAAAATTCCCGAGTTTAACTTAGCTGAGAACTATAGAAACCTGAGTTTAATTCAGCTGAGAACTATAGGGACTATTTTAATTTCAATATTTTCAAAAACAGTTGCATGATGGATGTAATTGCTGGTGAGAGCGGGATTTTGACTGAAAGCACAGAATGCCAGAGTAGTATGTGTTTGTGTTTTATTTACTATGCAAAAGTATTTGAATGTGTAGGTAAGAACAAATAACTGACAGCATGAGGGGCTGGAATCCAAGAACTCTTGACTGTCCTCATAAGAAAGCTACATCTAGGCCAACAAGCTGTTGTAAAAACAGAACAAGAAAACACAACATACCTGAAAATCAGGAAATGTATGAGTTGGGGCTGTTTTCTTTCTCTATGCCTATTCATTCTACATTGCTGTTTTCATTGCTGTTAGGTGCCATTGAGTCAAGTTCAACTCATAGCGACCCTATGAACAATAGCTCTAAATCTTGTTCTATTCTGTGCCATACTTATGATTTTTAACACACAAGATCCCACTGTGGCAGTTACCATGTCAGTAAACCTGGTTGAGGGTCTTCTCCTCCAGTCCTTGCCAACATTATTTTATTATCCAAGGAATAATCCCACCCCCAGCAACATGCCTGAAGTATGCGAGGTGAAATCTCATCATACTTGCCTCCAAAGAGCACTCTGTCTGGATCCTCTCCAAGACAATCTGTTCTCTTGGACATCTGTGGGATGTTCAGTGTTCTCAAACACCACAATTATTCTCCTCTCATCCTTATTTTTTGTCCAGCTCTCAGATGCACAGCAAGTAATCGGCCTCAAACTGATATCATTGTTGTTGTTGTTATGTGCCCTCAAGTCACTTATGACTCATAGGGACCCTATCTACAACAGCCCTGCCAATCACACCATCTCTGACACACCCATCCCGATTATCCCAGTCATTGAATCAATCCACCTCATAGAAGGCCTTCCCCTCCTGTGCTGTCCCTCCACCCTCCCAAGCATGATGTCTTTCTCCAAGGACTGGTCTCTCCTCACAACATGTCCAAAGTATGTTAGATGGAGCCTCAGAATCCTTGCCTCCAAGGAGCCACCTGGTTTAACCCTTTCCAGGATGAATCTGTTTGTTTTCCCAGCAGTCCATGGTATTCTCAATACTCTTCTCCAGCACCACAGCTCAAAGGCATGAATTCTGCTTCTATCCTCCTTGGTCATTATCCGACTCTCTGATGCATAACAAGTGATTGCGAGGACAATGGCCTCTATCAGATATCATTACTCTAACTGATATCATTACCTTTCAATAATTTGGAGAGGTCCATAACTGCAGATTTTCCCCATGCAATGCATCTCCTAATTTCCTGAATGCTGATATCAATGATGGTAATTGTGGACACAAACAAGATGAAACTCTTGATAGTTTCAATCTCATCTCCATCCATCATGATATTGCCTATTGGTCCAGTGGTAAGAATCTTTTTTTTTTAACATTGACAGGCAGTCCATATTGAAGGTTGCATTTCTTGATCTTCTGCAACAAGTGCTTCAAGTCTTCCTCAGTTTCAACAAGTAATTGTTGTGTCATCTGCATAACACCAATTATTGATGAGTCTTCCTCAAATCCTGATGCCATAGTCCTCTTCAAAGAGGCCAGCTTCTCAGATAATTTGCTCAGCATACAGATTAAGTATGGGGAAAGAATACAACCCTGACATACTCTCTTTTCAATTTTAAATCGTGCAGTTGTTCCCTGCTCTGTTCGTTGTTTGCACAACAGCCTCTTTGTTTAGGTATACGTTCCACATAAACAAAATTAAGTGCTCGGAAACTCCCATTCTTCTCACATATTACATAGGGAACAAAATATATGTAAAACATTATATACATACATATGAAATACTATGTATGGTATACTATAACTATGTATCTTCTGTTCTCATTTTCTAGAGGACCCTGAAGTAAAATTGTGGTACTGGGAAATAGAACGTTGCTGTAACTAATGCCTAAAATATGTAAGTAGTTTCAAAACTGGATAATGAATTGGGATAATGATTACTGAAATCATTGATGCCATGTCTTGTAAGATAATTGTTTAATAAACTACCAAGTATCAATCTAGGGCTGAATATTCTCTGCTACAGATCTGAGTGGAAACATACTGGTTAATCTTGTAAATCTCTTGTAGCATTCAAAGATCTCATTCATGACAAATGGGATATATCATTTTATTCTCACCAAACAGAGAATTACAGTTGTACAGTTGTTCCACATCCTTACCCATGTTTGAGATTGTCAGGTGTTTTTTCCTTTAGTTGTGGTTCCACATTGCAGATTTATACTCTAAAGAATATTTTATATCCTTTGTTTTAATGTGTAATTTTTAAAATGAGTGAATATGCAGTTGATACAACCTTGCTTGCTGAAATGGAGGAGAGCCTGAAGTGCTTGCTGCAGAAGGTCAAGGACTACAGCCTTAAATATGGATTAAAACTCAACATCAAGGAAAATAAGAATATTTTCACCAGGGAGCTTGTTGGAAGCACCATGAGAGACAGTGAAGAGATTGAAATTGTAAATAGCTCCAGTTTGCCTGGCTCCACTATCAACAGTTTTGTTAGTGTTGTTGTTGTTATTATGTGCCTTCGAGTGGCTTGCCACTCATAACAACTCTATGTACAATAGCCCGAAACTCTGCTCTGTCCTGTGCCAGTCGCATTGCCTCTGACACACCCATCCCAATTACCCCAGTCACTGGATCAATCCACCTCATAGAGGGCCTTCCCCTCCTGCGCTATCCCTCCACACTCCCCAGCATGATGTCCCTCTCCAAGGACCTGTCCCTCCTTCCAACATGTCCACAGTATGTCAGAAGAAGCCCCAGAATCGTTGCCTCCAAGGAGCAGCCTGGTTTAACCCTCTCCAGGATGATTCTGTTTACTTGGCAGTCCATGGTACATTCAATACTCTTCTCCAGCACCACAGCTCAAAGGCCTCAATTCTCCTTCTGTCCTCCCTAGTCATTGTCCAACTCTCTGATGCATAACAGGTGATTGCAAAGACCATGGCCTGTATCAGACTCACCTTAGTCTTCAGAGACACACCGTTGCTCTTGAGTACTTTAGAGAGGTCCCTAACTGCAGACTTTCCCATGGCAATGTTTTTGTTTGTTTGTTTTTTTAATTTTTTTTCTTTCCTGGCTGCTGGTGCCAAGAGTGTTGACTGTGGAGCCGAGCAAACTGAAGCTGTGAACAATCTCAGTCTCTTCACCATCCACCTGATACTGCCAGTATGTCCAGTGGTGAGAATCTTTGTCTTCTTGACATTGAGCCTCAGTCCCTACTTAAGGCTGCAGTCCTTGACCCTCTGCAGCAAGTGTATGAGGTCCTTCTCAGTTTCAGCAAGCAGAGTTGTGTCATCTGCATAACACAGATTGTTGATGAGTCTTCCTCCAATCCTGATGCCACACTTCTCATAGAGCCCAGACTTTCGAATGATCTGCTCTGAATACAGGTTGAAAAGGTATGGAGATAGGACACATCCCTGACATACACCCTTCCCAATTTTGTACCATGCAGTGTTACCCTTCTCTGTTCTGATGACTGCCTCTTGGTCCAAGTACAGGTTTCACATTAGCACGATTATATGTTCTGGGATTCCCATTCTTCTTATAGTCAGCCAGAGTTGTTATGATCCATGCAGTCAAATGCCTTTGCATAATCAAAGAAACACAGATATACATTCTTCTAATATTTCCTGCTTTCAGCAAAGATCCATCTAACATCAGCTATAATATCCCTAGTATCATGACCCCTTCTCAGCTGATGTGCTGTTTCAGTCGTTTTTGGATAATCTTCAGTAGAATCTTGTTTTCATGTGGTATCAATGATATTGTTCTGCAGTTTTCACACTCTGCTAGGTCACCCTTCTTTGGAATGTGAACAAATATAGATCTCTTCCAGTCAGTTGGCCAAGTGGTTGTTCTCCAAATTTCTTGGCATGACTTGTTGAGCATATCCAGAGCAGCATCTGTTAGCTGAAATACTTCAATTGGTATACCATCTATTCCTGGGGCCTTATTTATTGCTATTTCCTTCAAAGCAGCTTGAAATTGTTCCTTCATCACCATAGGCTCTTGCTCATACGTTGTTTCATTAAATTCTTCTGTATCTTCTGATTCCTTTCAATATAATGACTCAATATATTCCTTCCATTTACTTTTACTATTTCCTGGATCATTTAATATTCTGCTTAAAACATCCTTGATTATAGCAACTCGAGGTTTGAATTCGTTCTTCAGTTCCTTGAGCTTAAGAAATGCTGAACGAGTTCAGTCCTTTTGATTTTCTGACTCTAGCTCCTCGCACATTTCATTGTAATATTTTGCTTTGTCATTCCGTGCTGCCTTTCGGAATCTTCTGTTCAGCTCTTTAGTATCTTGAATTCTTCCTTGTGCTTTGGCTTCTCTGCTCTCCAGTGCAATCTTCAGAGTTTCATCTGACATCCATTTTGGTCTTTTCTTCCTCTTCTGTCTTAGTAATGACCATTTGTACTCTTCCTGGATGATACATTTGACATCCTCCCACTACTCTTCTGGTCTTCCTGCATTAGTGTTCAAGGCCTCAAACCTGTTCCTGAGATGATTTTGAAATCAAGGTGGAATGAACTTAAAGTCATATTTTGGCTCCTGTGGATTCAGTTTAATTTTTCTCCACTTCACAGAAGTCAAGAAAGCTTCAGATACAAGCTGTCAGATCAAGGGTTGGACAATGGAAGATAGATTTTGAAGGGATTTTGTAGAAGTGAAGGGGTACCTGATGGAGGGTGGAGCTGGGAAATAAGTGGGTCAAGGCACTGGGCTAAGGGCAGGGACAACACTGTAGCTAATGGTTAACTCCACAATGAGGGATTTATCTTTCACTGCTCCACAAATTGCTTGTCTGTCAGATACTTCTCTAAATCTGAAAATTCAGAATAAGACAGACTAGGAAGAAGGATTGGCCATCCACTTCTGAAATAGCAGGCCTCTGAAAACCCTATGCACAACAGACCACACATAAACTAACAGAAAATGCAACCTAGGTACAACTTTCAAGTATGGAAATACAAAGAAAGAGGAACAGTTGTAAGCAGACACTATTGATGTGACTGGAACATGGAATGTGAGAACCATGAATGTAGGACAATTAGAAATTGTTAAGAAAGAAATAGAATGCATAAATATCGACATAATAGGCATTGGAGAAATGAGAAGGACCGGCATGGGGCATTTTGAGTCAGATGATCATATGATATATTACTCCGGAGATGAAAAGGTGAGAAAAAAATGGGGTTCTTTCATAGTTAAAAAAGTAATTTCTAGATCCATCTTGAAGTACAACATTGTGGGTGACAGGATTATATCCATACGATTACAAGGAAGTACAGTGAATACCACTATCACTCAGATGTATGCACCAACAACCAGAGCCAAAGAAGAAATAGATGATTTCAACCAACTTTTACAGTCAGAGATAGATCGAACATGCAGTCAAGATGCAATCATAATAATGGTTGACTGGAATGCAAAAGTTGTAAACAGAGAAGAAGAATCAGTAGTTGGAAAACATGGGCTTGGTGACAGAAATGAAGCTGGAGATAGAGTGATTGAATTTTGTACAGTCAATGACTCTTGTTACTAGCAGCTGGGAAATAAAAAACCAAATTTCATTGGGAAAGTCTGATGTCAGGGACCTTTCCACAAATGTCAGTTTGGAGACTAAGGTGTGCTGGATCCAGGCCATATTTTTTTGCAATTATTTGGTATTTTTCAGAATGCTGGACAATGACTAGGGTTGATAAGAAGGAGAATTAATGTTTTTCAGCTCTGGTGCTGAGGAAAGACATTGAATATACTATGGATTGCTAGGAGAACAAACAGGTTCATCCTAGAGAAGGTGAAACCAGGCTGCTCCTTGGAGGCAAGGATTCTGGAGCTTCATTTGACATATTTTGAGCATGTTGCAAAGAGGGGCTAGTCCTTGGAGGAGAGCATGTGTGGAGTATGGAGGGACAGTGCAATAGAGGAAGAACTTTGATGAGGTGGATTGACTCAACAATGTTGGCACAGGATAGACCAGGGTTCAGAGCTGTTGTACATAGGGTTGCTATGAGTTTCAAGTGACTTGATAGTCCATAATGACAACAATAACAACAAGTCGATTCTTAGGAAAAATTTGTTGGATTGTGACTGGAATTGTAATATAGAAAAAATGAAATTGTAGCAATGATTTTTCCAATTTAAAAAACAACAACCATCATGCAACTTCTCAGAATTTATTTAGGTACATTTTTCTCTCAGTAACACTATTATAAATTTTCTATAAGAATTTACACTTTTAAACAATGACATATCACTTCACTCCATCAACAATAGTGAAGTTCCATAGGTTAATGAAAAACATTGGCAAGGATATGGAGAGATTGGAACTCTTGTACATTGCTGATGGGAAAGTAAAATGGTGCAACCACTATGGAAATCAATTTAACATTTCCTTTAAAAGTTTAACCTGCGGTTTGAATCCACCAGATGCTCTGCTAGAAAAGGAGGAAAAATCTCCTCCTGTACCAGTCAGATCTGATTTGACGGTACACACACACACACACAAAAAAAAAATAATAAAAATTAAATAAAAAAAATAAAAATTTAAACTGGAAATACCCATTGAATCAGCTATTTCACTGTTTTATATATTTATCTATCCTAAAGAAAGAAGAAGTATGAAAAGGATATATATGCACATAATATCCAGGAGTTATAAACAACCCAAGGAACCACTAACAAATGGACATATAGAGAAACAATGTACCTTAACACAATGAACTACTATACAAAAGAACTCCTATACAATATTCTTTTTAAAAAGAAGTCATAGTAAAACATTGTAAAGCTTAGATTAATTTAGAGGACATTATGCCAAGTGGAATGAGTCAGTTACAAAAGGATAAGTATTGCATGAGACTATTATTATAAAAATCTAAAGAAAGCTCTACATACAAAGATAGTTATTCTAGTATGAGTACTAGGGAGAAGAAGAAGGACAAATTAAATAATTAATAGATAACCATACAAATGAATATGAGTAAGAGGAAAGACATATGACAAATGGAAAATCTGATACCATTGATAATATAATTTATGTCTTGAAACAAAATGTGCATAAATTATTGAAAAACAATATTTGTGAATTGTTGTTGTTAAGTGTCGTTGAGTCGCAGGCGACTCATAGCGACCCTATGAATGAAAGCCCTCAATGCTAGGGTGCCTTTCATCCTCTCTCCGGGTTCATAGGGTTTCCGGAGGCAAGCTATTATGGACGTGGATGCCACTCCTCCTTCCAAGCAATTGGAGAGCTCCACCCGACTCTCTGTCTGCATTGGGTAGCCAACCATTAACACGTTCGACACGTTAGTGTCACAGTGTTCAGCCTCACAGCAACCACAAGTGACCGCGGGATGGCAACTTGTATACCAGGAATATACCACCTAGAGGAATGTCTGAACAAAAACAATGAAAGACTGTAAATATCGACTCAAATAAAATAATGATAAGTAAGAAATTATGCTTTCATTAAGTTTATTTCCCAGCTAATCATGCTATTTGACATGCTATACTTGAGACTGATGTTTTATTTTCATTTTCCAGTTGTCTGTTGCCGGTTTATAAAACAAATAGCAGTTGTCTTTTGTATATTAACCTTTTATACAAATCTTGGAAGAGAAGTACCTGGTCAACCAAGTTGAAGACAATCAGAAATTATGCATATTTCAAAGGAAAAATTATTTCAATAGAATGTCAGATCTATAGAAAAATGTTTTTAATATCATGTACCGGTAAAATCTTGCTGAGAATTATTCAAGAACAAGTGAAACAGTACATAAGCAGAGAACTTCCAGATGTTCAAATTGGATTGAGAGAAGGCCTTGGTGTCAGCGATATAATTCCTAATATCAAATAGAAGCTGACTAAAAGCAGAAATTAAAGACGTTTTCCTGTGTTTTATTGATTGTGCAATAACATTTGACTGTGTGAATTATATAAAATTGTGAATAACATTAGGAAGGATGAAGATTTCAGAATACTTAATCATGCTTATGTAGAAATTGTTAAATACCAAGAAGGAAGTACTATATTATTTAAAATCAGGAAAGCTGTGGGTCAAGATTATATACTTTCACCATACCTATGCAATTTGTATCATGACCAAATAATCTGAGAAGTATTAAACTGAGGAAGACCACTTCCAGACCGAGCTGGACAATGAGTAAAGAAGACAGAAGAAGAATTGATGCATTCAAGTTGTGACACTGGGGAAGAGTCTTGAACATACAATGAACCACCAAGAAAACAAATAAGTCTGTCTTGGAGAGGGTCAAACTAGGTTTCTCCTCCAAGGGTAGGATTTTGAAGTTCTGAATCACACACTTTGGGCATGTGGCCAGGAGAGGCTGGTCTTTGGAGAATATCATGCTCAGAAGGGTGGAGGGATGGTACAGGAGAGAAAGATCCCAGATGAGACGGACTGATGTAGTAACTGGGGAAATGAAGTTAGGTGTTTCAGAATCAGTGAGACTGGCTCAGGACATGGCTGGCTTCAGAGATATTGCACATAAGGTTACTATGAGTCACAGGTGACTCAGTGGCACAGAACAACAATAACAACAACTTCCAGACCCAGTTTTCCATGACTACTTAATCTAATTGTTTTCACAATGGAGTGTTGATATTTTTTGTCAATTTTTTTATACAAATATAACGACTTAGTCATAAGGAGCTGCATTGCAAGCCAGAAGGGCACACAGTTCAAAGATGAACAATCTCTACCGATGTGATTAAACTGCCTCTGTTAACTGACTGGAGGGTCAGCTATGGATCAGTTCAGACTTGATGGTAAACAACACATGGCACTCACAGGGTTTTTACTGGAGGATTTTAATAAAATTTTATATTCTAAAATTTACCAAATATACAATAAAGATGTATGTATTAATGATAGTTGGTGACCAAAATGCAAAGGTTAGAAACAATGAAGAATGAATGGCAGTTGAAAAGTATGGACTTGCTGACACAAATGAGATTGAAAAACAAATGAATGAATTTTTTATACTCAATGATTTACTCATAGCAAATTTCATTTTGAAAAACACAAATGACAAGTTTCTACATGGATTTAACCTGAGAAACTGAACAGGAATCAGATTTACTACATCTATGATAGAATCACTGGAGAAGCTCACTATCAGCAGTCAAATCCAGACCATGTGCTGACTGTAGAATAGACAGACCATCAATTACTTATGGGAAAATTCAAATTTAGTCTGAAGAAATAGAAAACAAGTCAAAAAGAATCAAAATATAACTTTGAGTCTATCCCATCTGAATTTTAAAAATGATCTTCAGAATAGGTTTAAGGAATTGAACACCAGCGATCAAAGACAGATAGACTGTGGGATCACATCAAGGGTATCATCCATGAAGAGCGCAAAAGATCATTAAAAAAACAGAAGCGAAATAAAAGTCCAAAATGGATGTCAGAAGAGACTCTGAAAATTGCATGAGAGCATCAGGAAGACAAAATAAAAGGAAGAGATACTGAAGTAAAAGAGCTAAACAGAAGATTTCAAAGAGCAGCTCCAGAAGATAAAGCCAAGTATTATAAAGGGATTTAAAGAGAGCTAGGATTGGAGAATGAAAAAGAGAAGAACTCCTTCAGCATTTCCCAAACTGAAAGAACTGAAAAAACAAATTGCAACCTCAAACTGTGATACTTAGAGATAGCATTGGCACAATCTTGAATGATCCAGGAAACATCAAAAGAAGATAGAGGGAATATACACAACTTCTGTATCAAAAAGAATTGACCAACACTAAAATGTTTCAGGAAGTGCCATATTATCAAGAGCCAATGGTAATTAAGGAAACAGTTTACCTTGCACTGAAGGCATTAGAAAAAAAAATGACCCTAGGAATCTATGGGATATAAATTGATATATTTCAATTAAACATGCAGACCTGGATGTGCTTGCCAATCTATGCCAGAAAATCTAGAGCACAGTTGTATGGCAGAACAACTGCAAGAAATCCATTTGTTCTCATTCCTAAGAAAGGTGATCCAATAGATGTGGAAATTATTATACTATATAATTAATAATTTATGCAAGCAAAATACTGCTGAAGATTTTTCAAAATTGGCTAAAACAGTACATAGAACTTCCAGAAGTTCAAGCTGTATTTAGAAGAGGCTATGGCATCAGGAATATCACTGCTGATTTCAGATGGATCCTGGTTGAAAGCAAAGAATGCCATAAGAATGTCTATTTGCGCTTTACTTACTGCATAAAGACATTTAACTGTGTGGATCATAACAAATTATGTCTAACATTGAGAAGAATAGAATTTTCAGAACATTTACCTGTGCTTGTGCAAAACTTCCACCTGGACGAAGAGGGTGTTCTGTGAAGAAAGCAAGGGAATACTAGGGGCATTTAGGGTTTTATTTTTTCCTCTCCATATCTATTCAATCTGTATGTTATTGATGTTATGTGCCATCAAGTCGCTTGCAACTCATAGCTTTGAACCCTGCTCTATTCTGAACCAACCTTATTATCTCTGACAAACTTACCGTCATTACTCGAATCACTGAATCAAGCCATCACATCAAAAGTCTTCCTCTATTGCACTGTTCCTCCACTCTCCCAGATATGATATCCCTCTCCAAGGAGTGATCCTCCTTACAACATGCCCAAACTATGTTAGATAGTGTTTCAGAATTCTTGCCTCCAAGAAGCAGCCTAGTTTTACCCTCTCTGTGACAAACCTGTTTGTTCTCCTAGCAGTCCATGGTATATTCAATACTTTTCTCTAGCACCACAGTTCAAAGGCTTCAATTCTCCTTCAATTATCCCTAGTCTTTATCCATTTTCTGATACATAGTAAGTAATTGTGAAGATGACGGCCTGGATCAATCTGTATACTGATCAAATTATTCAAGAAACTGGACCATATGAAAATGAATATGACATAAATATTGGAGGAAAATTCATTAATAACTTCCGATATGCAAATGACACAACCTTAATGCTGAAAATGAGGAGGTATTGAAGTGCTTGTGACAGAAGATCAAAGACTACAGCCTTCAATATGGATTACATCTCATCCACAAGAAAACAAAAACTCTTACCACTGAACATAATGATCTACATTAAGATAGATGAAGAAATGATCAAAATTATCAAGAATTTCATCTTATGTGGATCTACAATCAACGCACTTGGCACCAGCAGTCAGGAAATCAGGAAACGTATTGCACTGGCTAAGTTTGCAGTCAGGTACCCTCTCCAAATTATTAATGAGTAGTGGTATCAGTTTGAAGACTAAAGAGCACCTGATTCAGGTACTGGTCTTTTCAATCACTTGCTATGCATCTGAGAGCTGAACAAAGAATAAGGATAATTGAAGAAGAATTGATGCCTTTGACCTATGTTGTTGTAGAAGAGTACTGAATATACCATGGACTGCCAAAAGAAAAACATATTTCTTGGTGAAAATGCTCTTTGGAGACAAAGATGACAAAGCTTCATCTCATGTATTTTGGGCTTATTGTGAGTTGAGGTCGTTCTTTGGAAAAAGACATCATGCTTGAAACAGCGAAGGGTCAGCAAAAGAGAGAAAGTCAATGAGATGGAATGACACAGCAACTGCAGCGATGGGAACAAATGTTTAAGAAATAATAAAGAGGCACAAGATAGGATAGTGTTCAAATCTATTGTTGATGGGGTTGCAAGAAGCTATACTTGACTGTATTGTACCTAGCAAGTACGACATATGGAACTGAAAATTCAATTTCATTGCCATCTAGTCAGAACAAATTAATAGCTGATTCTTCATGATATTTCCAAGGCTGGAGATAGCACAATTCCCCTCCAGAGTCAAAGGTGGATTTGAACTGCCCGAGAGGTTCTGCGTTTGGGTTAGTAGTGCAACCCCCTGTGAACTGACTACAGAGCTCCCTGGTAAGCAGCACATGGAAAAGATAGCATTTTTTTTCTCCTTGATTTTGTTAATATGGAGAATTACAATAATTTCTTACTAAATACTTACCTGAATTCCAGGGATATGTTTAATTCATCACAAAGGCAGGTGAGCAAAGGGATCCTTGGCCTAAAGCTCAGCAGCCAGTACCTGCTCAAATTCACCCATCAAATTGATCCTCAGGAACAAGAAGAGTTGCTGACCTTTACTCTTTCTTCTGGTCAACCTAGACCTTCTGTTTCTCCTCCTGTGGTCCTTTCTGTTTTAGTGGGATGTTCCTTTTAGGCTGGCTCTCTGCTAACATTTTAGCATGAAACTGGGCCATATTCTGACAGAGTTTTACCTCACCTAGGACAGGCAGGACTCTTGACAAGACCAGATACTTATGTGTCATTAATATAGATATAGATAATAGACACATTATTGTTGTTGTTATGTACTGTAGAGTCATCTGCAGCTCATAGCAACCCTATGTACAACAGTCCTAAACCCTTCTCTATCCCGTGCCAATCTTATTGTCACTGACACACTTATCCCCATTATCCTAATCACTGAGTCAGTTTCATCAAATATCTTCATTTCCTGTGCTGTCCCTCCAGCCTCCCAAGTATGACATCCCTTTCCAAGGACTGGTTCCTCCTTGCAACATGTCCGAAGTATGTCAGATGAAGCTTCAGAATCCTTACCTTCAAGGAATAGCCTGGTTTAAACCTCTCCAGGAAGAACATGTTCATTCTCTTAACAGATTTTGGTATATTCAATACTCTTCTCCAACACAAAAGCTCAAAGGCATCAATTTTCTTTCTGTCATCCCTAGTCACTCTCCAGCTCTGATGCATAGCAAATGATTACAAAGACCATGGCCTGCATCAGGTGCACCTTAGTCTCCAGACTGAAATCATTGCTCCTCGGTACTTTGAAGAGGTCTCTGACAGCAGACTTTCCCGATGTTGTGATTGTTAAGTGCCCTCAAGTCGTAGGTGACTCATAGTGACCCTATGAATGAAAAACCTGAATACTTGTATAATTTTCATCCTTTCTCCAGGTTCATAGGGTTTCTGGACGTAAGCTATTTCAGAAGTGGATGCCACTCCTGCTTCCAAGCTTGTTTTAATTGGGGAGCTCCACCAAAACTATCCACCATGGGTAATCATTATCACATTGGACACAACAGTGTCACCCTGTTCAGCTTCACAGCAATCAAGGGCTGTATGATACTTCTTTTAATCCACTGGCTGCTGGGGCCAAGAGTGTTGAGTGTTGATTGTGGAGCCAAAAAAATTAAAGCTTTATAATCTCACTCTGTTCATCATCCATTACTATGTTGCCAATCGGCCCACTGGTGAGAAGCTTTGTTTTCTTGGTATTGAGCTACAATCCATAGTAGAGACTATAGTCTTTGACCCTCTGCAGCAAGAACTTCAGGTCTTCTTCAGGTTCATCAAGCAGGGTTGTGTCATCTCCATAATTCAAACTGTTGATGAAATCTTCCTTCAGTTCTGATGCTACATTTTCTCTCACAGAGACCAGCCTCCCAGATAATCTATTCCACATATAGATTGAAAAAGTATGGAGATGGGACATATCACTAGCATTCACCCTTCCCAATTTTGAACCATGTAATATTCTTTTGCTCTGTTCTGACGACTGCCTCCCGGTTCAAGTATAGGTTTCATATAAGTACAATCAAGGAATCTAGAATTCCTATTCTTCTCAGAGTCATCCACAGTTTGTTGTGATCTACACACTTAAATGCCTTTGCATAGTCAATGAAACACAGATAGACATTACTCTGGTACTCTCTGTTTTCAGCCAAGATCCATCTGACATTAGATATAATATTCTTAGTACAACAACCTTTTTTAAACCCTGCCTTCATTTCTGGCAGTTCTCTATTGATGTGCTGTTTCAGCTGTTTTTGGATAATCTTCAGCAGAATTGTGCTTGTATGGGATATCAATGATAGTGTTCAATAATTTCCACACTCTATTGGATTACCCTTCTTTGGAATGGAAAAAATATCAATCTCTTTCAGTCAGTTGGTCAGGTGGTTATATGGGTTGTTTTAATTGTGATTTTACCAAAAGTTTACAGAAAAGGTGGATTTTCACTCAATCATTTTTGCACATTTTCCTTTCTACCTTCCAGTTCACCTTTTTTTTTAAATCACTTATTGTTGCATAATTTCCTCGCTCAACCCCACTCCCCAGTCCATTTTGCTATGCATCTCCTATTCAGGACTATTGTAATATAAATAATGCCTAACAATATGTTCATTTAAAACAATCCTTTCCTTCATCTACTCCACTGCAGTGTTCACTATTTATCTGCTCTAAGTTTTCTCCTAATCCTCATTTCAGTTCTGTTTTATAACAGTGGTGTTATGCAGTATTTGTCCTTTTGTGACTGAAGTATTTTACTCTGCATAATGTCCTCCAGGATCAACCCATACTATGTAGTATTTTATGAGTTCCTTGTTTGTCAATGCTGTATAGTATTACACTGAGTGAATATACTATAATTTTTCCTATCCATTAATTTGTTGATAGACACTTGGGTTGCTTCCATCTTGTGAGTAATACAGCAATAAAGGTAGGTGTGCATATATCTGTTTGGGAGGCAGCTCTGGTTTCTTTAGCATATATTCCTAGGAGTGAAATTTTTGGGTCAAATGATATTTCTATTCCCAATATTTTGAGAAAGCACCATCTTTCCTTCAGTAGTGGTTACATTACTTTACACTCCCACTAGCAGTAAATAAGACTTCTAATCTCTCCACAAGCTTGCTAGCATTTTTTGTTTGCAGTTCTGTTAAATTTTACTATCGTAACTGAGGTGAAATGGTATCTCATAATGTTTTGATTTGCATCTCTCTGAGAGCTAGAGACTTTGGACATTTCTTGACGGGTTTATTTGCCATCTGAATGTCTTCTTTGGTGAAATGAGTATTCCTATCCTTTGTTCATTTGTGATTAGATTGTTAACCTTTTCCTTGTTGAGGTTCTGGAATATTCTATAAATTTTATATATGAATCCCTTATCAGATAGGTCATTACCAAATATTTTGTGTTTTCTTTTTACTTTGTTGGAGAAGTTTTTGATGTGCATAGGTATTTGATTATTAGAAAGTCCCATTCATCTATTTTATTCTCTCCTGTTTGTAGGAGATGTAATGATCTTAAAGTGAAAAGGCCCTGGCCACCATGTTAGTCTTTTATGTTTTCAAGAAGATGCTCTGAGAAGGGGACTTCATCGTGGAAACTATTTATACTCCTCTTTATCAAACAAAAATAGTTGGGTTATCTTATACTTAAAAAATTCAAATTCTTATTATTTTACCTTTATAAAAGGAAAACAAACCCACTGTCTTCAAGTTGATCATGACTTATAATCTTCAGTTAGGACTCCAAGATGGTAAATATTTATTTCTTTACAAAATATTTATTTTCTACCAAGAAACTGAGGTAGAGAAGAAATGAAGGATGAAAAGAAAAGAGAAAGAGGGAGACTGAATGAGAGTTCACTAGGTTCATATTATATTTGTATATATATATGTGTATATATACATTTGTATATATGTGAACATATATTCTTTCCATTATATAACAAGACCTATCTCTCTATCATCTATCTATCTATCTATATCTTCTTTATATTTTAAACATGACTATAATAAAATGTATGTTTTATAATCTATAAAACCTTAAATTTATTTCTATCATTCTGATTCTCAGAAAATAAAAATAAGACAGTAAAAAATTAAACAAAAAAGGATAGAAAATAAAGAATTTTGCACTCTTTCAAGCACATAGATATATCAAAGTAGTCACTGCCTTCAAAAACAATGAATTTTCCCCCTGTCAAGCTCAAGCAGTTACAAGTTTATGGACCATGGACATTGGACACTACGCTTTGAAGCATGCAAAAACAATGCAATCATAAAAATGTTAGAAATCATACCAGCTGAACTAAAAAAGTTACAGGTGGTAAAGAAATATGTTCTTAAATAAACAATAAAGTAGTATACAATAGGAGAAAAGATAATTAAAACCCACCAAAATAATGTATATTTGTTGTTGTTGTTGTTATGTACCGTCGAGTCGCCTGCGACTGATAGCGACCCTATGTACAACAGCCCTAAACTCCGCTCTGTCCTGTGCCAATCGCACTGTCTCTGACACTTCCATCCCAATTATCCCAGTCACTGAATCAATCCACCTCATAAAGGGCCTTCCCCTCCTGAGCCGTCCCTCCACCCTCCCAAGCATGATGTCCCTCTCCAAGGACCTGTCCCTCCTTAACATGTTCAAAGTATGTTAGACAGAGCCTCAGAATCCTTGCTTCCAAAGAGCCACCCAGTTTAACCCTCTCCAGAATGAATCTGTTTGTTTTCCTAGCAGTCCATGGTACTCTCAATTCTCTTTGCTAGCACCACAGCTCAAAAGCATCAATCCTTCTTCCATCCTCCTTAGTCACTGTCCAACTCTCTGATGCATAACAAGTGATAGCAAAGACCATGGCCTGAATCAGATGCACCTTAGTCTTCAGAGAGACACCATTGATCTTCAGTACTTTGGAGAGGTCCCTAACAGCATACTTTCCCATGGCAATACACCTTTTAATTTCCTGGCTGCTGGTGCCAAGAGTGCTGACTGTGGAGCCAAGTAAACTAAAACTGCGAACAATCTTAATCTCTTCACCATTCATCCTGATGCTGCCAATTGGCCCAGTGGTGAGAATCTTTGTCTTCTTGACATTGAGCCTCAGGTCATACTGAAGGCTGCAGTCCTTGACCCTCTGCAGCAAGCACTTCAGGTCCTCCTCACTTTCAGCAATCAGGATTGTGTCATCTGCATATTGCAGATTGTTGATAGATATTCCACCAATCTTGACCCCACACTTCTCCTCATGGAGCCCAGCCTCCCGGATAATCTGTTCTGCATATAGGTTGAAAAGGTATGGAGATAGGATGCATCCCTGGCGTACGCCCTTCCCAATTTTGAACCATGCAGTGTTCCCTTGCTCTGTTCTGACGACTGCCTCCTGGTCCAAGTATAAGTTTCACATTAGCATGCGATCTCGAAACGTATATTTAGTAAGTAAAATAAAGCCTATGTTAAAATTTTTATGTAGAATTTAAATGTACTGTGTAACAAATGACGCTGTTTTGATTTACATTTTAATTTAGGTTGTCATCTTGAATACCAGATTCATATTCTACATTTTATGTGTTTAATATGTTGCTATTTGTTGTTGTTATGTGCCATTGAGTAGCCTGCAACTTGTAGCGACTCTATATATAACAGTTCTATCCTGTGCCTGTCTTGTTGTCTCTGATATAACTATCCCCATTACCCCAGTCACTGAATCAATCCATCTCATCTTGGGTCTCCCTCTCCTGTGCTGTCCTTTCACCCTGTCTCATGACTTCCCTCTCCAAGAACTGGCCCCTCCTTTTAACATGTCCAAAATATGCCAAACAAAGCTTCAGAATCCTTGCCTCCAGAGAGCATATGCACTAAAATTTTTTTTTTGTTTTTTGAAAAAATTTCTTGAGAGAAATAAATATGCATGGACTGGGGTAGGAAAGAAGGGTAAAAAAGGAGTCAAGGAAGGATGAAGGTAATAAAATAACCCATACAACAAAATATCCCTTTATACTAATATAAGAAGGAGAGCTTATAATTTAATACTGAGTTAAAATGAATTCATTATCAAAAGACTGGTACTATAATAGTTAAGAGCTTGGCTGCTACCTGAAAGTTTAGCAATTGGAACCCACTATTTGCTTTGTTGCACAAAGATCTGGCAGTCTTCTGTTAAAATAGTATAGATTTAGAAGCACTGTAGAGAAGTTTTTGTTATGTGCTGTCGAGTCACCTGCAACTCATAGTGACCTTATATACAACAGCTCTAACGTCTGCTCTATCTTCAGCCAGTCTCGCTCACTCAAAACACCTACTGTAAGTGCCCCAGTCACTGTATCAATCCATCTCATGTGGATTTTTCCTCTCCTGTTCTTTCCTTCAATGCTTTCAAGCATGATGTCCTTCTCCTAGGACTGGTCCCTCCTGGCCACGTGCTCAAAATATATGAAATAGAAATTAAAAATCTTAGCCTCCAAGAGAGACTTACTTGTTTTTTTGGTGGTCTATAGTATGTTCAAGACACTTCTCCAGCACCATAATTCAAAAGCATCAATTTTTCTTCTGTCATCCCTAGTCATTGTTCAGCTCTCTGCTGCATAGCAAGTAAGTGCAAAGACCATGGCCTGGATCAGGCACACCTTAATATCTAGACTGACCTCATTGTTTTCTCAGTACTCTGGAGAGTTCACTTACAGCAGATTTTCCCATTGAAATTTGTCTTCTTTCCTGATTGCTGTGCCAAGAGTGTTGACTGTGGAGGCAGTCAAACTGTAACGGTTAATGACCTTAATCACTTCTCCATCTATCATGTTTCTTCCAATTGGCCCAATGGTGACAATATTTGTTTTCTTAATGTTCAGATTCAATACATGTTGAGGACTATAGCCTTGAATTTCTGCACCAAGCACTTCAGATCCTCTTCAGTCTCAACTATCAAGATTGTGTCATCTGTATAATGTAAGTTGTTCATGAATCTTCCTCCAATCATGATGCCACGTTCCTCATCATAAAATCCAGCCTCCTGATTTGTGTGTGTGTGTGTGTGTGTGTGTGTGTGTGTGTGTGTGTGCTCAGGCCTTTCATTCATAGGGTCGCTATGAGTCATCTACAGCTCAACGGCACCTAACAACAATAACAACGATGACATAGAGAGAGCCACGCTGGCCTCGTGGACAGAAAGTTATGCTACCAAGCTGAAGGTGAATGATTTTAATCTGTGGTCCTCAGGCCAGGTTCAAATTGTTTTCCTGTCAAACATTCTTCTATGTGGTCTAGCACTGGTCTGTGCACTGCTTTACAGAGGTAACTTGTGGTTGCTGTGATGCTGAACGCTGGAACACTGATGTGCCAAACGTGGTAATGGTTACCCATAGTGGACAGTGTTTGCTGGAGCTACCAGACTAAAACAAGCCTGGACGCAGGAGTGGCATCCACTTCTGAAATGGCTTTCCTCTGGAAACTCTATGTACGAACAGTGCTCAGGCCTTTTGTTCATAGGGTCGCTATGAGTCGTCTACAACTCGAAGGCACCTAACAACAAAGAACAACATTGAACCAGAGTGCTCTTGGAGACAAAAATGGTAAAGATTCATCTCACAGATTTTGGGCATGTTGTTTGTTGTTATAGTTATGTGCCTTTGCGTCCAGTATGACTCATAGCAACCCTATGAACAACAGATCTTCATCATGACATTTCCTGTGCCATCCTAAAAATCTCTGATAGACTTGAATCTATTGCGCAGTTCCTGTGTCTGGCCTTCTGATTGAGAGTCTTCATCTTCTTTGCTGACCTTTCCATATATGATATCC
The DNA here is from genome assembly GCF_000299155.1 of Elephantulus edwardii. Taxonomy (NCBI): domain Eukaryota; kingdom Metazoa; phylum Chordata; class Mammalia; order Macroscelidea; family Macroscelididae; genus Elephantulus; species Elephantulus edwardii. Next base: position 5,652,069 of record NW_006399796.1, on the reverse strand, counting down.
CTCTCCAAAGAATATCCTCTAATAGCAACATGCTCAAAGTATGTGAGACAAAATTTTGTTATCTTTGTCTCTAAGGAGCACTCTGCCTGATACTTCTCAAAGATATATCTCTTTGTTCTTTGGGTATTTTATAGAATATTCAGTACTCTTCACCAAAGTAAGACCAAAGAATATGTCAAAAGAATCAATTCTTCTTCTGTCATCTTTATTCATTCTCCAGTTCACAACTGCATAGCAATTGATTGAAAAGACCAATATGTGAATCAAGTGAACCATAGTCCTCAAACTGATATCATCACTCTTCAATAATTAGGAGAGGTCCTTGACTGTAGAATTTCCCAGTGCAATATGTGATCTCTTGACTGCTGCTACCAAAGGTGTTGATAGTGGATACCAGTAAGCTGAAGTGAAAATCTTTTCTCCATTTATTTATTCCAATGGTGAGAATTTTTGTTCTCTGGACATTGAAAACCCATATTGAAGGCTGTGTTTGGTTTTCTGCAAAATGTTATTCAAGTTCTCCTCACTTTTAGCAAGCAAAGTTGTATCATCTACATAACATAGAATATTGATAGAGTCTTCCTTTAATCTTGATTCCATACTCTTCTTCCTGGAAAATAAGGGCACAAGCAGAATGACTGAACTTTGTACATTCAATGATTTATTAACACAAATTTTTTTATTAAAAAAATGGTAAGTTTACACATGAAATTCATCTAATGGACTGCATAGAAATTAGATTGATTTCATCTGTAGAAAGAATCATCGGAAAAACTATACATTTGCATGCAAAACCAGGCTAGGTGATGATGGTGGAACAGATCATCAATAACTCATGGGCAAGCTCAAATTAAGGATGGAGAAAATGAAAATAAGTGCACAAGAATAAAAATAAAATATTTTTTAATTTTATTTGTGTGTGTGTGTACCGTCAAATCAGATCTGACTGGTACAGGAGGAGATTGTCCCTCCTTCCCCGGCAGAGCATCTGGCGGATTCGAACCGTGTGCCTCTGGGATTGTAGTTGCAGTTCCTTGCCACTAGGCCACCAGAGCTCACCGATATTATTTCTATGTATCACAATATTGTCTATCAGCCCAGTGATTTTTTTTTTCTTGTTGAAGTTGACGCTTCAAGTATTCCTCCTCGTCAGCAATCAAGGCTGTGTCATTTGCATAATGTAGGTGATTGATGAGTCTTCTTCAAATCCTAATGTCATTCTTCTTCACAAAGTTCAGCTTTAGAACGACTTACCATACAAATTGCTTGGGTGTAATGAAAGCATATTGAATAGGTATGGAGAAAGGATATAGCCTAGATGTACACATTTCTTGATTTAAAACCATACAGTGTTCCCTCGCTCTTTTTGTAAAACTGTCCTGGCCTATGTATAGGTATTTTATGATCACAGTTTAGTGTTCTAGGACCCCATTTTTTCTCAATGTTAAGCATAATTTTCCTACTTAATTATGTATGGAATATATGGCTCCACATACTAAAAAAAGTTTATTGAGAGAAATAAATTTGCTCAAGTGGATGTAGAAAGAAAAGAAACAAAGGAAGGATTACTGCAATAGAATGATAGTGCCAACAAAACAATCCTTTGTACCAATATAGAAAAGAGAAACCAAAATTTAATATTAAGTTGAAAAGATCTCACTATCAAAAGATTCCTAGTGGAAATGGTTAAGAACTTGGCTACTAACTCAAGTGTGGCAGAAGGATGTGCCAGATTTTTTCTGTAAAAAGATTGCAGACTTAAAAACACTGTGAGGCATTTCTATTTATTTCTCTGTACTATAAGTTGTAACTGCGGTTAGGGACCTCTCCAAAATACTCAAGAGCAACAGTGTCTCTCTGGAGACTAAGGTGCACCATGGTATTTGCAATCGCTTGTTATGCATCAGAGAGTTGGACAATGAATAGGGAGGACAGAAGGAGAGTGGATGCTTTTGAGCTGTGGTGCTGGAGAAGAGTATTGAATGTACCATGGACTGCCAAGAAAACAAACAGATTCATTGTACAGAGGATTAAACCAAGCTACTCCTTGGAGGCAAGGATTCTGGGGCTTCGTCTTACATACTTTGGACATGTTGAGAGGGACATCATGCTTGGGAGGGTGGAGGGACAGCGCAGGAGGGGAAGACACTCTATGAGATGGATTGATTCAGTGACTGGGGTAATCGGGATG
>NW_006399796.1:5630748-5635348 GCF_000299155.1 Elephantulus edwardii | reverse complement strand
TTCAGCTTGAACTTGCATATGAGTAGTTGGTGGTCTGTTCCACAATCATCTCCTGGCCTAGTTTTCACAGTTGATGTTGAGCTTGTCCAGGGTTTTTTTCCACAGATGTAATCAATCTGATTCCTATGCATACCATCAGGTGAAATCCATGTGTATAATCTACGTTTATGTCTCTTAAAAACCTATTTGCTTTGAGTAAGTCATTGATTGCACAAAATTCAATCATTCTATCTCCAGCTTCATTTCTGTCACCAAGTCCATGTTTTCCAACTACTGATTCTTCTTCCCTGTTCCCAACTTTTGCGTTCCAGTCGCCCATTATTATCAATGCATCTTGATTGCATGTTCGATCTTAACATGGACTAAGTTTTCTCACTATTGGGCCTATTGTCAGTACCATGATGGAAAGAGAAGACATGAGGTTATTAAGAATTCAGCTTGCTCAGACCTATAGTCAATTCTCTTGGCAACAGCAGTCAGGTACTAAAGAAGATGAATTGCCATCAGAGATATTTCCAACGTACGAAAAGCAGTGATATTGGTCTAGAAACTATGGTGTGCCTGATCCAGGCGATGGTCTTCTCAATTATTTGCTTTGCATCAGAGAGCTAGACAATGACTAAGGATGACAAAAAATTGATGTCTTTGAGTTGTGCTGCCATAAAAGCATACTGATCATACCAGGGACTACCAGAAGAACATATACATCTGTCTTGGAGAAGGTGAAACCAAGTTTCTCCTTAGAGGCAAGGGTTTTGAAGGTCTGTCCCACAAAATTTTGGCATGTGCTCAGAAGGGACTAATTCTAGGAGAAGGACATTATGCACAGGACAGGAAAACCCAATGAAATGGATTGACATGGTAATTGGGGCAATGATGTTAGGCATGTCTTAGTCAGTGAGAGTGGTTTAGAATAGGGCAGATTTCATAGCTATTGTACATAAGGTCCCTATGAGTTGAAGGCAACCTGATAGTACATAACAACGACAACCTAAAGTCTAATGTTATGAGTGATAGGATATTGTTCATGCAGGCACGTGTATATATTAATCTTCTTTGAATAATTCCTTTATCATTCATTGATTTGTTCTCTATTCTTTCAGTGTGAGAAATGCTGAGGGTGGTCTTCTCTTTTGGTTTTCTAATTTCTATGTTACATTACATTTTATGCTTCGCTTTGTGTTCTCAAGCTGTCCTTGAAACTTTCTATTCGGTTCTCTTCCTGCATCATTCTTTCCCATAATTCTCACTTTTTCTCATGCCAGTGCAAGCTTCAGGATCACTTCTGACATTCCATTTTCACCATTTCTTCTTCCCTGTCTTTGTAGCAACTTTCTGCTTTCTTCATTTATTATATCCTTGTGACATCCCACAGTTTATCTAGTATTAGTTCATTAGTGTTCAATATGCCACATCTATTCTTCAGATGATTTTTAAACTCAATTGGTTCTCATGAACTTAAATTAATTTTTCCAACTTCAGTTTGAACTTGTAGGTGAGTGGTTGACAGTTTGTTCCACAGTGAAAGCCTGGTCTGCTTTTTACTACTAGTATTAGCTTCACCAATGTCTCTTTGCATAGATGTAATCAATCTAATTTGTGTGTAGTCCATCAGGTGAAGTCCATGTGGATGGACATAGTGTTTTTTTATTAAAAAGGTATTTTTGATATATGAAACATTTATTGTGCAAAACTTAATATGCAGTCACCAGCCACATTTATATCACCAAGACCATGTTTTCCAGCTACCAGTTGTACCACTTTGTTTCAAATCTTTACAATCCAATCACAAATTAATACATCTTGATTGCATGTTCATTCAATTTCAGACTGAAAAATTGATTATTAAGTAATATGAAGTTATTGCTGACTTACTGTTGACCTTCTAGAAGGTTTTCAGAAGTAGTTAATTGCATGGGAAGAAATTGCCTATTCTTTTCTTCCCCCTGTTCAGCTGCTTGTGGATTAGAAACACATGCCTTTGAGTTGGCAGCACAACTCCATATTACATCCTCAATTTACTCATCATTGGTTTAATGAATTTTAAGTATTTGAATATTTGTAGTAACAAGACCTCTTTGTATGCCTATGGATAATAGCCTATTGCTCATAGCATTGTAGTTCAAAACAAAACCTGAAAGTTGTTTTTAACAATTAATGCAACAGCATCCCTTTTAAATTTGTTATTTCTGACATAGCAGACCATGTGATTGCCTGATTCAAAATAACTAGTACTACTTCATCTCAGTTTACCAATGCCTAGGAATTTGAACTTAATTCTTTCTGTTTCATTTTTAACTTCCAATTTTACTAATTTCATGTTTTAGACATTTCTACTTAAATTATTAAAGGATATTTGCAAATTATTTTCCTCAAAATGAGTACATAAATACTCTACATCAGTAGATATAGTTTCTTCATGGGGTGAAAGCTTTAGTCCATCCGTATTATAGAAGACTCTATTTTGGGTAGACACATCTTCCTAGGTTGCATTTTGAATGTCTTCAAACCTGAGGAGCTAAACTTCCAGCTCTATATCCAACAAATTCTATTACTCAAGAATTTTAAAAGAGCTGTTATTCAGAAGTGGATGACCAGTTTGTCTTAGTTTGAAAGCTTTACTGAAACCTATCTTCTAGTGAATGACTCTGTTGGTATGAGAAATACTGGTGGGATAGCTTCCAGCAACACACAAGCTATCACAGTACAGCAGATTGACTGATAAGGGGATTGGACAGTTTGTTAGTAACATAAACAAAGCAATTAGCACCTATTAGATTGGACCATGAAAATAAGGAATATGGATTACTAATGAGGGGATTTGTTGATTTACCAACTTGCCAGTATTAGGTGTAGAGGTAGAAAAGTTTAGAAAGGTTTAGAGGAGAACTCTAGCTTCTATCAGAAATAAGCACAACTTGCCCTTATCTTGACCAGAAATTCTTCCTGCAAAGAGATGAGTCAGGATGAATACCAACAACAAGATCAGCCAAAAAGTTGGTGAACCAGAGACATACAAGAGACAGAGCTGACCTGGACCTGCAGCCTCATGGAGTCAGAACCAAGGATATTCATTCAAGTTTTCTAAGGGACTGAGAGGGGACACCATAATTGGCAGGCCTAAAGCAGCTGTATAACATTAGGCAAATAGGATTGAAGGTCAGAGGGCCTGTAATCATGCTTGAAAAATTGTCTTAATTGATGAATTATACTCTTTTCAACCCGAACTGTAACCGTTAACTCTCCTAATAAATGTCACCTTGATGAGCATTATCTGTGACTTCTATGTTGGTGTTATTATGTTCTATGAAATCACCTGTGAGTCATAGCGACACTATGTACAGCAGCCCTAAACCCTGCTCTATCCCTTGCCAATATTATTGTCTCTGACAGAGTTATCCCCATTACCCCAGTGACTGAATCAATCCATCTCATCGAGGGTCTCCCTCTCCTGTTCTGTCTCTCCACCCTCCTAAGCATGACATCTCTCTCTCAGGACTGATCCCACCTTGCAACAAGACCAAAGTATATTACATGAAGCTTCAGAATCCTTGCCTCCAGTCGTTGCAATATATTACAGACCTAGCAGTAGAACAACGAAAGTCCTGGGAGAGCCATTTGTTGTTAGAAATGGTAGAATGTGAAAGTAGTAGGTGAGGGGAGACCTGTTTGACCTCATGAGAATCAGGTTTAAGTTGTTGATAGGACTCTTCTTGTGAAGTGAAAACTAGATTAGGTGCCCCCACGATAGAAGTACTGCTCCAGATATGTCCACTTTCAAGATGAGAAAATTGCCTCAAAAAGAGTAGTAAGTTGGAAAACAGCAGTAAAAAAGCATAGACATATGTATTGAAGTACGATCATTTTGTTAGTATATTCAATTTTAACACACTTTCCTAGTAGGGTGATGAATTGCCAATTTTAAATAAATTGGTTTGAATCTATCAGCGGCTTTGTGGGGCAAAAATGGACAATCTCCTCCCACATAATTTGTAGCCTCACTGGAAGATCATCTTTGAGTCTGTTCTGACAGTAATGAGTATTGAATTTGCATTAATCAAGTACATACATTGCACTTATGTTGATGTTGTCATTGGGTGTTATCAAGTCAACTGTGACCCAAAGCAAGTGTACAAAAAAGAGATGGGAACTTTGCCCTATTTTACAACATCTTCACGATCTTTCGTAAGTTCAGAAAGCTATAGTCACTGTCAATCCATCTTGTTAAGGGTCTTCTTCCCTTTTTCTAACCCTTCACCTTTCCCAGCAAGCTGCCTTTCTCTGGGGACTGATCCTTCATGACAACATGCTCAAAGTAATGTGAGGCAAACAAATTTATGTGTGTGAAGTACAAATATACCCCTCTTTGTGTCAGACTATTGTTAAAGGAATATATTTTGCTTCTCTTTCCCAGAATATTTCATTTCCAGGCTATAACTCAGCTCACTAGGAGGCAATTATAATTCATATCTTACTGTAAATCATAATACAAAGAGAGTCCAGGGAAATTCAAATTGGATTGAAAGCTTTTTTTTTGTCTAGAAGAAAGAATTCTCAAAGCTATTTTTTTTAATTGGGAAAAACATATTGGGGGTACAAG
>NW_006399796.1:5622569-5630648 GCF_000299155.1 Elephantulus edwardii | reverse complement strand
GTTGGCGCAGGATAGAGCAGGGTTTAGGGCTGTTGTGCATAGGGTCGCTATGAGTCGGAAACGACTCGATGGCACATAACAACAGCAAAAAAAATGAACAACAGGTTGAAACATTATTTTATCCTGTGTAATTTTGATAATCACTGTCTTATAAAAGCCCCATTGAAAGAGCATATATTTTAATAATAGTCATGTTAACAGGTCTTTCTTGCATAAGTAGCGATAATATTTTATCATTCGCAACCTTGTATATCAGAATAGAAGTTGAAATTGACTTTTTTTTTTACTGTGAATGCAAAACCATTTTCATTCCCAGCATAGTATGCCATATGATTAACGGGTTCAAAGTGGCCAAAGCCAGTCCATTTCATCTCACTAATGCCTAGTATGTTCATGAGATCCATTTCAGTTTACACAATTTCCAATTTTTCAACATTCAAGTTACATACCGATGTTCAAATTATTAAATTTGTTTGTTACTGTTTTTCCTCATTTCAGCTGACTACCAGTCTGGTAGTCATTACTATAACAATAATTGCATTCCTCTAGTGTTATATGATTTTCAAAGGCTTGTTATTTAGGAAATGGATAGCCAATCCTACTTCCTCGTCTGTCTTAATCTGGGAGCTCTACTAAAACCTTTCCACCATGGATAACCCTTATGGCATTTGACACACCAGTGACACAGCTTTCAGTATCACAGTAACTCACAATTTATTTCAGTATAGTAAACTGACAAACACGTGCTGTACCAATTAGAACATGCTCCCCAAACACAACATATGGCAAATTTATTTCAGTTTATTTCAAACATGGCTAGACTAGTAAATAGGGAAATTCCAAAAGTTCAAGCAATATTTAGAAGAGTTTGTGGTACTAGGGATATCATTGCTGATATCAGATGGATCCTGGCTGAAAGTAAAAAATACCAGAAGAATGTTTATTTAAAGGGATTTGACTGTGTGGTTCATAACAAGTCGTGGCTGACATTGATGGGAGTCCAAGAGCACTAGATTGTGCTCATGTGGAACCTATACCTGGAGCAGGAGGCAATTGTGCAAACAGAGCAGGGGAACAACTGCATAGTTTAAAATTAAGAAGGGAGTGTGCCAGGGGTATATTCTCTCTCCAAAACTTTTTAATCTGTATGCTGAGCAAATTATTTGAGAAGCTGGACTCCATGGATCATCAATAACCTGTATTATGCAGATGACACAACCTTGCTTGCTGAAAGTGAAGAGGACTTGAGCAATATGTTGCAGAAGATCAAGGAGTGCAGCCTTCAATATGGATTACATCTCAATGTCAAGAAAACAAAGATTTTTACAACTGGACTGATAAACAACATTATGATGGATGAAAAAGAGACTGAAACTGTCAACAACTTCATCTTGATTGGATCCACAATTAACATCCTTGGTACCAGCAGTCAGGAAATAAGGAGACACATACATAACACTGGCGAAATCTGCAGTTAAGGACCTCTCCAAATTATTGAGGAGAAATTACATCAGTTTGAGGACTAAGTTGTGTCTTATTCAGGCCATGGTCTTTCTGGTCACTTACTATACATCTGAGAAGTGGACAATGAAGAAGGGTGACAGAAGAATTGATTCCTTTGAGCTGTGGTATTTGAGAAGAGCACTGAACATCCCATGGACAGTCAAAAGAACAAACAAATAAAGTGAGGGTGTAGCCGGAGTGCTTTTTGGAGGCAAGGATAATAAGGCTTTGCCCCAAATACTTTGGGAATGTTGCTAGGAGATGTTATTCCTTGGAGAAGGACATGAAGCTTGAAATGTGGAGGGTTAGAGAAGGAGAGGAAGAACCTTCACCAGATGGATTGACACAATGACTACCACAATGGGCTCTGGTGTGTCAGGAGGTGTGAAGATGGCTTAGGATAGGGCAGGGTTCAGATCTGTTATTCACAGGGTTGCTATGAGTCATAATCAACCTGACAGCACTTCACAACAACAAAAACCCACCAAGAGATAATATAATTTCAGAAAGAAGTATGATCACATGTACTCTAATTTCAGGGACTAGTTAAAATGAGGGAAAAGAGGTGGCCATTGAAAGATTTCTCTCTGAGGTGAAGAGAGTGGAAGCCTGATTAAGAGATGTTTTTGCAATCCATTCTACTAAGATTAATATCAGATCAGTTCCTAAAATGTAGAGCTCCAGTGTATCCCTAACTGCCATCATTTTCAACATTAACTGTTCCTCCTTCTCTTCCCTCCCCTGGCCCCAGCGCATACATCTTGACTGTGTTTTTGTGGTTTTGGACTTTACATTTTGCTGGAAAGTGTCTGAGAAGCTCATGTTACTGTTGTCAATGAAACTATATTAATTAAGTGGGGAAAACGCCGCAATACGTCTCAGATATAGTCTTCTTATGGGTCACAGAGATATATACCATACTCCCAAAGGAACTAAGCCATGATTATTATTGGGGTGGCATTTCAGGATATCAATGGATAGGAAAGCCATTTTGGAAACTAAACCTTTGACACCACAGACCACCTGGTTTTTCTAGCCATTATTTGAAGAAGTAACTTTACCCCTAGAATCATGAACAGTTACAATGAAAAAAATGTAGAAGTCAGCTACTTCATGTTTTAAGCATTAATCTCACCATTTTAAATTACCAATTTCTTTTTTGCCCATTCCTTATCAATAAGGAGAGAATAAGTATGGAGATAGACTACAACTGTGATGCACTTGCTTTTTAGTTTTAAACTATGTAGTGTTCCCCTGCTCTGTTCACACAATAGCCTATTGGTCCAGGTATAGGTTCTGCATGAGTACAATTAAGTGCTCTGAGATTCCCATTCTTCTCAATGTCAGCCTGAACTTGTTATTATCCACACAGTCAAATGCCTTTGCATAGTCAATAAAGCACCAATAGACATTCTTCTGGTATTCTTTATTTTGAGCCAGGATCCATCTGACTTCAGCAATGATATCCCTGGTGCCAAGGCCTCTTCTAAATCCTGCTTGAACATCAGGAAGCTCCCTATCTACGGACTGTTCTAGCCATTTTTGAATGATCCTCAGCAGTATAAAGAATCACTTTTTACAATAAAAATATTTAGCTACAGATAATAAAAATAGAGAGGAAATGCCTCAAGGTATACAATATGGGTAAACAGCAAGTCAAGTTGCAGGAATCCATTTTCCATACAAGGCCAAGTATTGATGCTAGAAGACAGTGCTTGCATTAAACCTAAAGATTAACAGTCAAGACTTGTGGGTGGTTTCAGTTATCTTTGCCTTACTGTTTTAATAAAATTTTGGTTAGGTTATTCGAGTTCATCAATTTTCTGCTATCACTTACTGATAGTATTTATGTTTAAGCATTTCATTCTCTTCAATTTTTTTATGGCCATTATACATTTTTTTACGGCTGTTATACATAGGATCACTAGGAGTCATAGGCAACTCGATGGCACATAATAACAACAACATGAAATGCTTTCTTTGAGCTTCTTTTTTTCTCCAGGTATTTGATTAATCTACATATTATATCAGTTCTATTTTCAATTATTTTATCTGTTCTCTTTGTTTTTCCTTTTGTAATAATTGTTTTATTAAAACAGACAAAAATACTATGTTTCAAGTGTAAAGAATTATAATCATTCTTGTTATATATCATAGAGTTAGTTTCTATTCATAGTGACTCTGTGTACAGTAACTCTGAACCTTACCCTATCCTGAATCAGTCTCACTGTATCTGTCACATCTAGCCCTATCACCCCAGTTCTTGTGTTAATCCATCTCATCCAGTGTCTTTCTCTCCTATGCTGTCCCTCTACCCTTCTAAGCATGATGTCCTTCTCCAAGGACTGGTCCCTCCTGACCATATGCCCAAAATATGTGACCACATAGCTTCAAAATCATAACCTCAAAGGAGAATCTTGGTTCACCCTCCCCAAGACAGACTTGTTTGTTCTCTTGGTGGTCCATGATATGTTCAAGACTCTTCTCAGCATCACAACTTAAAGGCTGCTTCTGTCAGCCTTAGTAGTTATCCACCTCATTGATGCATAGCAAGTAGTTATGTAGACCATGGCCTGGATCAGGCACATGTTAGTCCCTAGACTGACATTATCACACTTTGGAAAGGTTCCTGACAGCAGTCTTTCCCAATGCAATTTGTCTTTTGATTTCCTGATTGCTGATGCCAAGAGTTGTTGATTGTGGGCTCAAGCAAGCTGAAATTTTTAACAACCTTAATCTCTTCTTCAACTATTGTGGTGCTGCCAATTGGTCCAGTGGTTACAATATTTGTCTTCTTGATGTTGAGCTTCAATCCATATTGAAGGCAGCAGTCCTTGAGTGTCTGCAGCAAATGTTTTAGGTTCTTCTCAGTTTAAACAAAACAAAACAAGACAAAAAAGGGGGGGAAGCCCATTGATACAATATCCAGCTTAGCAAGAAACAAAACACTTTTTTCAGTAGTTTTTTGCAGAGCTCATTCCAGATTCCTTCTCACTGGGAAATCTTGACTTGCATACTCCAAGGTTAATATTATGAAAACAGTGAACAATTTTCAGTGTATGTCCTCCTTGAACATGTCATTTTGGGGCAGTGGCTACTTTTTCACATCTGTCATCTCTGACAGGGTACGCTGTCTATACATGTTGCTTATAAAGGCACCATCTCTATCCAGGCCAGATAATCTAGACTCCTATAAGGCCCTCACAACTCTGTCTTGGATTGTTTCCACTTCACACAATTCTAGATAGGAAGAGGTGCTACCTTTGACCTGGCTCACATCTTGGGACCCCAGTCATCACTGAGAAGGGCAGGAATGCAGACATAAATGGATTTTATAACTCTAATATTTATTAAGATGGAAAATATGTATTTCTAAGAAAGCATTTTAATTTTTTTGTTGTGTTTTATTTATGTTCATTGTGTTTTTCACAATTATTCACATGTGGGTCTTTTTCCCCCATAATTAATTACTATTGTTTGGAAGCAGGAGTAGCATCCACTTCCTAAATAACTTGCCTCTGGAAACTCTATGAACTTTGATAAATGCCGATAGTTGTAGAGGAGCCTCAAGTCTTTTGTTATAGGGTCGCTCTGGGTTGTGCTTAACTTGAAGGCAATCAACAACAATTAATACTGATCCATGCCTTTTATCAACCAAATCATCAAGTCTCCACTACACCCCCTGCTCATTCATTCATATCGCACATTTATCCACTGTCTTAGTGACTTTGGTTTCCTTCTTCTACCCCGTTCTTCCCTTCCTCAGTTATTGATGTTGTTATGTGCTGTCAAGTCAAGTATGACTCAAAGAAATCTAATGAATAACAATCATGTCCTATCCTGTGCCATCTTCATAATTTCTGACACATTTGATCCCATTGCTACAGTCATTGTGTCAATTTGTCTCATTGAGGATATTCTCCTCTTTCACTGACCCTTCAACTTTCCAAGCAGGATGGCCTTTTCTAAGGAATAGCCTCTCTTAACAAAAAGCCCTTAGTACCTTAGACAAAGCTTTGCCATTATTACTTACATTTAATTACATAAGCACAAGGTACTGAAATGATTATATAAAACAAAATGTACATAAATGAAGCAATGTGTATGAATGCTTGCATAAAATAAATGACTATTAAAATTGCAATATACATGAGAGAAACAAGAAAGTGAACAGCTTATTTTTTGTTTGCTTTTTTAAACTTTTTCATAACATTTTAGATACTTTTTTTTGTCTTAGAGTTTGCTTTTGTGGGTATGGCATTAGTTTGTCTGTTTGTCTTACTGTGATGACTTTCCTGACAGTAAGTTCTGCTACTGACATTAGCACAGTCACCCATGGTAAACAGGTTTCAGCAGAACTACTAGACTAAGAGCAATAGTGGCAATCTCATTTTGAAATTACAGATCTCTGAAAACGCTAAGAATGATAGAAGAGCTAGTGTCTGATGATTAGCATCTTAGGTGTGAAGGCACTCAGAAACCAAGGAGGAACAGATGCAAACATCCATTAATAATTGGAACTTGGTAATAGTAAGTTGAAGTGGGCTATTATTTACCATTTCAATCAGGCAATGATTTAATTTATTATGCTTGAAATGACAAATTGAAGAGGAGTGTTGTGTAGTCTTTTTCAGAAAGAGTAGTTCAAGATGAGGAAGAAAAGACCAAAATGGATGTCAGAAGAGATACTGGGTATTGCACTAGAGTGCCAAGAAGCCAAGGCAAAGAAAAAGTTAGTAAGAGGCTGAATAGAAGACTTTACAGGGCAGCACAGCAAAGTGTTATTAAGAAATGTTCAAAGAGCTGAAGGCATAAAATCAAAAGGAATGAACTCTCTGGGTATTTCCTATGTTGGAAAAACTGAAGAACAAATTTTGCCCTCAGGTGCGATACTTAAGGATGCTATGAGCAAGATATTTAATGGTCTATTTTTGTTGTTGTTATGTGCCCTCAAGTCGCCTATGACTTGTAGCGACCCTATGTATAACAGCCCTAAACTCTGTTCTACCCTGTGCCATTCTTACTGTCTCAAAGACATCTTCCCCAATTATGCCATTCACTGAATCAATCCATCTCATCAAGGGTTTTCCTCTCTAACGCTGTTCCTCTACCCTCTCAACCTTGATGTCCCTCTCCAAGGACTGGTCCATTCTTGTAAGACATCCAAAGTATGTCAGATGTCGCATCAGTATCGTTGCCTCCAAGGAGCATCCTGGTCTCACCTTCTCTAGGACAAACCTGTTTGTTCTCCTAACAGACCATAGTATACTCAACAGTCTTCTCCAATGAAACATCTTAAATGCTTCAATTCTTCTATCATCCTTAGTTGTTGTCCAGCTTTCTGATGCATAACAAGTAATTGCAAAGACTATGGCCTGGATCATGCACACCTTAGTCTCCTGACTGACATCTTTACTTCTGGTACTTCATAGAGGTCTCTGACAGCAGATTTTCCCAATGCAATTAATGTGGGGTTTGTTTGTTTGTTTGTTTGTTTGTTTTCTGGCTGCTTGTCTAGGACACATTAAAAGAAGATAGAATAACCAGAATCATTATACCAAAAAGAATTGGCTGGCAGAAAAAGTTCATGAAACAACATATGATCAAGAGGCAATGGTGATTAAGGAGGAAGTTCAAACTGTTCTGAAAGCATTGGCAAATACAAGATCAAAGTAATTGATGAAATACCAGACTCCATATTTAAATCAACAAATGCTGCCCTGGACATACTGAAAAGGTTGTGCCAAGAAATCTAGATGGCAATTATCGGGTTAAATGACTAGAAGAGATCCATATTTATGCCTATTCCTCTTCCTAAAATAGAGTGTTAAAATTAACAAACAATATCTCTAAAATCACACAGAAGCAAAATCCTGCTGAAGATTATCCAAAACAACTGGAACAGTACATTAATTATGAGAAATACAATCTGGATTTAGAAGAAACCATGCCCAAGAGATATTATTGCCAATATCAGATGGATCTTAGCTGAAAGCAAACCATAATAGAGGAATATATACCTGTATTTCATTGACTATGCAAAGCTGTTTTTGTCTGTGCAGATCACAACAAATTGTAGCTAACTTTTGGAAGAATGGGAATTCCAGAACACTTGATTTACTCATGCAACATCTATACTTGATTCAAGAGGCAATAGTCAGAGAAGAGCAAGAAAACACTGCCTGGTTAAAAATTAGGAAGGGAGTGCATCACGGATGTGTCCTGCTTTCACATCTTTTCAATCTCTATTAGAAACAGATCATTTGAGATGCTGGGCTTTATGAGGAAGAGTAGCAACAGTATTGCTAAAAGACGTGTCAGCAACCTGTATTATGCAGATGATATAACTTTGCTTGTCAAAGACTGAGAAGGACCTGAAGCATTTGTTGCGGAAAGTCAAGAATTGTAGTCTTCAATATAGATTGAAGCTCAACATCAAGAATTAGCAGTTGTTGTTGTTGTTGTTATGTGCCGTCGAGTCGTTTTTGACTCATAGCGACCCTATGTACAACAGCCCTAAACCGTGCTCTATCCTGTGCCAATCTCATTGCCTCTGACACACCCATCCCGATTACC
>NW_006399796.1:5590211-5615589 GCF_000299155.1 Elephantulus edwardii | reverse complement strand
GGTCAATTCTGGAGTAAAACTCAGAGTTAAAGTTACCTATAGGAAAGGGAGCAAACCTAGAGAGAACAAACTTGTGAGTAAAAAATAGAAGGGCTTTGAGGGTGTTGCTTTCAGGTTTACTGGGGGCAGGGGGGAGGGTGGCAGAAGGTGGCCAAGGTAACATTCTCTGGATAGGCATTCCTTTTTTTTTCCTTCCCCACTCAGGAGTCAGATGGCACAATCTGGGGACTGAGGAGTTCACCCTGAGGGCCGTGACGGCTCACCCCAAGCTGAGGGCTGAGGGCAGCCTGCTCCAGGCAGAGGGCCGCGATGGCTCGCCCTGAGCTGGGAGCCAAGGGCAGCCCATTCCTAGCAGGGCAACACCCCCCAGGAGCTGGCTGGTATACTCCCCCTCCAATTGCCCCTACCCCAGTCTGGTCCCCTCGCCTGACTGAGGACTCTGTGGTCAGGGATAGTGTTTCCAATTCTAGCACTGCCACTTTTACCCGCCCCCCCGCCACCCCATAAGTGGTCATACTATATTTTGAAGTTAGGTGTCACTGCACTCCCCCTTTATATATGGTAAAGGGAACCTGAGAATTGTGAACAGACTCCCCCCAGGTCTAACCATCTTTTGGCAGAAGCATTCAACAGAACAAAATATGTGGTGCATTTAGTTTGTTGGTCCTCTTGTGCATGCTGCCACTGTTAAGGTCATCACACTCACAGTGACTTTCAGCAATCCATTGTATAGGTAATCATCCTCTTTGGCCTGTCCAAGGAAACCCAAACCTGCAGATGGCGGGCATGCATCCCATCCCGCACCTCCTACGCAGGTGGCCAGTGGGGAGCACCCCCCACCCTGCTGCATGGGTGCTCCGTGGGTGCGCAGTCCCTCTTGTTCGGGCGACCGGTGGGCACCCGCTTTCCCCACAGCCACCATCCTGGCTCCAAGAATTCTCTCCAGAACAAGTCCACCTTGCAGCAGTGTGGTGGCTTCGCTGTACCAGTCTTGAGGAGGTTCGGTGCCCAGCATCCATCCTGGGTGAGCTGGGTGAGGGAATCCATTCGTTCTGGCTGTGGAAGCCTCATGGAGCTGCAACAGCTGTGTGGCGCTGGTGTGGGCTCTGTGGGGGGGTGTGGGAACCACGAGACTCACCCATTTCTGCTTGGAAATCCTTGAACTCCTGTTGTTGAGCCTCGATCTTCACTGAGGGCCAGTCATCAACTGTTTAAGTGTTGAGTTATCAATAAGCTGAAGTCTGTGGAAGGCCATAATGGCCCTGCTTTGAGTGGTTCGCTGCTCCCGCAGCTCACCACGCTGTCTCTGCCTCTGCCGCCATCTTGGATCTCCCCAAAGCTAAATTTTTATTGTTATTTTAATATTTGTCAATTTCATGTAAGAAACAACCCTAGAAAAGAAAAAATTACTGAGATTTCACAAAAGACAGACCAATAATTAAATATGAAACTGATATATTTTAAAAGTTGATAGCTTTTAGATTAAAAATATTGTCAACTTACAACTATATTATAGTATTTGAGACAATTTTTATGTACTTATTTGATTTTATTAAAAATATGCATTGCATTTTTCTCTCCTCTATACTTTGCATAAGGGTATATTTATGTACTGCATTATGTAAGACATATGGATATCTTTCAGTCTGCTGAATGGACACCTGTCCTCCAAATTTCCTTGCACAGGCTGATGTGTGTACCCAAGGCTGCATCTGTTGATTGAAACAATTGGTTAAAAAACAAAACAAAACCACATAAAACAACAACCAAAAAAACAACAACAACACACACACACAATAAAAACTGCTGTTTTAACTAATAGATGCAGCCCTAGACATACAATTGGAATCCCAATGATTCCTGGAGCTTTATTTTTATCAAACAATATCATTATTATCACACACAAGCAAGATTCTGCTGAAAATTATCCAAAAACGAGAGAACAAGAGGAGCAATACATCATCAGAGAGCTGCCTGATGTGAAGGCTGGGTTTAGAAGAGGCCATAGCCCTAGGGACACTATAGCCAAGGTTACATGGATCTTAGCTGAAAGCAAAGTGTACCAGAGGAATGTCTATCTGTGTTTCATTGACCATACAAAAATAGACTAAACAAACTATGGCTGAACTTGAGAAGAATGAGAATTCCAGAATGCTTAATTGTGATGTAAAACTTATACTTGGATGAGGAGGCAATCATCAGAACAGAACAAGGAAACACTACATGGTTAAAACTCAGGAAAGATAGATGCCAAAGATACATCTTATCTCCAATTTTTTTTCTCTCTCAGTGACTGGAGTGATGGAGGTAGGTGCTTGAGAAACAATGAAACTAGTTCAAGATAGAGAAAGGTCCAGAGAGCTGTTGTACATAGGTTCACTATGAGTCACAATTGACTAGATGCCACCTAACTGTAGCAGCAGTAGTAGGTTTATATGAATATTCTGAATATCACTATTAGAATCTTCAGTCCAAGGGACATATTTTGCTATAAGGAAAGAAAAACTTCATCTGGGTAAAGCAAATATTTTAAAATAAATTTTTCTGGTTCTAATGATTATTGTGTACCATTGATTATACAAAGACACTTGACAGTGTAGATCACAGCAAATTGTAGTTAACCTTGAGGAAGATGGAAATTCCAGAACACTTGATTGTGCTTATGTGAAATCTATACTTGGACCAGGAAGCAGTCCTCAGAATAGAGCAAGGAAATGCAGCATCGTTCAAAGTCATAAAGGGAGTGCATCAAGGGTGCATTCTGTCTCCATACTTTTCCCAATATATATATATGCAGAACTGATCATTCAGGAGGCTGAGCTTTCTAAAGAGGAATGTGGCATCAGGATTAGAGGAAGACTCACCAACACTTACGTTATGACGATAACACAATCTTGCTTGCTGAAACTGAGGTGGACCTGAAGTGCTTCCTACAAATGTTCAAGGACTGTACAGTCTTCAATATGGATTGAAGCTCAACATTAGGAAGACAAAGAGTCTCAACACTGGGCCAATTGACAATAACACCACGACGGAGAAGAGATTGAGGTAGTTAACAATTACATCTTGCTTGGCTCTACAATCAACACTCTTGGCACCAGCAGACAGGAAATAAAAAGATTAATTGAATTGGTGGAAAAATCTGCTGTAGGGGACCTCTCCCGAAGACTAAAAAGCAACAGTATCAGTCTAGAGACTAAGGTGTGCTTATACACATCAGAGAGTTGGACTGAAACTAAGGATAACAGAAGATGAATTGATGACTTTGAGTTGTAGTGCTAAAGAAAAGTCTTGAATATACCATGCATTGCCAAGAAAACAAATAGATCTGTCTTGGAGAGGGTGAAACCAGGTTTCTTCTTGGAGGCTAAGATTTTGAAGTCCTATCTCGCATACTCTGGACAAGTGTGTAGGAGAGACCAATCCTTGGAGAAAGATATCATGTTTGGAGGGACAGCACAGGAGAGGAAGACTCAGGATGAGATGAATTGATACAGTAACTAGGGCAATGGTGATAGGTGTGTCAGAATCAATGGGACTGGCTCTGGACAGGACAGGCTTCATAGCTGTTGTACACGGGGTCACTCTGAGTTGCAGGCAACTCTATGGCACATAATAACAACAATGGATATTGCATAGTGGTGTTTATTATGATTTATTGCCTGTGGGTAAGAAAAAAAAAAGAAAAAGTAGGTTGCATGAGAGAAAAGAGAGGCCCCTCACAGGCCTATTTGGTTTGATTTCTTTTCAGGACCTGGAAAAACAGTCTTTTTAATTTTGTAAAGATGTTGTCATGTCTTCCTTGTTTGTCCTGATTTTTCTCTAGTGCCTTTTTCTTATTATACCTTTTCTTCTTTACTGCCTTGTTCCTTTTTTCCTTTAGAAAACTGAGAGTGAGATGGAAGGTACGGCAACTAAAGCCTTCATTGATTCCATTTTGCACATGATCTTGAAGATTTTTCAGGCTGGGGAAGACCCAATAACAGCTCATGCATCTGAAACCACTGTCTGTGGTAACTAGACTAGCTCTGGGACTACCTTCCAAAACCAGAGTTTCTGCTGGGTTTATGATGTCCTCCTCCCTCTCTTCTTTGATTCCCAAGTCCAAGCTATATGCACTTTGGTTTAGGAGAGCGCTAGTACCAGGCACAATTTTAGGAAGGCCTGATTCTGTGTTAATCTTTTCATGAGTGAAAAATTCTTCCATTCTTGGCTTCTTTTTAGGAGGTTCTAATTGGTTCTCCGTATCCTCTAAAATAGCCATACCCTTTCTCATTTGTACATGCATGTAATAAATTTTCATAACCTTTTCTTGATTTGTTTCATTTTTAGAGGGCATGCTAGTCTCATTATCTGTGTAGTATGGGACTGAGAAGTAAGGGAATGGGGAAGAAGTATCCCCTTCCTCAGACTCCGGTGGTTGAGCATCTAAGTATTCTGTAGCAGAGAGATGTTTTAAGTCTTCAATTTTGGCTGGTAAGACATCTAGCTGACGGTGAAAAGCATTTCCATGAAAAACCCATATATCTGGGGAATGAAATAAAAAAAAAATTGACAAGTATCATTTTCTGGATTCTTTGTCAATTGAAGAAAGATTATCTTGAGTATACATTTCATACCAGATAGTGTTTGTACTTATGATTATTGGTCTTGTAGAAAGGAAAGCAATTTTTCTAAGAAAAAAAATCTAAAACACAGGTAATAATTTACAAAAATATGACAATAGTTTCTAACATTGTGTGTGAAGGTGACTGAGTATATTAGGTTTAGTATCTTTCTCGAGCTGTGTACTGATGTCAAAGACTTGAACAATGACTTAAGTACAGTATGATATCCTTATGGGTTATATAATTCTATTATTTTTATTATTAGCTCAATATGATAATAATATATTGCATATAATAATTTGCATGATGAATTGTACAAATACATAAAATAGATATAATTTTTAGAATCTGTGCAACATCAATAACACAGAAATAGAGAAAATTATACCTATATAGTTAAAGCAATCTCTGGTGGCTTAATGGTGACAAATTTCATTTACAACCTAAAGGAACATGATTCAAGGAGAAATATGGTTAATCTGTTCCCATGAGATTTATTGCTTCCAAAAAACCCATAGAAGGGTCAGCTAGGAGTCAGGTCTAACTTAATGATACTCAACCAGAAAATATATAGAACAAAGCCCTGATGACATAGTGGTAACATATCAAGCTTTCAATTGTAAAGTTAGCAGTTCAAATCCCAGCTGCTCCCTGGTTGGAAAATGGACAGTTTTCTCCCCTGAAGAAATCTAATGGATGGTCATTGCAATATGAATAGCTCAGGGTGCTAAGTGGTTAGATAGATAAAGATATAGAGACAGATATTGAGATGGAACGACCAAAAAAATAAGAAAATAACTTAGAACTCTTAAGGAAATCGTTATAATTTTGGAGGTTTCACATATTGTAAATATGCATGAACAATATGTATTTTATGGAAATGTATGTCCACATTGCTATTTTATTTTTGTCCACATTTTTATTTTCTGCATTTCTGTTTGATTTTTAACTTTATTCATTGCATCTTTTGATCATTCTGGTCGTGTATTCTGTAGATGGCTGTGCTGCTAGCTGAAAGGCCAGGCCTTTCTAAACGGTTACGTACACCAGTTGTTCCATAGGAGAGATACGATAACCAACTCCTTTGTGGTTTATAATGTTCAAAAACTGCCGGAGGATCAGGAATGAGATGGTTCCGACTAGGCCCTGATTATTGAAGATCAAATTCTTATCTTTTAAAACAATCGTGGAATCAGAAACAATTTATACTGAGCCTCCTGCAGATTTTCAAAGATTGTAAATCATATAGGAAGTGATTATCCATTCTTAACTCACAAAGCCACCTGTGGATTTGAACCATCAGATAGTTATGACATTTGTGTTAGCAGAACAACTCCTTAAAAACCATGTCACCAGAGTTTGACTGCTAATTAGAACAATAATTAGTTCTTGAATAAGGAGGTGATTCCTATCATTAGTTAAATAAACTGATCAACTTTAATTCTAAGTTATCATTCTAAAGAACCTCTTCAGTTGATTCCTACTCCTCATACCATTGAAGCCGTCCTCTTCTATAGCAAACTCAGTGGATAGCTTTTCAGATTCACTCTTCGTTTTTACATCTTGTTTATGGTCTTTTCCCAAACCAGAGGGCCCAGGGTCTTCAGACAAAACATGAAATATATGTTATTTTTTGTATTCTTCAAATAGTAAATAAATAGTATTTACAATAATACACATGACTTTGTTCATATTAAATTTATGGTGTAATTTCTTTTGAAAGTTCCAAAATTCTAGTATAAGAAAATGGTTATTGGAATTAGGTATCTGGATGGAGTTAGTTTACCCCTAAGTGGTCTGGGCTACTTCATGTATTCTAACAGAGGCTCAAATTCTTGTCTGGTGATTGATGTTGTCACTAGGTAACATTGAGTCATTTCTGACTCTAAAAGATCCAATGAACAAAAGTCCTGAACCTTATCCTGTCCTGTAACAACCTCACAATTTCTGGCACACTAGAGTCCATTGTTATAGTACAGTCACTGTGTCAATCTCCCTGATTGAGGTCTTTCTTTCCTTCAATGTCCCTCTACCTTTCCAAGCATGATGTCCTCCTCCAAGGAGTATCCTCTCTAGCAACATATCCAAAGTATGTGAGATGAAGCTTTTCCATCCTTGCCTCCAAGGACCACTCTGGCTGCACCTTCTCCAAGACAAATGCGTTCATTCTTTAGGCAGTCTATGGGTCAGCACTCTCCCTTAACACCACAACTCAAAGATATAAATTTTTCTTCTGTCATCCTTATTCATTGGGAAGCTCTCAGATGCATAGCAAGTGACTGACAAGACCAATATCTGAATCAGGCACACCTTCATCCTCAAACTAATTATCATTTCTGTGACTGAAAAGGTGAATTAAAAGTTGCCAAAATTACTTATTACTATTTCTGTTCATAAGAATAATATGTTTGATGTATCTGTGTAAGTAAATCAAACATATATTCTGATAATAAAATTTGTATTATATGTTTCTTAAGGTACTTTGAATTTGTAAGAAAGACTCTAAAGATTTCCATTGTGATCCCTAACCGCTCTTCCTGCTTTTTTTCTCTTGTGGGCCTCTATTTCAACAGCTCTGAGGGAACCAGGGATCTGTGGCTTGACTACCAGTGAGTTATTTTGTCGACAAGGTATTATGGCTGTACGCCCTCATTACATCCTCTTTCCTATCCTTACCTCTACATAAGACATTTACACTTACAAGTGTTATTAGGCAAAAAGGAAAAGGAGGACAAATAATTCCGACTTACAAAAGAAATGAGATATTTTATCCATGAGGAATTATTTGCCTCCTCAGTAGTGTTAACAAGTTGTGGGTCAAATGTTGGGGTTTCAATGATAGCTGTTGAATGAGAAAAAAGAGTTAAAGATATATCTCTCATTTGATTTCCACATCCAGTAAATCTTGATAGCCACTACTTGATCTACTGAGAATCTCTTCCTTTCTCTTTACTGTCACCAGGTACACTCTGTAGAGGAGAGGGGCAGATCAAGTATTCCAATACAGATGAGATCTTTCCTTCATAATAGTCTCGTGTGCTCTCCAAAGTCTTGTCAGGTTTTGGAGTCTGTCTGGTTGTTTTTGACATCTCTAAAGCAGGAAATAAATGCCATAGAAACAAACAGAGTGTTTCGTATATCCAAGTATTTATTAACTAACAACTTTTCTAAGTATCTATCCATCCATCTATCTATCTATCTATCATCTATCCATCTATCTATCTATCTATCATCTATCTATCTATCTTTCTATCTAGTGTTTATCTCTGAAAACAAACAGTGAGAAATGAAATGTTTATACTGTTTATACCATATATTTGTAATATAAGATTTATTTTTATTATCAAATTAAAAATACCATAGACCTGGGTTATACTATAAAGTTTTATATATGTTTTTAATATATGCCAGTCAACCTTAAGCAGTAAGATTGACTTTTGTTGTTAAATGTTCTTGAGTCAACTGAGCATTGAATCATAGGGGCTTTTTGTACAACAAATTGAACCTTTGCCCTGATTCTGCTCTGTCCACCCAGTCGCTTCTGTGTTAAACCCATTATTTCAGTCTCCATGCCAAGTTATCTTAATGAACATCTTCTACTCCTTCTGTCACCATATTCAGCCTTTCCAAGCATGACATACCCTTTCAAGGACTTGTCCTTCTTAAAGGAACAAGGAAATACAGCACAATTTAAAATAAGTAAAGATATGAATTAAGGTTGTATTCTTTATCTACATATAATCTGTATTTTGAGCTAATCAATCAAGAAGCTGGACTATATGAAGAAGAATGTGGATCAGAATTGGAGGAAGTTTCATCAATAACTTGCAGAAAGCAAATGATGTATCCTTGCTTGATAAAAGTGAAGAGGACTTGAAAAACTTGTTGGAGAAGGTTAGACTACAGCCTTCGATACAGATTATATGTCAAAATCTTCTTCTCTAGAACAATAGGCTATATCTTGGCACATAGAAAAAAGATTGAAATTGTCAATAACTTCATTTTACATGGATTAATGCTCAAAATCAGGGTAATAGAAATCATAAAATAAAAAGGCATAATGTACTGGAGATATGTGCTAACAAGACCCTCTCAAATGTATTAACAAAGATGTCAGTTTAACAACTAGTGTGCCTGATACAAGCCTTTTTCATTTTCATTATTTCTAACATACCTGATCAGGTGGATAGATATGGAGACTGCTGCAATAGGCTCTTGAGTGTCAGGAACTGTGATAATAGTGCAGGATAAAACAGAGTTCTGGTCTTTTGTTCATAGGGTCATATGAGTCATACTTGACTCATTGGCACCTAACAACAACATACACTTGAAAACTGGAGAACGAGTAAGCAGAATCAATGGCTTTGCTATGTGGTGTTATAGAAGAGTACAGAATATCCCACGGACGGTCAAAAGAATATGCATGTCTATCTCTGCACAGAGGCAGTACAACCATGGTGCTCTTGAGAGGCAAAGATGTTGTGACTTCCCTTACATATTTTAGGCATGTTATCAAGAGAGCCCGTCCTTGGGAAAGGACCTCATATTGGGAATGGAAGAAGATCAAAGAAAAAGAAAACCTCATAATAAAATGAATTTAAACAGTAACTGTAACAATGGGGTTCAGTATATCAGAGATTGTGAATATGACAGAGGATATGAGAAGGTTCAGCTCTTGTTCATAGGGTCACTATGAGTTGTAGTCAACTCATCGGCACCTAACAACAACATCTATGAACGTATATGAAGCATTGCTTACAAATTGCTCTTTTGAAATGATTGTATAAGGAAGCAGAAAGTGGAGAAAGAAGAATGTGATTGCGTAATATATCATAATATAAGCTCTTGGATATGAAGATATCTAAGGTGAAGACTGGGGTGAAGAGGGAACCCAGGGTGGGTCAGCTTACGGGTAAGTATAAGAACTTTGTTAATGAATATGATCGAAATTAAATAAAGGTCAATTTTCCTGTGTAAAAATGTGATGCTGTGAAAAACTGAGCTTCAACAAGTTCCATCCAGGCAGCTTATTTTTTATTTTATGCTTCATCACAGCACTATTCCAGATAACATTAATGTTTTATGCACTGGCATGCACTTTACTATTAAAGAAAAAGGATGACCATTTGTGGCTTGGGTGGTCACTCTATACTGTACCTCAAACTGGGTGATCACACTATTCTGCACCTCATCCTCTGCTCCTGAGAATCTTTCTGTATTTGGGATTTAAGCTATTAGTGCTTTCACACTTCTTTGATAATATATCCTCCAAGCTCATACTCACATACTCTTTTTATTACACTCTGAAACTTTTCATCCTGCTTGTCCCTATTTTGAAATTTCCTTCCGCAGAACCCTGATTTTCGTTGATCTACTACTTGTCTAGGCCTCTTCTTTAGTTCCACTGCTGATAAATGGAAACTTTAATAAAAAAGACAGAATCATTTTGAGTTTCTATCTGATCCATGCATCAGCAGGTGAGAAGAAAAACTCAGCTCATATCTGAGTTATGTTTAGGCCCTTACTATCCTTTTGGGTCCTAATCAATAGTCCATTCTTGACAGAGAACTCACCTTCAGATGATATATAAGAAGAATATTCTGATGACTTGTGGAATATGTTTTTACTTTCTGCCCTTCAGTTGAGTTTGACATATTGTGTTCAGATTGTTGTTGTTATGTGTCATCGAGTCACTTGCGACACATAGCGACCCTATGTACAACAACCCTAAACTCTGCTCTGTCCTGTGCCAATTGCACCGTCTCCAATACATCCATCGCAATTACCCCAGTCACTGAATCAATCTACCTCAAAGGGGGCCTTCCCCTTCTGCACTGTCCCTCCACCCTACCAAGCATGATATCCCTCTTCAAGGACCTGTCCCTCCTTGCAACATGTCCAAAGTATGTTAGATGGAGCCTTAGAATCCTTGCCTCCAAGAAGCAGCCCGGTTTGACCCTTTCCAGTATGAATCTGTTTGTTTTCCTTCCATGGCACCCTCAATACTCTTCTCCAGCACCACAGCTCAAAGGCATCAATTCTCCTTCTATCCTCCTTAGTCATTGTCCAACTCTCTGATTCATAACAAGTGATAGCAAAGACCATGGCCTGTATCAGACACACCTTAGTCTCCAAAGAGACACCATTGCTCTTCAGTACTTTGGAGAGGTCCCTAACAGCTGACTTTCGCAGAGCAATACATTTTCTAATTTCCTGGCTACTGGTGCCAAGAGTGTTGAGTGTTCAGGTTACTGCTTAATAAATTAAATAAAAATAATAGAAATGGGTATCTATTTGATGTTTGCATGTATCTTTATTTTCCTTAGTTTTAACCATAATTTACAGAGGAAGACCTTCAATGAGATGGATTGATTCAGTGACTAGGGTAATGGGGGCAGGTGTGCCAGAGAGAATAAATTAGGCAAAGGATAGAGCAGGGTTTAGGGCAGTTGTACATAGGGTTGCTATGAGTTGTAAGCTACTCAATAGCATATAACAATAACAGCAACAACAATTCAAAACCTTCTATGTCCTTTGTTCTTTCTTTTTCTGGCTTATTCAAATATTAACCAACCAGGGTAACTTTCAAAAGATGCAAATTTACCATCACCCTCAGTCCAGGAATTAACTCTTAGAGAACAATGGTCTTACTGACCTGTATTAACACCCTTAAATACTGTGTTAGAAGAAATAGATTTGTTTGTGTACTAGTCACTAAAGTTTAGTCTACTCAAATAATGAAGCAAAATTATTATTAAAAAGCAGGACACAGAACTTGGTACATAGTGCAGTCACTTATTTACACAATTATACCATGTAGGTGTAAATAGTTGTGTTTTTCTTCCTTCATAGTTGACAGTACTAAGTGCATTAAAAATATTTTAAGTACCAGACAGAAGATTTCACCCTATAATTTTGGGCTTAGGTTATATCTACATCCATGCTACTACCTTACATTACTCCTTCCTCAGTGTACTAGTGGTTGATAAGTAAAAGGCATATAAAAACTCTGACCTGTTAGCTTTCTTTTCAGAAAATTTGGTTTCATAAAATGAAGCCTCAATCTCTAGATATCTACTTTCAGGTCATAATCTCAATATTCAGAAACCCCAAACTTTACTAGGAATATAAGATTGCCTTCAGAAATATGAGCCACCTGTAGGAACTTTGGAATTTACTCCGTTCTGTCCCTTTCTCAATATTAGCCAACAGTCATATCTCATAAGAATTACTCATTTGCTGTTGTTGTGAACCATCGACTCAGAACTGACTCATACCAGACCTGCAGCGGGTTTTCAGATGCCATTTAATCATACTGGAGGGGACTGTTCATCCTTCTCCCAAGGAGCAGCTGGTGGATTCGCACCATGTGCATAGATTGCAAAACAATTTCTCATCACTAGGTCACCAGAACTCCCTAATCTCCTCAATAGCCCTAATCTCCTTAATAACTGTGCTGTTGTTAAGTGCCATCGAGTTGGAATTGATTCAGAGCTGACCCTCCAGCCAGTCTTCAGAGGCTCTTAATCTCATGAGAGGAAATTGCCCACAACCAGGATTATCTCAGTTCCCAATGCTGGCTGACTCTGAGAAGAATGGAGATCCCAGATCACTTGATCATGCTAATGCGAAACTTGTACTTGGAACAAGAGGCAGTCATCAGAATCAAGTGAGGAAACACTGCATGGTTTAAAATTTGGAAGAGTGTACCCCAAGAATGTGTCCTATCTCCATACCTTCTCAACCCAATGTTTCCAGAAAGTATTTGATCTCATCTATACAATTCAATTATGATTATTTAGCAGTTCTGGTTTGCTTTGTTTTTCATTTGTATATTCCATTTCTTATTTTTTTCTTGCATTTCATGTAGTATGTAGTATCTCATTCTTATATATTTTCAAATAAGATAAAACAAATACTTTGAGAAGTTATACGATTATTATATATTCTAATCTGCATACACGCAAATATTCATTATTCAGGGGGCTTTGTTGTCATTGTTCCCCCCTCCTCAATTCAATGTATATTTCTTTTAAAAAGAAAGTTTTTTAGAAAATTTCTAACAGCATCATCCATTTTGCTAATGCCCTAGGTAGAAGTAAATTGTAAAAGATTTTGTGAGAAAAATTGGTCTTTGAATAAGCAAGCTCTGTGTCTGTGACAAAGTAATCCAGACTGACTTGGTCTGATTAACAGAGACATTGGATAAGGGAAAAACAATATGGTAGAGCATGTGGACAGTTCATTTACTCACAGAACAGCTGTTTCTCTGCCTTCTCTGAGTCTCTATTTCTCCTTTCTCTCCTACTCTGTCCCTTCCTAATTTCTCAGCCACAACTACAAATACTTTTCCTTCCTGTCTTAGAAGACATTTTCCCTTTTAAACTAAAAATCCCCAGAGAAAATGCTTACAGTTTTGAATTTTTGCACAATTTATCAGATTCTATGCACTCTGGATGTTTACATTTTTGCATAATCTTCATGACTTGGCTTGTTGGAAGGTGACTCACAATTGGAGCTGTTCACTACTTACCTCTACATTTAGCTCTCAAAAAAATTAGATGACTCAGAAGCACATCAATACTTTTTTTTAAAAAGTAACAAATGGAATAACTTGCCCTAACTAAATCACTTTTTCTAACTGCTGCCCAGGACACCACTGATCAGCAGCCCGCCCAAGATAACTGCTTTTCAGGACTATCATGATGTGAATGAGCACTGTGACCTCAGTAGGCTGTCCTGACAGCTAATTGGATCAGTGTGGGCCAGGGGCTTAGGCAAGAGTAGCAAGCGTAAGGGACTGTTATTGTAGGCTATTGCCTAAAGTGATATGTTTATTTCTTAAAAATTGTCAATAACTTGAATATTTGTATCTTGCATTTACTGGATGTTTTGAGTTTTAGACAAGTCTTTCATGTATCTGAGCAACTAAATTTCACAAATGACAATATGGCAGTTCCTAACGAGCTTATGACTATGTTTGGTTTATAGAAAATGTTATTGTTTATACTATTGAATTGAGTATAACTCATAGTGACCCTCTGAAAAACAAACATGAACACTGTCCTATCCTGTGACATTTTTATTATCTTTGACATATTTGAGCCCATTTTGTCAATTCATCTCATTGAGGATCTTCTCTTTTGGTGATCAACTTTTCTTAGCAAGTTGTCCCTTTTTTCAAGGAACATTGCCTTCTAGCAACATGCTCGAAGTATGTGAGACAAAACTTTGCCATCTTTTTACTCTAAGGAGCACTCTGGCTGCACTTTCCCCAAGATGTATCTGTTTGTACTCTTGGCAGTCCATGAGATATGCATTACTTTTATCCAACATTATAACACAAAGGCATCAATTTTTCTTTTGGCATATCTATTCATTGTCTAGCTTTCAATGCACAGCAAGTGACTAAAAAGACCATGACGTGAATCAGCACACCTTAGTCTTAAAACTGACATTATTACTTCTCAGTACCTTTAGGAATTTCCCGAGAATGGAATTCCCCAATGAAATACATCTTTTGATTTCTTGAATGCTGCTACCAAGAATGTTGATTGTGGATCCAAGTTAGTTGAAAGCATTAACAATTTCAGTCTTTCCTCCATCTAGTATAATGTTGCCTATTGACCTGGTGGTGAGGATTTTGTCTTCTTGCTGTTGAGAAGTAATCCATATTGAAGGCTATAGTCTGATCTTCTGTACTAAGTGTTTGAAGTTCTCTTCACTTTCAGCAAGCGAGGTTGTGCCATCTGCATTACACAGACTGTTGATAAGTCTTTTCCTACATTGATCCTACAGTTTTCTTCATAGACCCCAGCTTGTCAAATGATTTGCTCAACATAAAGCTAGAAATAGTGCGGAGAAAGACCTAGCCTTGATGTACACCTTTCTTGATTTTAAACCATGCTGTGTTCTCCTGTTCTGTCCAGACAAAAGATTCTTTTCAATGTATAGATTTCACATGAGCACAATTAAATGGTCTGGGATTCCAATTCTTCTCAGTATTAACCAAAGTTTGTTATGATCCACATGATTAAATGCCTTTACATAGACAGAAGATTTCAAAGGACAGCATGGGAAGACAAAGTAAAATATTATAATGAAATGTACAAAGATGGAATCAGAAAATCAAAGGAGCTGAACTTGCTCAGTATTTCTTAAGCAGAAGGAACTGAAGAACAAATTCTAGCCTTGAGGTGTAATACGTAAGTGTGTTTTGAACAGAATATTAAATGACCTAGGAAGCATTAAAAGAAGATGGAAAGAGTATACAGATTCATTCTACCAAAAGGGATTGACAGACACAGAAGAATTTCATGAAACAATGTTTGAACAAGAAACGGTGATGAAGAAGTTCAAGCTGCTCTGAAAGAATTGGTAACATACAAGACCCCAGGAACTGATGATATACCAATTGATACATTTCAATAAAGGACACTGCCCTGAATTTTCTCACCAAGAAACAAGGATGACAACCACCTGGCCAACTGACTGGGGGAAAAAACAACAACCTATATTTGTTCTTATTCCAAAGAAAGGTGACCCAAAAATGCAATATTGTTAACATCATGTACAAGTAACATTCTGCTGAAAATTATCCAAAAATTACTGGAGTAGCACATGAACAGAGAACTACCAGAAGTGCAGACTGGATTTAGAAGAGGCTGTGGTTCTAGGGATATTATGGTTAGTGTTAGATTGACTGAAAGCAGGGACTACTAGAGGAATGTTATTCTGTGTTTCATTGACTATGAAAAGGCATTTGACTGTATAGATCACAACCAACTTGCTGTCTCTGAGAAGAATGGGAATCCCAGAACACTTGATTGTGCTTAAAGGAAACCTCTACATGGACCAGGAAGCAGTCCTCAGAACAGAGCAAGGAAACACTGCATGACTCAAAATTGGGAAAGGTATATGACAGTGATATGTCCTATCTCCATACCTTTTCAATGTATGTGCAGAACAGATTATCTGGGAGACTGGGATCTTTGAGGAGAAATGTGGAATCAGGATTGGAGGAAGACTCATCAAAAATCTGTGTTAGATATATGATATACCTCTGCTTGCTGAAACTAAGGAGGACCTGAAGCTCTTGCTACAGAAGGTCAAGGACTGCAGCCTTCAATATGGATTAAAGCTTAACATTAAGAAAGCAAAGGTTCTTACCACTGGCCTGATTGGCAGCATCAGTATGGTGAAGAGATTGAGATTGTTAACAGCATCGGTTAGGTTGGCTCCACAATCAACGCTCTTGGTACCAGCAGCCAAGAATTCAAAAGATGAATTGCATTGGGAAAGTCTACAGTCAGAGACCTCTCCAAAGTACTGAGGAGTAACAATGTCCATCTGGAGAATATGGTGCACTTGATTCAGGCTATGATCTTTGCAATTAATTGCTATGCATCAGAAAGTTGGATGACTATGGTTGATAGAATTAATGCCTTTGAGCTGTGGTGCTCGAGAAGAGTATTGAATAAACCATGAATGGTTAGGAGAATAGATTCATCCTGGCGAGGGTGCAACCAAGGTACCTTACGGAGGCAAAGATTTTGAAGCTCCATCTGGCATACTTTGCACATGTTACAAGGAGATTCCAGTCCTTGGAGAGTGACATCATGCTTGGGAGGGTGGGTGAACAGCACAAGAAAGGAAATCTTTAATGAGGTGGATTGATTCAGTGACTAGGGTAATGGAGGTAGGTGTGTCAGACATAGTAAGACTGGCACAGGATAGAGCAGGCTATAGGGCTATTGCACATACGGTCACTATGAGTTACAAGCAACTCAACAGCATGTAACAGCAATATAGACAATAAAAAACAAGTAGACATTTTTCTGGTATTCTTTGATTTTGTCAAGATACATCAGACATCAGCAATGATAGCCTTGGTGCAATGGTCTCAGGCTTTAGGCCTGCTTAACTGGCATCAGTAGAGTTAAGTTGGATCTTTTATTCCTCAAACATTTTGTATTTGCATGTTCAGAAAAATTCAAATAAATGTCTTTCTAATATTCTCTGCTTTCATTCAAGATCTATCTGATAACCACAATGATATCCCTTTAACTATAGCCTCTTTTTAATACAGCTTTTGTATTTGGCAACTTCTTGTCAATGTACACAACCGACCATATTTACTAATCTTCAGCAAGATTTTAATTGCATGTGATTGCATTAATATTGTTAAATAATTTATACATTTAGGTACTTCACTTTGTTATGGGAATAAACCATACTTGATGATATATAACTTTGCTGCCAGAAAGTGAAGGATATTTGAAGCTCTTAATGAAGATCATCAAAGATAACAAAGTTCAATATGGATTACATGTTAGAGATAGTGAAGATGATGCAGAATAGGGCCAGAGTCTGATCTGTTATTCATAGGGTTGATATGAATAGTAGTTAACTTGATGGCACGTAACAAAAACAACCACAATAATCCACAGCCTGATACCCAGAGGTATAAACATTCACTGAATCTTTTATTCTTTTTAATTTCCAGGTGCTTTACACTATGTAAAAGCATTCCTAAAGAAGATTTTTAAATTTATAGTGACAGATTCTAATTTATAAACATTTTACGTGAAAAAAAGTATATTTTTTCATCTCTTCTTTGTTTTAACCAAAGTTTACAGGAAAAATTGGATTTTCATTCATTCATTGTTGCACATTTCGTCCTTCCCTCTCCCCTAGTTCACTTTGTTTAAAAAATAAAAATGCATTGGTGTAATTTCCTCTCTACCCCCTTATCTGCCTCCCCCAGTCAACTTTGGAATGCACCTCTTATTCTGGACTGTTGTCATACATATGGTACCTAATTATATATTTGTTTTAAACAGTTCTTTATTTATTCCAATGCAGTGTTCATTACCTGTTTCCTCTTTTACTAGTTTCCTCCCAGCTCACAATGTCATTCTTTATTTACAAAACAGCATTGTTAGGTGGTATTTGTTCTTTTGTAACTGAGATATTTCACTGAGTATAATGTCCTCCAGGATCACTGATGTTGTGTAATGTTTTATGAGTTCCTTGTTTTTCAGTGCTATGGAGTATTCCATTTTGTGAATATATAATTATTTTTCTATCCATTTGTTTATTGATGGACACATGGGTTGCTTCACCTCTTTGCCGTTGTGAATAATGTAGCAATAAACATGAGTGTGCATACATCTGTTTGAGTGGTGGCTCTGGTTTCTTAGGGTACAGTACCAGTAGTGAAATGGCTGGGTCAAACGATATTTCTGTCTGTAACTTTTTGAGAAAGCGCCATACCACCTTGCACAGTGGTAGCACAATTTTACACTCCTACCAGCATTGAATAAGGGTTCCAATCTTTCCACAAATTCCCCAGCATTTGTTGTTTACTGCTCTGTTGAACATTGCTATTGTTGCTGGGGTGGGATGATATCTCACAGTTGTTTTAATTTGTATCTCTCTGATGGTAGGGATTTTGAACATTTCTTCATGTATTTGTTTCCATTTGAATGTCTTCTACGCATATCCTGTGCTCATTTAGCAATTGGGTTGTTTCCCCTTTTCTTATTGAGATGTTTGTGCATATTATAAATTTTTTATTGAAATGTTCTTATGTGCCATCGAGTCACTTGTGACTCATAGTGGCTCTGTGTACAACAGACCTAAACTCTGCTCTATCCCTTGCTAATTTATTGACTCAGACATGCCTATCTCCATTATTTTATAAATATTTTAAATTATTTTTTACAAATTTTATCAGATATATAATTGTCAAATATTTGGGATTTATTTATAAATTTTTATAAAATATCTACACATTTTATTTGATAAATTTTATCAGATTTGTCACTGCCAAATAATTTTTCCCAATCTGTGGGCTTCCTTTTAACACTGTTGTAGAAGTTTTTTGATGTGCATAGGGATTTGATTCTTAAAAAGTTTCATTCATCTGTTTATTCTTTCTTGATTATACGTTTTTCACAGAACTTGAATTCCGCTCATACTGTGGATTAGGGCTTCTAGAATTTTCCCAAGATGTTCTCTGATGAAGTTTATAGTCTTTGGTTTTCTCCTAGGTCCTAGATCCACCTTCAATTGGTATTTATGTGACGTGTGACTCTTGCTGAGTTTTGTACAGCTGGTTTTCTAGTTTTGCCAACACCGTTTGTTAAAAAGGTTGTCATTTCCCCATTTAATTAATTCGGTCTCCTTGTAAAAAATCCGTTAACCATAAGTAAAAGAGCTGATTTCTGGGTTCTCAATTCTAATTCTCTGATCTATGTGTCTGTCAGTGTACCAATACCGTACTGTCTTGATTACCATCGCAACTGGAGATCGGAGAATATGATACCTCCTACCTTAGTTTTTGTTTGTTTTTGTTTTTGCAGGAATGCATTCATTATTTGGGGTATCTTTCCATTCCAGATAAAATTGGAGATTGCCTTTTCCATCTTGTTGAAGAATGGGATTGATATATAGGGATTGCATTGGACTTGTAGATTGCCTTAGGTAGAATTGTAATTTTCATGATATTGAGTCTAGCTGTTCGTGAGCATGGTGTATTATTCTATTTCTCCAGGTCTCTTTTTGCTTCTTGTAGTAATGTTTTGTATTTTTTTTCCTTTTTATATAGATCTTTGTATCTATAGTTAGATTTGTTCCCAAATACCTAATGGTGTGATTACCTATTGTGAAGAGCATTGATTTTCTTAGCTCTATTTCTGTATTCTCTTTGTCAATGTAGAGAAGTTAAAATGATTTTTTCTACTAGTGTATTTACAGAACTCTAATACAAATTCGAACAAATTCTTTCAATTTCCCTCACCCCCAACCCATCAAATTGTAATCATAGGATGATCTGTTCTGCATACAGATTGAAAAGGTGTGGAGACAGAATACATCCCTGACGGACCCCCTTTTTTATTTCGAACCATGTAGTGTCTCCTTGCTCTGTTCTGAGGACTGCCTTTTGGTCCAAGTGTAGGTTTTGCATTACCAAAATCTGAATTGGTATTGCATTGAACATGTAGATTGATTTTGGTAGGATTGTCATTTTCACAATATTGAGTTTTCTTATCCATGGACAGGACACATTTTCCCATTTAAGTCTTTAATTGTGCCTTTCAGAAATACTTTGTACTTTTCTTTGTGTAGGTCTTTTGTATCTCTAGTTAAGTTGACTGCCAAGTATCTCCTGGGTCGAGGTCTCCAGCCACGAGGGCCACGAGGTAAGCAGGCACAGGGTGCTCTATGTGGAAGCGCTACACGCCTTCCTCCTCCACGTATGTACTCCGGGCAGAGCTCATCAGCACCTACGTCCCCCAAGGGAGCCTTGACCGTGGCGGAATAGGTGTACTTGACAACAGGGGTGTCATAGCAGGAGAAGGAGCTGTTTCACAGAGTGGCCTTGAGTGAACGCGAAGGGCTTGGCATGGCCCTAGGTCAGCTCTGGCACTAGCCACCAGAAAGCGGGGGCGTCTACAGAGGAGTAGCACTGGATCACCTGGAAGGGCTGCTGCCCTGACAGGTCAGGTGGCAGCGTGATGGTGAGCTAGGAGCCATAGTCAGTAAACGGGTCCACCCGGAAGGCCAGTGGGCAGCAGAAGGACTCGGCCCCAGGCACCTCAGGGAAGGCGGGCAGCAGAAGAGGCGGCGGCCTGGGTATCAGCGCTGTGAAGGGGAAAGCACAGTGCGACTCCAGAGAGGCGACGGGGAAAGTGGCCAGTTTTAGGCACAGGGCCCTGGATGCCCACAGAACAAGAGAGTCAAGGCGCACACAGCTCCAGCGCCAGGCAGCGGGCCTGCTCCTGCGCCTCCGGCCACAGTTCCAGGCCCACCTGCAGGTGGTGGAGAGGTTGACACAGGATAGAATGGCGTTTAGGGCTCTTATACATAGAGTCGTTATGATTCGCAAGGGACTCGATGGCACATAACAACAACAACAACATAAATGAAAGTTTATAAAGAACTTGGATTTCCATTCCTTTATTGTTGCATATTTTCCTCTCTGCCCCCTCTGCCTTCCTCCCCCAGATGGCTTTTTCTTTGGAATAAAGTTCTTTCATTGTTGTACAGTCCCCTTCCCCTGCCCCGGAACACTTTACTATGCATCTTCTGTTCTGGACTCTTGTCATGTCAATAATACCTCATCATATGTTCCTTTTATACAGTTCTCTCCCTTCTCTGTTTCAATGCCGTGTACATTATTTATCCCCTCTTTTCTTAGTTTCCCCCAACCCCCATTCAGTCCTATTCTATAACAGTGGCATTATGTAGCATTTATCCTTTTGTGTGGCTTATATATTTCACTCATATAATGTCCTTCATGGTCACCCATTTTGTAGAATATTTCTTGAGTTCTTTGTTTTTCAGTGCTGTATAATATTCCATTTTGTCAATATGCCACAACGTCTCACTTTTTTTGTTGAGGAGCACTTGGGCTGTTTCCAACTCTTTGCCATTGTGAACAAAGCAGTGAAAAACATGGGTGTGCATATATCTGCTTGAGTGGCAGTTCTAATTTCTTTAAAGTATATTTCCAGTACTGAAATTGGGGCTCAAGTGGTACTTCTATTTGCTACTTTTTGAAAAAGCACCATACAACCTTCCATAGTGGTTGCACCATTTTATACTCCCACCAACTGTGAATAAGGGTTCTAGTCTTTCCACAACTCCGCCAACATTTTTCGCTTGCTGCTCTGTTAAATTTTGCTATTCTTACTGGGGTGAGCGGATATCTCATAGTTGTTTTGATTTGCATCTCTCTTAGAGCTAGGGATTTTGAAAATTTCTTCATGTGTTTGCTTGCCATCTGAATGTCTTCATATCCTGTGGCACTGGTCTATTTCTTAAAACAAAACAAAAAATACCCAACAAAACAACAACCAACCAAACAACTAGTCATTGAAACCCTTTATAGAGTACATTTTTGTTCTGATATGTATAAGGTTACAACCTAACATGCAACTCTGAGTTTATAGTCATCTCTCATAGGGAGTTGTCCTGATTTCAACCATAGAAAGTGAAGTATATTAATTTTCTTTAGCCCACTCTTCATTTTGAAATTTTCTAAACAGCAGTCCAGGGGACCTCTCTAGAATGCTAAGAGCAACAATGTCAGTTTAGAGACTAAGATGTGCCTGATACAGGCCATGGCCTTCACAATTACTTGTTATGTATCAGACAGCTTGAAAAATGACCAAAAGTTATAGAAGAATCAATGAATTCAAGTTGTGCTGCTTGAGAAGAGTATGGAACATGCCAGGACCTGCCAAGAAAAGAAACATGTTTGTCATGTTGCAAAGAGGGTCTAGACCTTGGAGAATGACATTATGATTGGAAAGGCGGAAGGACAGCAATGGAGAAGAAAACATTAGATAACATGAATTGTGAAGGTACTGGGTTAATGAGGATAGGTGTGTCAGAGCCAGTAAGATTGGCTCAGGATAGAGGAGGGCTTTTAGAGTTAAAATGAGCAGAGGGTCACCATGAGTCATAGTAGACTTGACAGCACATAAAAACAATAAATAATGTCCTTAAATGCTACAGTTTTAATATGGTTTCTGTTATCACACTATTTTTAATATATATATATATATCTTCTTGCTGTACTCTGAAGTTTTGTGACAGTTTTCATTTTATTGCTTGGATTGTTTCCGATACTTTCCAACTCATTATCTTAGATTTTTTTATTCCAAATTGATTTCTACACTTGGTTAATAAGTTATCTTCTTCATTTTTTTTAAGAACACAGAATTTCTGACTGAATTCAGCTTACTCTCTTCGGTAATTCTTTGGCTATTCTCAGATTGAACTTATTTTCTATTGCTGTATTTAAACCATTGATCAATAATTCCATTTCCTATTATTACAAAGCCTTATCTATAGAGAACATTCATCTTAATTCTGAGTTTTTATCTCAGAAAACATCTTTTAAAAATTATATCGATTTGCACACAATTCATACATCTTGTGTTTCACACTGTTTTCACTCACGTTGCGTTGCATATGATCATTTTAAGACATTATATTTAATAATGATCTATGCCCATTATCAGCCCATCTTCCCAGGTCCCCCACTGGATCTTACCTATTTTCTTCTCTCAGGAAACATTTTATGTTTATGTATTACATTAAAACACAATATTTCATCTTCCAAACAATGCTCAATCTACCTGTCCAAAAACTGCTGCGTAGTTGAAAATCAATCAAGAGAATTGTGTACTGTGAGTGGGTGATTGATTGTTGATGTCTTATTGATTTTACAAGTTACACAAGTTATAAAATTACTGAGTCTTTTTTTATTATTATTATTCCCAAATAATCCTATATTTTGGTTTGCTGTTTTATTTTATTTTTTATTTCATTTTGTTTTTAACGCCATACATTTTATTGTAAACCCAGTACCATCAAGTTGATTCTGACTCTGCTGGGCAGTAAAATGGGAGTGTTTCACATTCTTCCCATTGCTAAGAGTTTTAGGAAGTCTTTGGGGAATTACGTTCCATGGAGACTTCAAAGTATAGTGTTTAGAGTACAATGTTTAGACTGGCTGGATAGACAGAAGGAAATGAAAAATCTGGCAGCCTCATCTGTGAAATAGAATGTTTATGCAGACTGAGTTATAGTGCAGTAATGAGCTGCTTCCTGTCTAGATTGTATCACATTTGCCATGGTGATTCATATTACTAAAACCGGAACTCATACTTCTGACTTTGTCTACTGCTCAGAAGATGGGGGTATGTCCACATTTCCACAGAGCATTATGCAGGTTATTATTGGTGTTCTTAAAAAATAGAATATAGATAAATCATATGAATACAGCTCATACACTTATAGATGAACATACATACACAAAACCACATGTACTATTAAACTATGGACAACAGGGAAAAAAACACTCTCTGGTCCTGTACCATCTTCATAATCAATACTCCATTTAAACACACTGTTTGAAGACATTGTACCATTTATCTATTTAGGTTTTTTCTCCTTTTCTTTGACCCTTTACTTTTCTAAGTATGATATTCTTTTCCAGGGAGCGACTCTTCATAATAGAAAACTCAAACAATGCTAGGCAAAGTCAGTCTCAACATTCTAACTAAACAGAGAATTCTGACTATACACAAAAGGCAGGTTTGTTGGTTCTCCTGGCAATCTATAAAATATCATCACTTTATGACAAAACCATATTTCAAAGGACCATTTTTTAATCTTCCTTATGCGCTGTTGATCTTCTGCACAAACAGGACACTACGAAAAATATGGTTGTTTGAAACCAGTGAACATTATTCTTAAAATTAATATCCTTTTAAAACAAACAAACAACTTTCTAGAGATCTCCCAAAGTGTATTTTCAGCATTTGAGTTCTTGACTGATACTTACCTGATTATTCTTGGTATATTTACAAATATGAAAACCTTCATGATTGTTTTTATCCATCTAATTTTGACGATTTCCTCCCCTTCCTATTAAGATACTTTGGAAGCAGAAGTGGTATCCACTTCCTAACCAACATGCCTCTGGAAACTCTGAACTTCGGTAAATGTCAATAGTTATAGAAAGGCTTCAGGGCTTTGTTCATAGAGTTGCTATGCGTTTGTGCACAACTCGAAGGCAATCAACAACTATTAAGATACTTAATTTCATTTAAGTTATCCACTTCCATTTTTAAATTTTCTTAACTTTCAATAGCAATATTGTCACATGATTGGTGTGTCACAAGGCTTTAATGTGTCTTTCTCCAATTTGCATGCTGTGTTTAGCTGCTGGGATTATTTGCTCAGTATACATATTAAATACATTTTATGAAAACATACACTGATTCCTGATTTGTTCTCTTTCTACATTATCACAATTAAGTATTCTTAGATTTCCATTCTTTGTAATGTTACCCAAAATCTGTTATGATCTGTACTGTCTACTCTGTGTATAATCAGTAAGGCACAATAACTCTCTGGTATTCTCTGATTTCAGCATCATGCTTGTTGGGTAGTGTTGAGTCTACTATGAATCATAGCAATCATATAAACAATAAACCAAAACCATGCCCTATTCTGCTCTATTCTCATGTTCTTTGCCATGCCACTCCATTACATTGAGAGTTTTCCTCTTTTTTGCTCTTTTTGTCTACTACCCCCTCGAATTTTTAGCAATGATATATACTTGGACCAGGAAGTTGTCATATGAACAGAGCATGGAAACCATGTATGGTTTAAAATTGAAAAGGGGCTGGGAGCTCATCCAATGCAGAAGACAGCAAAGTGCTGCACATCTTCACCCTACCACAGACAGACTGTGTTCATGTCAGGATTTCTGTTTCCCTCTCACGTGGCTGTGGCTGTTTCTAGGTTGAAATAGCCACAGTTCCCAATTATTTTCTATAGGACCACTTGAGTGGGCATAACAGCCACAACTTAATCCTCAAGCTGACATCATTTTTCCTCAATAATTTGGAGATGAGGTGCTTGACTGCAGATTTTCTTAGTGTGATACATCTCCTGATAGCCGGACTGCTGGTGCCAAAGACATGTTTTGATTGGGTATCAAAGTAAGATGAAGTCACTGACAGTTTAAAACCTTTGTCCATTTAACATGATGTTGCCTCTAAGTCTAGTCGTGAGGATTGATAATCCATATTAAAAGCTATAGCCTCTAATCTTCTGCAGAAAGTATTTCACATTCTTCTGATTTTAAGCAAGCAGGGTTGTGTCATCTGCATATCACAGGTTATTGATGAGTCTATATCCAGTCCTGATGGTACATTCTTCTTCACAGGGTCCAGCTTCTTTAA
>NW_006399796.1:5587022-5589696 GCF_000299155.1 Elephantulus edwardii | reverse complement strand
GTGGGCCCTGAACTTGAACTTGTAGTACACATTCCATCCATGCATCTTATTTTTGTTTCATTATTCCTCAAACCACTCTTCCAAGTTACACTAGGTTTCTATGTCATGGCATTGTATTATACTGTTAAAGAAAAGGTATGACCACTTGTTTGCTTTCTAGTGGGGCTGGACTAAGTGATCAAGCTGGGGATTATCCTGTCTTTGGACTTTAAGCTTTCACACTCCCCTGACATTATCAGCTTCCCTTTGTTTCATACTGACATTCTTTCTTGGCCAAATTCCTGACTTCTTTATGACCAGAGTTTCATCCTATTGACCCTATTCTGCAATTTCCTCAAATAGTGTGCTGACCTTCACCAATCTTCTTGCACTCCTTTAGGCCTCTTTATTGATTTCACTATTGATAAGCTGAACCTTTATTAGGAAATTTGGAGAACCATTTTGAGTTTCTTTTTAGACTAAGAAGCCATGTATGAACAGATGGGAAGTATCACTTGGGTTTTCTCTGGGATAAGCTTATGCCCTGACTATCTGCTTCCTCATCAATAGTCCTTCCTCATCTGGTAACTTGTCTTTATTTGAAACATAAGGATGTCATTCTGATGAAACTGTAGAACCTGTCTTTGTTTTTTTGGGTTTGTTTGTTGTGTTGGTTTTTTTTTTTCCTGTTGGGTTGATTTTGTTATATCCTGTATAGGATTATTTCTTGATAAATGAAATAATGTATCTTTTGAAGTTTTAGACAAACAGCAGAAATCAACTGCATAGCACATCTAGAGAACACACATCCACCAAATAGCATAGCCTGGATTGTATTACTTAACATGTGAAGTGTAGAATGTTCTATTGTCAGGACTTGCCCAGAATGACAAGATCTGCACAATGTATTTTCTCTATAAATATAGCTGCTTTCCTTTTATCTGGATGCTCAAGAGTGTCTTTATTTTACTTTGTTCAGACAATAGTTTATAAATATAATCCGAAAATATTCTATGCCTTCATTGCTCTTTCTTTTTATAGTTTACATGAATATTAATGATCTAAGGTTGCTTTCAAAGGAACATGTTATTGAGGACAAATTATCCATCACCCTGGGTCTAGGAATTACCTTTTAGACGACAATAGGGTTATTGAACACATACCTTTATTTATTATGTAAACAGAAATAGATTTGTGTATTAATCACTGCTGTTTTGTATACCCTAGTAATGAAGCAAGAATGTTACTGATTATTGAGAACAAGACAGTGTACTTGCTACATAATAAATGTTCCCAAATACATACATTATACCATGTAAATAGTTTTTTTTGTTTGCCTCATAATTTAAAGTAAGTATTTTGAATATGTACTAAATTAATTGAAAATATTTCAGGTACCTGAATGATATTTTCACACCACAATTTGCAACTTACTTTGGATATGTTATAAGGAGGGACCCTTCATTGTACAGGGATGTCATGCTTGGGAGATTGGAGGGACAGCACCTTGATAAGATGGATGGATTCAGTGACTGAGGTAATGAAAGTAGGTGCATCAGAGACAGTAAGATTGCCACAGGATAGAGCAGGGTTTAGGGGTGTTGTACATAGATCACTATGAGTTCCAGGCAAATAGAAGGCATATAACCACAACAATTTCCCATTTGGGTTACACTTTTACGCACCTACGACCCCATACTCCCACCATATCTGGGGGTGCTAAGTAAAAGAAAAATATTATAATCATTCTGTCCACTTTGCTTTCTTTTCAGGAAATACGGTTTCATGAAATGAAGATGGCTCATTCTCTTTATCTCTCCTCTCAGGTCCCTATCTGAATATTCAGAACCCCCAAACTTTATAGGAAATAATCAGGTTGCCTTCAGAAAATTGAACCACTGTTAGCACCTTGGAATTCAGTTCTTTCTGTGCCCCTTTACTCCATTAACCAACTGTCCTCTGTTAAGAGTTACTCGTTTACTGTACATCTTCTTAATAACAAAGATTATTTTAGTTTGCAGTGTTTCAGAAGATGGTTTATCAGGGGAGCTCTGGTGGCCTAGTGGCAAGAAGCTGCAACTACAATCCCAGAGGTGCACGGTTCGAATCCACCAGATGCTCTGCCGGGGAAGGAGGGGCAATCTCCTCCTGTACCAGTCAGATCTGATTTGACGGTACACGCACACAAAAATAAGAAAATAAAATAAAATAAATTAGAAGATGGTTTATCTCAACTACTGAAGCCAATCATCTGTTTAACAGTAGTTTTTTCAGTTGCGTTTCTTTTTCCATATTTATATCTAATTTCTTTTTTTCTCTTGTTTCATGTTAGACCTCCTCCTCATCTAATTATAATCTAAGATAAAACAATTAATTCTTAAGCAGACACATTGTTCATTTTTTATTCTAATCCATATTCAAACAAATGGTCAATATCTAGGAGCTTTCATTCTTGTGTTCCCCCTCCATGTCAATGCACCATATTTCTTTTTTGTTTGTTGTTGTTGTTGTTATGTGCCATCGAGTTGCTTGCGACTCATAGTGATCCTATGTATAAGAGCCCTAAATGCCGGTCTATCCTGTGCCGACCTCACTGTCTCAAACACACTCATTCCCACCACTCCATTCACAGAATCGATCCATCTCATCGAGGGTCTTCTTCTCCTGTGTCTCCCAAACATGATGTCCTTCTCCA
>NW_006399796.1:5578279-5580410 GCF_000299155.1 Elephantulus edwardii | reverse complement strand
TTGTTCACAGCTTTAGTTTGCTTGGCTCCACAGTCAACACTCTTGGCACCAGAAGCCAGGAAATTAAAAGAAGTATTGTCATGGGAAAGTCTGCTGTTAGGGACCTCTCCAAAGTACTGAAGAGCAATGGTGTCTCTCTGCGTCTGATACAGGTCATGGTCTTTGCAATCACTTGTTATGCATCAGAAAGTTGGACAATGACCAAGGAGGATAGAAGGAGAATTGAGCCTTTGAGCTGTGGTCCTGGAGAAGAGTACTGAGTGTAAGTGTACCATGGACTGCTAGGAAAACAGAAAGATTCATCCTGGAAAGGGTTAAATAGGGTGGTTCCTTGAGTCAAGGATTCTCAAGCTTCATCTGACACATTTTGGGCATGTTGCAAGGAAAGACTGGTCCTTGGAGAGGGACATAATGCTTGGTAGGGTAGAGGGACAGCACAGGAGGGGAAGGCCCTCTATGAGGTGGTTTAATTCAATGACTGGGGTAATCGGGATGGGAGTGTCAGAGACAGTGCGATTGGCACAGGACTGAGCCGAGTTTAGGGCTGTTGTACATTGGGTCGCTATGAGTCACAAGTGACCCAATTGCACATAACAACAACAGCAAGAGTCAGATTTGACTTTTAGGGATAGAATGAAATTGTACTAAGTCCTAATGTGCCATTCTCACAAGCTCTGCTTGAAGTTTTAAGTTATTTTTCTTCCACCAGCATGATTTACTAGTCTTAAGATGTCTCCTTTTTAAATATTTTATTCTTTT
This sequence comes from Elephantulus edwardii, assembly GCF_000299155.1. NCBI lineage: Eukaryota > Metazoa > Chordata > Mammalia > Macroscelidea > Macroscelididae > Elephantulus > Elephantulus edwardii. The sequence goes on along the minus strand of NW_006399796.1, from coordinate 5,579,651 downwards.
TAAGAAAATGAAATGTTCCTATTGGTTAAGAAATATAAAATCTTTCTATTTTATTTCTTTTTCTTTCAACATTTTTGGGGAAATCATTCTAAGAAACATTCTAAGAAACATTCTAAGAAACATTCACTTCTAAAATTATTTTTATAGTGAAAAGCTGAAAAAATTGAATGGCTCTGCTTGAACCAACTTAGATGAGTAGTGTTACCTAAGATATGATTCTTTCTAATTTCTCAATTTCCTGTGTTTTAACAGAGAAGATAAGATGTTCAATCCATTACCTTTTTATAATGGCCAGGTATAAGTAAATAATAAAACAAAATAATCATCTCCACAGGCAGAAGCCTTCTGCCAAGATTCACTGTGTGACCTCTAGACTCACACTCAGTTTTCTGTGTCAAAATGATCCTTATTGTTATTACTCTTAGGGGGATAAGATGTAGAGTATTTTTAACAATCTAGAAACATTGGAAATGGAGGTGGAACAAAATAGTGTATGCATTATTTTTATTGATACAAATTTTAGTTCCAAATTCCATTGGCAATTATTATCCATTTCTGGAAATAGGAGACAGAATGACTTTCTTTGGCTGTTTATGAGATTAATTAGAAGATGTGTACATGGGCTAAGATGGAAATGACCCTTGGCCTAAAACTGAATTAACTGACTTTTAGAAACTTCTATTAGCCTGGATTTAGCCATAAGGGTCCACATGCAAAAATAGATTTACCCACTTAGAAAAAGATATGAACATAGAAATTTCATTTGACCCAGATTAGAACTGCAGCAAATGAAGATTTGTACACCAGTGTTCACAGCAGTGCTATCCACCATTGCAAGAACATGGAAACATCCCAAATGTCCAACCTCAATCAATGGATTGAGAAATTGTGGGACATTCAGACAATGGAATCCTATGCATCATTCAGGAGCAATAATTTTAAAAAAAAATACTATGTAACTTCAGCTGTACAGAGGTAACCCAGGGTTGCTGTGATGCTAAACACTCTGACACTAATGTGTCAAATGTGATAATGGTTAGCCATAATGGACAGTGTTTGCTCCAGCTCCCAGATTAAAAAAGGCTTGGAAGCAGGAGTGGCATCCATATCTGGGAAAGCTTGTCTCCAGAAACTATGAACATAGAGAAACAATGAAAGTTATGTAATTATTCAGACCTTTTGTTCATAGGGTTTCTATGAGTCATCTACGACTCGATGACACTTAACAACAATGCTGAATGAACTAACACAACCTCATAAGAACAAATATGGGGGTGGGGTGGGGTGGGTGGGGAGAAAAGTGCTACAATGAATGAATGGAAATCCACAATCTCTCTAAATGTTCATTGAAATTAATAGTAATAATAAAAAA
>NW_006399796.1:5553874-5577164 GCF_000299155.1 Elephantulus edwardii | reverse complement strand
TCCTTTGTCAGTGTGTCCTTTGCCATTCCCTATCACTCCTCCCTGAGAGAGACTTCACCCTGATTCATAAGGAAAAGGGGATGGCGTAATCTCTTAGCTACTTCCTGCTGAAAAGGGACCCTGTAGGTTTCAGGGTGAAGATCTTCTCTCACTACTCTAAAGTGTCCCTTTGGCAATAGGAAACAGCTAGACTATTATGGAGATTGATTTTGGAATTTAGATGCACTATTATCCATTGTGCTTAGCCGTACATGTTCATATCCTTGAAGATGTATCATGGAAGCGTTGCAGCCTAGAAGACACAAATTTATCTAACAAGTTAAAAGTACATGAGTCAAAAATTAAAAAGCATTAATATTCCAAGTAGAGACTCTAATTGTGGCACAAATCAAGTTACAGAGGGAAGGTAGTTCTTACAATAAATGGCCTATTGACTAGCACTTTGTCTATTAGAGTATAAAGGTTAGGAACCACAAGATGTAGAGGCTCAACTACGTCATTTATTGTTCTTAAATCCTGGACCAAATTCCATCTACCGCTGGGTTGTTTTACAACTTGGAAGTCCGCATGCAAGGCAGAGGTGAAGTAAGGAACTGCTTATGAGGTTTTCCGTCAATTCCAAGAACTAAGAAATTGTGAGAATAGTTGGGACCTCAGAAGGCTTTTAGGACCAAATAGTTTCTTTAAAACAACAATTTAGAGGATTAATTACTACACTACTATTTATCCTAGTTTATATGAGGAGAAACAGTCTCTAGCAGGGGAAGTTTAAGTGTTCAATTACTAACTAAAATGTCAGTAGTTTGAACCTAACAGTTCCTCTGTCAAAGAAAAATTGTAGCTGGTTGTTTCCATAAAGATTGTGATCTTGGAAAACGCCATGGGGCAGTTCTGTTCTGCCCTGGAAGGTCACTATTAATTGACATTGGTGCAATAGCAGTATTCTATGTTGTTGGTGCTGTTCACTTATTTTTAAATGAAGAGAAGACTGCATTTTTAGGGGCTGAGTGGTAGAGAGACTATCTTTGAATCTTATGAAATCCATCTGCAATTATTACTATAATTATTACTATAATAAAATAAAAAATATAATCTCTTATCACCTAAATTGAAATGTGAAAATTGACTATCAGTAAAATTGATTGTCAAAATTAAGGTTAGATGTTTAAGACAAGATAGAATTAGGATGTCATAACTGTTTGAAAATCTGTAGTTCTGCCCAGGACCCAAGGAAAAATAAATGAAAAAAATATAGAAGTCAGTTTGACTGTGTTACAGCTTATACTGCATATACTTAATTCGGTGTTTCTTTAGAATACTTGGTTTTGGTCATAATAGCAGCTTCTTATCAAAGAAAGCATCTCACTTGGCAAAGTAACCTCAACCGTGATCAGTTGCACGCATGCAGCAACTTTTGTTGTGTTGTGTCCCATCAAGCCAAAAATGACTCAGCTGGCTATTCAGTCGGTTTTTGGAGGTAAGAAATCTCACAGAAGGAAACTGCCGAGCTTTTTCCCACTGAACTACTGGTGGATTCAACTTGCATGTCCTTTGGTTAGCAACACACAATTTCTTATCAATCAGTCATCAAATCCACAGAAATTAGTGTAAATAATTTAACTGGAATCACATTACCAGGGAGAAATAATTACAAATGATGCGGGATAAGGATACATATTCTCCTCCCTGTGATGAACTGCCTTTGAAAATCTGCCAGAGGGTTACACTGGGTCAGTCTGATGCTATGGTACACAACAACAACAGCAACAACAATCTATACATTCATAAGTCTTTAATATGTATTGAAGCTTAACATCAAGAAGACAAATATTCTCACTACTGGACCAATTGGTAGCATCGAAATAGAGAAGAGATTGAGGTTAATAATTTCAGCTTTCTCTGCCCTACAATCAACAGTCTTGGCACCACCAGTAAGGAAATCAAAAGACAAGTTTCTTTGGGGAAGTCTGCTGTAAGGGACCTCTCCAGAGTCCTGAGGAACAAAGATCTCAGTCTAGAGACTAAGATGTGCCTTATCCAGGCCATGGTCTTCACAATTACTTTCTCTACATCAGACAGCTGGACAATTACTAAGAATGAGAGAAGAATAGATGACTCTGAGTGTGGTGCTGAAGAAGAGTATTGAACAAAGCATGAAACACCAGGAAAACAAATAGGTCTGTCTTGGAAAGGGTGAAACCAAAGTTCACCTTGGAGGCAAAGATTTTGAAGGTCTGTCTCACATACTTTGGGCACATGTGAGGAGGGACTGGACCTTGGAAAATGACCTCATGCTTGAAAGGGTGGAGGGAGAGTGCAGGAGAGGAAGACTGCTGACTGATTGACACAATAATTGGGGAAATGTGGTTAGGTGTGTCAGAGTCAGTGAGACTGTCTCACGATAGAGCAGGCTGGAGAACTTTTGTACATAGGGTTACTCTGAGTCTCAGGCAACTCTTCAGCACATAATAACAACAATAATAATCTATAAGTTATTATTGTTGTTGTTGTTATGTGTCGTCAAGTCGCTTACGACTCATAGCGACCCTATATACAACAGCCCTAAACCCTGCTCTACCCTGTGCCAATCTCACTGCCTCTGACATACCCATCCCGATTACCCCAGTCACTGAATAAATCCACCTCATGGAGGGTCTTATCCTTCTGGGCCATCCCTCCACCCTCTCAAACATGATGTCCCTCTGCAAGGACCTGTCTCTCCTTGCAAACATGTCCAAAACATGTCAGACGAAGCCTCAGAATCCTTGCCTTCAAGGAGCAGCCTGATTTAACCCTCTCCAGGATGAATCTGTTTGTTTTCTTGGCAGTCCAGGGTACATTCAATACTCTTCTCCAGCACCACAGCTCAAAGGCATCAATTCTCCTTCTGTCCTCCTCAGTTATTGTCCAACTCTCTGATGCATAACAAGTGATTGCAAAGACCATAGCCTGTTTCAGATGCACCTTAGTCTCCAGAGTGACACCATTGCTCTTCAGTACCCTGAAGAGGTCCCTAACAGCAGACTTTCCCATCGCAATATGTTGTTTTATTTCCTGGCTACTGGTGCCAAGAGTGTTTACCGTGGAGCCAAGCCGACTAAAGTTGTTAACAATCTCAATCTCTTCACCATCCATCCTGATGCTGCCAATTAGTCCAGTGGTGAGAATCTTTGTCTTCTTGACATTGAGCCTCAGCCATATTGAATGCTGTAGTCCTTGACCCTCTGCAGCAAGCATTTCAGGTCCTCCTCAGTTTCAGCAAGTGGGGTTGTGTCATCTGCGTAATGCAGATTGTTAATAGATCTTCCACCAATTCTGACACCACACTCTCCTCATAGAGCCTAGCCTCTCAGATAATCTGTTCTGCATACAGGTTGAAAAGGTATGGAGATAGGACACATCCCTGGCGTATGCCTTTCCCAATTTTGAACCAGGCAGTGTTTCCTTGCTCTGTTCTGACGACTGCCTCTTGGTCCAAGTATAGGTTTTGCATTAGAATGATCAAGTGTTTTGGGATTCCCATTCTTTCAGAGTCAGCCACAGTTTGTTATGATCCACACAGTCAAATGCCTTTGCATAATCAATGAAACACAGATAGACTTTCTTCTGGTTTTCTCGCTTTGAGCTAGGATCCATCTCTCATCAGCTACAATATCCCTAGTACTATGACCCCTTCTAAACTCAGACTGGACTTCTGACAGTTCTCAGCTGATGTGCTGTTCCAGTCCTTTTTGGATAATCTTCAGTAGAATCTTGCTTGCAAGTGAAATCAATGATATCGTTCTACAGTTTCCACACTCTGTTGGGCCACTCTTCTTTGGAATGGGAACAAATACAGATCTCTTCCTGTCAGTTGGCCAAGAAAATAATTTTGCATTCTTTAAAAGAATTAATGTTTGATGCTATCTATAGGGAAGAACTAGTAAGTTAGAGTCAATAGTCACCAAGAAGCAGTAGTTTACATGATAATAGAAGAAATATTTGCAGTTTAAAATGTTTCCTGTTTTTATCCACTTGGAAAAGCAGAGGAGTATTGTTATTTTCCTCTGATAAGGGATAGGGTATTCTAAACATACTGCACTAAAATATGTTAACTAAGCTAATTAGATAGAGTTAAGTTCAATTAGGATTCAGTGGAAAATAGTCAATGGATTGAAATGCTTGTGTAAAGTGGTGATATTTGTTATATCAATAACATTGATAATTTACACATTCTCTTGGGTCTGGGTCACCTTTCTTGGGAATGAAATAAAAAAGGATCTCTTTAAGTCAGTGTACCAGGTAACTGTCCTCCAAATTTCCTGAAATACAGTGCTGAACACATCCAAATAAGTTGAAACAGAAATTTCTGGGGATTGAGTGATTGATTGATTGATTGATTGATTGATTCATTCATTCATTCATTTATTTGCCAATGCCTTCAGGCAGCGTCAATTTCTTCTTTTCCCATTAGCTCTTGTTCATATTATAATCCCTGAATTTTTCAGAGACATCCAAGTTTTTTTTGTTACTGTGACACTGTGTATTCCTTTTACCTTTGGGTTTTGGGGGTTTGTTTGTTTGTTTGTTTTTAATGTTTCCAGGATCTTTCAAGAATTTGACCAGAGTATCTTTCAGTATTGCAACTCAAGGCTTCAATATGTTTTCCAGTTCTTCCATGCTGAGGGAGAATTAAAAACAAAACAAAAAAACCCCTCTTTTTTATTTTCTGTCTCCAACTCTATGCATATTTCATGATAATATTTTGCTTTTTCTTTTGAAGCTGCCCTTTGAAATGTTCTGCTAAGCTCTTTTAGTTTCGTATCTCTTCCCTTTGTTTTGTCTTCTTGATATTCTAGTGCAATTTTTGTAGTCTTTTCTGACATAAATTTTTGTTTTTACCTTTTTCCCTTGTGCTCTTTTCATGGATGATATCCTTTATGTCATCCCACATATTATCTTGTCTTTCATCATTGATGTTTAATGCCTCAAATCAGTTCTTGAGTTTACTTTTAAATTCAGGTGGGATAGACTTAAGGTCATAATATTGTTCATATGGATTTGTTTTCATTTCCTTCAGCTTCAATTTAAGCTTGTACATGAGTAATTGATGGTCTTTTACACAGTCAGCCCCTGGTCTGGTTTTGACCACTGTTATTGATCTTCTCCAACGATTCTTTTTTTCTTTTTTTTAAACAAATGATTCTTTACATGAATTAATCTAACTCTTGTGCAGTCCATCAGGTGAGGTCTATATGTCAAGCCTCCTTTGTTATTTCCCCGTTTTTTCTCTTAATGTATTTGCTTAGAATAAATCATCAAAAGCACAATATTATTCTATCTTCAATCTCATTTCTGTCATGAAGTCTGTCCTTTCTGATTATCATTCCTTTCTCAAAAGTATCCAATTTTTGTATTTCCACCACCAGTAAGTACAACTGTATCTTGACTTCATATTTGCTCAGTTTTGGGAAAATTGCCACCAGAGTGTCCATTTGGACCAAAGATGTCAAAGCTTTCTCTCACATTTTTTGGATATATTCCTAGGAAAGGCTATTCCTTGGAAAAGGCTTAGAAATGCTTAGAAAGGTGGAGGGTTAATGAAAGAGAGTAAGACCCTCAGTGAGATGGACTGATGCAGTGACTTCAGCGTTGAGTTCAAGTGAGTCAGAGACGGCGAGGATGACAAAGGATAGAAAAGAGTTCACTTCTGTTGTTCATAAGGTTGTTATGAGTTATACTCCACTTGATGGCACCTAACAGCAACACTACAAAGATTTAAAATGCTTTAATAAATGAGTACAACAATGTTTTGATGAGAGTAGACTTGGAAACTTTCAGTAACTGCAATCTAAACAGTCCTTTTCAGTGCACAGTGAGAAAATCATAATACACTGCGAACATGGCTCAATACCTGATTGAAAAACTGAAAAAGATCTCACATTCCAAGTTTACCCCTTTCCTCATTCTATTTACACTCATGATTCATAGCATGGAAATAAATTAATTTATTCAATTAGAAATCCTTATTACAAGCCAGCCATTTAATCTTGCAATCTCCAGAGAAGAAACCAAAATAGATGTTTATGGGACATGACTAAATTAAAAGTGTGCCTGAAATGTAAGTCTGTAAATCTAGATACATCCATTAGAACTATTTATAGCTGTACCATGAACATACGTATGAACTTCTAGAACTCATCTGGACTTCTCCATAGACTTTCAAGTGGCTCTAATCTGGTATAGAATGGGTTAGAAAGGAAAAGGTTTAAGAAAGAGAAATTTCCTGGGCATAGCTTTTGGGATATTGATCATCTTGACCTTTCAGTTGAACTTTGGACAGACATCAATGACACAATGGATTTCATAGATGTTTTTCATTCGTCTACTTTTTTTAAGAAAGCTGAGAACTCCGTTTCAAGCATATGATCTTATAGCAAATAAATAACACACACACAAACACAAAATTGTCATCATTAACTTGATTCTGACTAAAAGAAACCTTATATGTGTAAGAGGAGGCCTGTACTCTAGTTGTTGTTGTTGTTGTTAAGTGCCATCGAGTGGTCGGCAACTCATAGCGACCCTATGAATGAAAGTCCTTGACACTTGCGTGACTTTCATCCTTGCTTCAGGTTCATAGGGTTTCCCAAGGCAAGCTATTTATGGAAGTGGATGCTACCCCTGCTTCCAAGCTTGTTTTAATGGGGGAGTGCCACCAAACACTGTCCACCAAGAGTAACTATTATCACATTAGATAGGTCAATGTCACGGTGTTCAACTTCACAGTGACTACAAGTTACCTCTATAGGTTTTTTTTTTTTTTTTTTTTTTTTTTTTTTTTTGGGAAACCATTGGGAAAAAATACACTATTTACCTTTTCTTTTGAAATGACTCTGTATGGACTCTAAGCTTCAACCTCATCTTTTAAAGTCAGTTAAGTCAGTAATTTGCTCTATCTGATCCTTCTCTGGCATTTACTCTAGTGAAGTCATAGAGAATAACTAAATTGCCCTACATACAATTACTATTGGAGACTAAACCAGACTCCCCATATGTCCCCATACAGGCTAAAACACACAAAAAAAGTTCCCCACTAAGTATACTAGCTGGAAATAGAGTTAATTATAATTTTTAACTTTTATAAAAGAAAATATTTTCTGCAAATATTTAGATTAACTGTTGTTATGTGCCGTCAAGTCGCCTGTGACTCATAACAACCTTATGTACAACACCTCTGAAGCCTGCTCTGTCCTGAGCCAGTTCTCACTGACACCAGTACACCTACACCCATTGCCCTAGTTACTGTATCAATCCATCCCATCTGATGTCTTCCTCTCCTGTACTGTCCCTCCACCCTTCTGAGCATGATGTCCTTCTCTAAGGATCAGTCTCTCCTGGCCCATGCCCAAAGTAAACCCTAGCCTCCACTGAGAAGCTTGGTTTTATGTTCTCCAAGACAGATCTATTAATTTTCTTGGTGGCCAATTGTATATTCAAGAATCTTATCCCACATCACAACTCAAAGGCCTTAATACTTCTATCATCTTTAATCCTTGTCCAGCTCTCTGATGAATAACAAGTAACTGTGAAGACCATTGTCTGGATCCGGTGCACCTTAGTCTCTGGACTGACATCTTTGCTTCTCAGGACTCTGGAAAGGTCCCTGACAGCAGATTTCACTAATGCAATTTGTCTTTTGATTTCCTGACTGTTGATGTCAAGACTGTTGATTGTGGAACCAAGAAAGCTGTAATTGTTAATAAACTCAACTTTTTCTCCATCTATCATGGTGCTGCCAATTGGTCCAGTGGTCAGAATCTTTGTCTTCCTGATGTTGAGTTTCAATCCATATTGAAGACTACGGTCCTTGACATTTTGCAGCAAGTGCTTCAGGTCCTCCTCAGTTTTAGCATGCAAGTATATGTCACCTGTATAAAGTAGGTTGATGATGAGTCTTCCTCCCAGCCTCCCAAATCATTTGCTCTGCATATAGATTGAAAAGGTATGGAGATAGTATGCATCTCTGGCACACTCCCTTTCTGATTTTGTACTATGTATGACATGCTTCCTTGCTCTGAGGACTGCTTCCTGGTCCAAGTATAGGTTTCACATAAGCACAATCAAGTGTTCTGGGATTACCACTTTCCTCAAAGTTAAACATATTTTGCTCTGATCTACACAATCAAATGCCTTTGCATTGTCAATCAAACACAGATTGACATTACTCTGTGACTCTTTAGTCTCTGCCAAGATACATCTGACATTGGTGATAATGTCTCTAGTGTCATTGCATCTTCTAAAACCAGTTTTTAATTCTGGCAGATCTCTGTCAATGTACTGTTCAAGTAGTTTCCTGGATAATCTTCAGCAGGATTTTGCTTGCATGTGATATGATTGATATTTTATAATAATTTCCATACACTTGTCAAGTCACCTTTTTTTTGAATGAGAATTAATATAGATTTCTTCCAGTCAGTTGACCATGTAGTTGTCCTCTCGATTTCTTGAGACAACCTGGTGAGTCCATTTGTTTGTTGAAATATATCAACTGATATTCCATCAATTCCTGAGGCTTTATTTTTTGCCCAATCCTTCACGGAAGACTGAACTTCCTCCTTCATCACCATTCCCTCTTGATCAAATGTTGTTTCTTGACATTCTTCTGTGTCAGGCAATTGTTTATGGTACAGTGACTCTGTATACTCTTTCCATCTCCTTTTATTGCTTCCCAGATCATTCAATATTCTCTACATAGTATTCTCGTGTATTGCAACTTAAGGCTTGAATTTATTCTTCAGTTCTTTCAGCTTAAGAAAGGTTGAGAAAATACAGCCCTTTTTATTTTCAAACTCTACTTCTTTGCAAATTTCCTTATAATACTTTATTATACATTATTATAATAATTGCCTTCTTGTGCTGTCCTTTAAAATCTTCTATTCTGCTCCTTAAATTCTTGATTTCTTCTCTTTTTTTTGGCTTCTCAAATCTCACACAGCAGGAATCTGAGACCACCATCTTGCCTCCTCTTCAGGTACCCCATTCTCCCAGGATCCCATAGGCACTAGATGTCAGATCTAAAGGAGACATATTCCTCACCTCAGAAATCATCCTATTGAGACAGCTATGTTGTGCAAAAAAGAAGAGTAGAGACACTATGCCATAGGACAACAGTCCTGGAGCAGAAGCTCAGGGGCAAGGACATTTCCCTAGTACTTCCAGTGGCAGAAATCTCTCCCTGAAATGGATGAGATTTGGACTTAAATCATTCGAAATATTAGGTAGAAATCAGTGTGAGAGACCAGCAACATTGTGAGGTACAAGACATCAGAGAAGTAATTTGTGGCCCAAGCCATTATAGCAAAGGGTTGCTGGGGGTGGGGAAGCTGCTAGACAGGGTAGAAGCGAGTGCAAACTACTCTAATATTCAGAGAAAGAGAAGGAAGAAGACACACATGCAGGGCGATGGCATCTATGGTAATCTTTGTAAGGGGAAGTATCTTCCATTTTCTCCTTTCCCTAAAATGTTTATCTGTCAGATGTTGTTCCAAAGCTTAGAATCCTAATTAAAACATATTAGGAAGAAGGATTGACCATCCACTTCCAAAATATAACAGGCCTTTGAAAGCTCTCTATATAAAAGAATACACACACTTATACGATAGCAGATAGAGCAAACTGAGGCTGAGCCCTCAAATTTGGAAACACAAAGGCGAACCTAATGTAAGCAGAAACTAATGATTGGTACATGCAATGTGAAAAGCATGAATGTAGGAAAACTGTTCATCAGTAAGAAAGAAATGGAACACATAAATAGTGACATATTAGGTACTGATTAAATTATATGGATTGACATGGGATAATTTGAATCAAACAGTCATATGATCTACTCCGATGGAGAGGAAAATGTGAGAAAAATAGAGTCACTTTCATTGTTAAAAAGGCAAATTGTGAACTGTATATACACATTAGCAGGCTATTTTCTCAAATAAGAGTCATCCAAAGACCCAAAGACGGAATCATCATGGTTGACACTGAGATGCCTTTCTGGCTCCCAACTTTGCCATCAGCTCTGTGGATCTCTTGGTGGTGGATGGCCATTCACACTGCTTTGACATCAAGCCCTTCACCACTGTGGATTTCTCTAGCATTTCTGCTCCACATTATGAAGACCTTCCCTTCACAAGAGCAGACCCAATGGTAACTGACTGTAAGTATGACCTGAAGCTCCAAGACTACCAAAGTGCCATCAAAGTGGAGCCTGCTTATGCACTTTATTACTCTGAAAAGACTCAGCTCCACAATAAGTCTCTGGAAGAGTCTTTGAGCTTCCTCATAGCAATCGAGTGTCATGTCTGGGGAGCTAAACCTTCCGGCTTTCATTACGGAGTTCGTGCTTGTGAAGGATGCAAGGGATTCTTCCAGAGGACAAACAGATTGAAACTTATTTATGATAGATGTGACCTTAACTGTCGGATCCACAAGAAAAGCAGAAATAAATGTCAGTACTATTTCAAAAATGTCTTGCTGTGGGGATGTCCCACGCCATCAGGTTTGGAAGGATGCCACAGGCTGAGAAAGAGAAGCTGTTGGCAGAGATCTCCAGCAACATCGACCAGCTGAACCCAGAGTCTGCTGATCTCCCGGCCCTGGCCAAACACTTGTATGACTCGTACATAAAGTCCTTTCCGCTGACCAAAGCCAAGGCGAGGGCCATCTTGACAGGAAAGACAACAAACAAATCATTATTTGTTATCTATGATATGAATTCCTTAATGATGGGAGGACTCAAAGTTCAAACACATGACTCCCCTGCAAGAGCAGAGCGAAGAAGTGGCCATTTGCGTCTTTCAGGGGTGCCAGTTCCGCTCAGTGGAGGCTGTGCAAGAGATCACAGAGTGCCAAAAACATTCCTGGTTTTGTGAACCTTGATTTGAATAAGCAAGTAACTCTATTCAAGTATGGTGTCCATGAGATCATTTATACGGTGCTGATGTTTTTGATGAATAGAGTTCTTATATCAGAAGGCCAAGGCTTCAGGACAAGAGAGTTTTTAAAGAGCAGGCAGAAGCCCTTTGGTGACTTTATGGAGCCCAAGTATGAGTTTACTGTGAAGTTCAATGCACTGGAATTAGATGACAGCGACTTGGCAATATTTATAGCTGTCATTCTCAGTGGAGACCGGCCAGGTTTACTGAATGTGAAGCCCATTGAGGACATACAGGACAACTTGCTGCAAGCCTTGGAGCTCCAACTGAAGCTGAACTACCCTGAGTCCTCTCAGCTGTTTGCCAGGCTGCTCCAGAAAATGACAGACCTCAGGCAGATTGTCACAGAACATGTGCAGCTATTGCAAGTTATAAAGAAAACAGAGACAGATATGACTCTCCATCAGTTCCTACAAGAGATTCATAAAGACTTGTATTAGCAAAAGAAGTCTTAAATCACTGAACAAAGTTTCTTTCTTCAAATTGCTCTATTATTTTAAGGGAAAATACAACATCTAAGAAATTTACTGTGAATAACACCATTTTAGAAAGAAAAAAATTTAGGGTAATAGATATATTTTAAGCATATTGTTTACAAAGATACATTTACAATCTACTTTTAATATTAAATATTACCATATCACAGGGAAAAAAGGAAGTTTCTAGATGCACCTCTAAATACAATGCTTTGAGTGACAAAATAACATCCACACATATACATGGATGAACTGTTAATGCTATGATCATTCAAATTTATTCTCCAACAACCAGAGTCAAAGAGGAGGAAAATAGATGATTTCTACCAATGGTTGCAGTCATAAATCAATCAAACATGTAACCAAGATGCATTAATAATAATGAGTAACTTGAATTGGCAATAAAAAACAAGGACCCAGAAATTGATGGCTTAAAAATGGGCATATTTTAAAAACAGATGCCGTCCTAGATGTACTCTCCATGATCTGGAGAAAAACTGCCTGGTCAACTGACTAGAAGAGATATATTTTTGGTCCCATTCTAAATATAGGTGACCAGTCAGAATGTGGAAATTATGCAATTCAATTAAATAATATCATTGATATCACATGCAAGCAAGATTCTGCTGAAGATTATTCAAAAGCAACTGGAATAGTACATTAACAGCAAACAGTCTGTTCTGCAGGCTGGGTTAGAAGAGGGCATGGTACTAGGGATATTATAGGGATATTATAGGGATATTATAGCTAATGATAGATGGATCTTGGCTGAAAGCAGGGAGTACCAGAGGAATGTTTATCTGGGTTTCATTGACTATGCAAAGACATTTGACTGTGTGGATGACAACAAACTGTGGCTGACTCTGAGAAGAATGGGAATACTTAAACACTTGATTGTACTTATGCAAAACCTATACTTGGACCAGGACACAGTCATCAGAACAGAGCAAGGAAACACTGCATGGTTCAAAATTGGGAAGGGTGTACCCTAGGGATGTATCCTATCTTTATTATCTTTTCAATCCATATGCAGAACAGATTATCCGGAATTGAGTTCTTTGAGGAGAAATGTGGCATCTGGATTGGAGGAAGACACAACAATCTGTGCTACGAAGATCACACAACACTGCCTGATGAAACAGAGGAGTATACGAAGTGCTTGTTGCAGAAGGTCAAGGACTGCAGCCTTCAGTATGGGTTGAAGCTCAATATCAAGAAAACAAAGATTCTTAGCATTGGGCTAATTGGTAGCATCATGATAGATAGTGAAGAGTTTGAGATTGTTAACAGCTTTAGTTTGCTTGGCTGCACAATCAACACTCTTGGTACCAGCAGCCAGGAAATTAAAAGATGAATTGCATTGGGTAAGTCTGCTGTCAGAGACTTCTCCAAAGTACTGAAGAACAATGATATCAGTCTGGAGACTAAGGTGTGCCTTATCCAGGCCATCATCTTTGCAAGTACTTTCTATGCATAAGAAATCTGGACAATGACTAGGGATGATAGAAGGAGAATTGTTGTTTTTGAGCTGTAGTGCTGGAGAAGAGCATTGAATATACCATGAACTATTAGGAGAACAAACAGGTTTGTCCTAGAGAGGATAAGAACAGGCTGCTCCTTGGAGGGAAGGATTCTGAAACATGTTCTGACATACTTTGGACATGTCGCAATGCAGGACCAGTGCTTGGAGAGGGACATCATGATTGAGAGTGAGGAGGGACAGCACAAGAGCGGAGGATCCTCAATGAGAAAGATTGATTCAGTGACATAATTAAAACTAGATGACACAAAATTAGACAGGGAATGTAAACGCCTTAAACAGATAAATTTACCCTTCAAGAGGATTTACGGGGAATGTTGAATAGCAATCAGGGAATGATCTGTTTTCTTAGAGATTTCTAGTCACTTGTGTAATATAAACTTTGTTGTTGTTAAGTACCATCAAGTCAAGTATGACTCATAGTGATCCTGTGAACAAAAGATCTGAAACCAATCCTGTCCTACATCATTCTCACATTTCCTGACACACAAAATTACATGGCAGCCACGATCTTGTCAATCCACCTGGATAAGGGTCTTCCTCTCCTTCGCCAACCCTCCACCCTTCCCAACATCATGTTCTTCTCCAAGTAATAGCACCTCCTAGCAATGTCCAAAGTATGTTAGACAAGGCCTCATCATTCTTGCCTCCAAAGAGCACTCTGGCTACACTGTCTCCAAGACATATCTATTCATTTTGTTGGCTGTCCATAGAATATTCAGTGCTATTCTCCATCACCACAGCTCAAAGGCATTGCTTCTTTTCTGTCATCCTTCTACATTGTCCAGTTTTCAGTTGCATAGCTAGTAATTGGAAAGACCAGGTCCTGAAGCAGACACACTTTTGTGCTCAAACTGACATTACTCCTCCTCAATAATTTGGAAGAGTTCCTAACTGCAGGTTTTCCCATTGCAATGCATCTCCTTATTTTCTGAATGCCTGTACCAACCTGTTAGTTGTGGATCTAAGCAAGATGAAGCTGTTGACAGTTTCAATCTCTTCTCCATACATCATGATATGGCCTATTGGTCCAGTGGTAAGAATCTTTTTTTTCTTGATATTGAGTGACAATATATACTGAAGGCTGCATTCCTTGATCTTCTGCAATAAGTGCTTCAAATCCTCCTCACAGCTAGCAAGCAAGGCGGTGTCATTTGTATAATGCAGGTTATTGATGAGTCTTGATTATTGATGAGTCTTGGTTCTTGATTATTTATAAGTATTGATGAGTGATATCATTTCTATGTCACATGGATCCTAGTTGAAAGTAAGGAATACCAGAAGAATAGCTATTTGTGCCTTATTGAATACACAACGGCATTTGACTGTGTCAATCATGACAGCTCGTGGTGGACATTGAGAAGAATGGGAATCCCAGAGCACTTGATTGTACTCATGAGGAAACTATACCTGAACCAGGAGGCTGTTGTGCAAACAGAGCAGAGAAAGACTGCACATTTGGAATTGGGAAGGTAGAGGGTCAGGATTGGAGGGAGACTCATCAATAATATAAATTTAGTGAAATAAAATAAAATTAAAATAAAGGCCATTTTTTAAGGGTTATCATGTTCCATAGAGTCAGAACCAACCCATAGCTGACCCTCCAGTGGGTTTTGATTGCACAGAAAGACATTGCTAATTTTTTGGCAGAACTCCTGGTGGGTTTGAACTGCATGCCTTCAGGATTACAGAACAGCTTCTTATCAACTATACCATCAAAGCTCCGTTTTAATTCTTAGATGATTAAATAAGGCAAAATCTATTATGTAACACAGATCTGATAGCTAAGATTTTCAAACGTAAACAGGTCAGTAATTGCCTAATAGAGGCAACACTTCCCACAATTATAGTAAGGATCTAAATGTAACTATATAAGTTGTTTGTTGCTGTGTGACATCCAGTTAGAATCGACTCAAAGCTGACTGTCCAATGGGTTTTCAGAAGCAGTTAATCTCACAGGAGGAGTTTGCCCATCCTTCTTCCCTGGAGCAGCTGTTGGATTGAAATTGCATGTCTTCAGGATTGCAGTACAGATTCTTACCACTAGGTCGCCAGAGATCCCAGTAAGTACTTCATGTAATTCACATGAACACATGGTGTGATTGTCAGATGTGAATATTATTTGATCACACAATATGATTTTTATTAGATGCTAATGTGTCAGTTGTGACTTCTAGTGACCTTACGTATAGCAGAAAGAAGCATGACACTATCCCCACAATTATTGCTATGATTGAGCCCATTATCATTATGCAGTCACTCTATGAAATCATGTCATTGATATTTTCTTGTATTTAGTTGCTTTTCTACGTTACCAGTATTCTTGATTTTGAGCTTCAATCTATATGGAAGGCTAGTCCTTGAACGTTTGAAGATAGAACATATCTCTGGTGTACACCCTTCTTGTTTTTGAACCATGCAGTGTTTCCTTGCTCTATTCTGATGATTGTCTCCTGGTCCAAGTGTAGGTTTCACATAAGCACAATCAATTATTCTGAGATTACCATTCTTCTCAGAGTTAGCCACATGTGTGGTGATCCACACATCAAATGCCTTTGCATAGTCAGTGAAACACAGATAGACATTCTTTTGGCATTCTCTGACTTCAGAGAAAGATCCATGTATCATGATCTATAATATCCCGAAGTATTACAACCTCCCCTAAACCCAGCCTGCACATCTGGCAATTTACTGTTCCAGTCATTTTTAAATAAGTTTCAGCAGAATCTTATTTGCATGCACTATTAATGATATTGTTCAATAATTTCTGCAGTCTGTTGGGTCACGCTTCTTTGGAAAGGGAATAAATATGGATATCTTCTAGTAAGTTGGCCAAGTATTGTCATTCAGATTTCTTGGCAAACTTGCTGAGATTATTCAAAGCCACATCTGTTTTATGAAATATGTCAATTGGTATGCCGTCAATTCTTGCATTCTTCTGTTTTGGCTATTGAACATCTTCCTTCCTCACCACAAGCTCTAACTCATATGTTGTTTCATGAAATTCTTCTATGTTAGATTCTCATCACTGGTCTGGTTGACAGCTGTTCCTAGGAGGCAAAGATTCTGAAGCTCCTTCTGACATACTTTGTGCATGTTGGAAGGAGGCCAGTCCTTGAAGAGGGACATGATGTTTTTGGGAGGGTAGAGAGACAGTACAGGAGAGGAAGACCACGGATGAAATGGATTGACTCAGTGACTGGGATAAGTGTGTCAGAGAAAATAAGGTTGGTTCAGAATAGAGCAGGGTTCAGAGTTGCTGTTGTACATAACTTTGCTATGAGTTGCAGGTGACTTGATAACATGTAACAACAACATCTACTTTACCAATCATGATGTTCTTCTGTAGGGACAGATCCCTCGTGATAACATTTCTGAAGTGCATTATATACCTTAATTAATTACCCTTGTGGTTTAATCATTGAACAAATACAATTATTACTCCTGAAATATGCAGAGAAAAAAAACTTTTGTTGTTGTGTGATTTACGTGTTAATTATCTATGTAACTGGGGAAACAAGTATAGAGTAATTTTTATTGCTGTTTTTCTTTTTAGTTTTTAAACTATTATGTAAAGTCTGTTTTTGAATGTACCATTCCAACTACATCGATGTGTAGGAGTTAATTATATAACAATCCTAGAATCCTCTGTTTATATATTTTGAAAATGAAAAGCACTGTAAACACTTGCAATCTGTTTTCTTTACTTTGACTAAAGTTTTTCTTTATATTTAGAAATTTTTTTGTATTGCATTTGCCTAATGGGGGCCACTGAAGTTCTCTGCTTCAGGATCATTTGTCTAATTTCTAATAAGCGTATTATTGACTGAATCACTGAAGTGTATGCTTTGCATCTACTTTTTTTAAATTGATGGTTCTATACTATAATTCAAACACTAAATTCATTCCATTGCTACATGAAGTATAGGGTTGGTATTTTTTTTTCTGTCCAAAATATAATTTCCACAACTGTAAAACAGTGAGAAAGCTTGCTGAGTAAGTGGCAGCAAAATTTTAAGAAATAATGATGTTTAGTGCTTCTGTGGAATTTTCTATATATAATATTATTTTATTCATTAGTCCTCTTTGATTGTTCTTCATTAAAGGCGGGCCATAAATTTTATTACTACTATTCTTATACATCTGCTTCAATTATTATCTTCTAGCACAAGGAACATTATTGTTGTTGTTGTTATGTGCCATCAAGCTGCCTGCGACTCTAGCGACCTTATGTACAACAACCCTAAACCCTGTTCTACCCCTTGCCAATCATTGTCTCTGACATGCCTATTCCCATTACCCCAGGGACAGAATCAATCCATCTCACCGAGGGTCTTCCTCTCTTGCACTGTCCCTCCAACCCTGTCAAGCATGATTCCTCTTTCCAAGGACTGATCCCACCTTGAAACATATCCAAAGTATGTCATATGGAGCTTCAGAATCCTTGCCTCCAAGGAGCAGCCTGGCTTCACCCACTCCAGGACAAACTTGTTTGTTCTCCTAGCAGTCCATTGTATATTCAGTATTCTCCAGCACCAACGCTCAAAGGCATAAATTCTCCTTCTATCATCCCTAGTCATTATCCAACTCTGATGCATAACAAGTAATTGCAAAGACCATGGCCTGGATCAGGTCCACCTTAGTCTCCAGACTGACATCATGGTCTGACAGCAGACTTCCCAATGCAATTTGTGTTTTAGTTTCCTGGCTGCTGATACCAAGAGTGTTGACTGTAGAGCTGAGAAAAATGGAGCTATCAATAATCTCAATCTCTTCATCATCTATCAAAATGCTGCCAGTCAGCCCAGTGGTGAGAATGTTTATTTCCTTGATGTTGCACTTCAATCCATATTGAAGGCCGAAGTCCTCAACCTTTTGCATCAAGCATTTCAGGTCCTCCTCAGTTTCGGCAAGTATGTTTCTATTATCTGCATAACACAGATTGTTGACGAATCTGTCTCCAATTTTGATGCACACTTCTCCTCATAGATCCCAGTCTTCTGGATAATCTGTTCCGCATATAGGTTGAAAAGATATAGAAATCAGATACATCCTTGATGTACACCATTCCCATTTTGAAACGTGCAGTGTTTTCTTGCTCTGTTCTGACATATTAACAAAAATATGAAACTAATGACTTGAGACATTAAGTTAGTGAGAGAGACAGTAACACTTGTTAAGGACTCATAAGTGTAAATATTTGAAAAAAACCCTATTGTAGAACTTCATATCTATGGTAATTTACTTTGACATCTGTAATTATGTCCACTTTTACATAATGTTTAATTTGGGAGAAAATACCCAATAGTATCTAGGCAAAAGAAGTAAATATTTTTAATGATATTCTGATATGAAATTCTATGCTCTATTTTGATTTATCCATAGCATAGCTTTTAGTTGAATAGCTTTTTCTTAGTAATATTTAAGATAGTTTTTGAAAAGAAGAAGACATTTGGAATTTCCATTTGTTAATTTCCTGTACATGTACTGATCCACATATTTATTGAGTACAAGGTTGTGAATTGACTAGAACTCATAGTGACCCCATGAACAACATATCTAAATCTTGTCCTGTCATGTGCCATCCTCACTATCTCTAACATTCCCGACTTCATGGTTACAATCACTATGTTAGTCCATTTTGTTGATGGTCTTCCTCTCTTTCTCTGATTCTCCTATTTTTTCCCAGCATTATATACTTTTTCCAATGTCTAATCCCTCATGATAACATGCCAAAAGTATGTGAGGTAAGTTATCACCATTCTTGCCTCAAATATGCATTCTATTTGCATTTTCTCCAAGACAGATGTGTTTATTCTTTTGGTAGTCCATAGGATATTCAGTTCTCTTTTACAAGAGCCTAATTCAAAGGCATCCGTTCTTCTGTCATCCTTATACATTGCCCAAATTTCTGATGCATAAGAATGATTTAAAAGAGTATTGCTTGGATCACGTTCACTTTAGTTTTCACACTGATATTGTTGCTCTTTAACACTTTTGAGAGGTGCTTGAAGTCTGAGTGTGATGTCCTTCTCCAAGGACCGATCTCTTCTGGCCTGGTGCCCAAATTAAGTGAGGCAGAGCTTCAAAATCCTAGCCTCCAATGAGAAACTTGGCTTTACTCTCTCCAAAACAGAACTATGTGTTTTCTTGGCAGTCCATAGGATGTTCAAGACTCTTCTCCAGCACCACAATTCGCAAACATCTATTCTTCTTCTGTCATCCTTAGTTATTGTCCAACTTTCTGAAGTATAACAAGTAAATGAGAAAATTATGGCATGGATTAGGTGCACCTTTGTATCTAGACAGACACCGTTGCCCTTCAGCACTCTGGAGAGGTCAATGACAGCAGATTTTCCCAATGCAGTTCGTCTTTTAATTTTCTGACTGCTGGTCTTAAGAGTGTTGATTGTGGGGCTGAGCAAGCTGTAATTGTTAACAACCTCAGTCTCTTCTCCGTCTATCATGGCGCTGCCAATTGGACCAGTGGTGAGAATCTTTGTCTTCTTGATGTTGAGCTTCAATACATATTGAAGACTACAGTCCCTGACCTTTTGCAGCATGTGTTTCAGGTCCTTCAGTTTCAGCAAGCAATAATCATCTGATTATTGTAGGTTGTTAATGAATCTTCCTCAAATCCTGACACTCCTCCTCATAAAACCTTGCTTCTCAAATCATCTGTTCTGCATACAGACTAGACAGGATGAATTCCTGACACACTCCTTTCCTGATTTTGAACCATGCAATGTTGACATCCATAATTTATAAGAATCCATAAAGTAATTAATTTAAAGACAAAGAAAGACTTATGTGCAGGCTCAATGTGACAAAAAGGAAACTACATTACTATTTCAAATGAAAAAGTTAATATTTTTCACTTAAAAAATATAATCAAATAAAAATCTATCTATTTTTTATGTATATATGTATGTATATTAAGTAACAAGCTGGATAAGATACAAATAATATTAATATTTTTATCTCCAAACACAGATAAGTACACATTAAATAGTTTATGAAAAGTCTTTTCATTCTATGTGCAGAATGGATCATTCTGGAGGCTAGACTTTATGAAGGGGAATGCAGCATCAGGACTGGAGGAAGTCTCATCAACAACCTTACTTGCTGTAACAGAGAAGGACCTGTGGTGTTTGCTGCAAAAGGACAAAGGATATAATTTTCAGTATGGATTAAAGTTCACTGTCAAGATGAAAAAGAATCTCACCACTAGACCAATTGGTAGCATCATGGTAGATGTAAAAGAGATTGAGATTGTTAATAATTTCAGTTTTCTCAGCTCCATAATCAACCTTGTTGGCACCAGCAGTCATCAGTAAATCAAAAGACTAAATTTCACTGGGAAAATTTGCTGCCAGGGACCTCTCCAGAGTGCTTAAGAACAATGATGTCAATCTAGAGCCTAAGGTGCACCTGATCCAGGCCATAATCTTTGCAATTAATTGCTATGCATCAGAGAGCTAGACAATGAGTAATGATTGCGGAAGAAGAATCAATGTCTTTGAGTTATGGTGATGGAGAAGAGTATTGAACATACCATAGACTTCCAAGAGAACAAACAGGTTTGTCCTGGAGTGGGTGAAACCATGTTTATCCTTGGAATAGAGGATTTTGAAGCCCCCTATTACATACTTTGGGCATGTTGCAAGGAGAAACCAGTCCTTGGAGAAAGATATCATGCATGGAAGGTTGAGGGATAGCACAAGAGAGGAAAACTCTGGCTCAGATGCGTTGACTTAATAACTGATCTCAAAGGCATAAGGGGCTTAGAAACAGTGATATGGACTCGACATAGGGCAGGGTTCAGAGCTGTTGTGCATAGGGTTACGATAAGTAGCGGCCAACTCAATAAATATTAAATAACAACATGGAAATAGCGTATTAAATAGCACATTAGTGGTCCATGCTCCAGAGAAAAGGATGGACATTTTCTTCCTTTTGTGATTTGCAGCAACAGAAACCTGATGGGTGACCATGATGAGTAGGAACTGCCTCAACGACTGTGGGGTTTTTTTTTTGGTATTTACTTTGTGTGGAAGAAAATAATTCACTAATGTGCTTTTAGTACAGTGGTGACATACACAGTCAATAATCAGCTATGTTCAAAGTCTGGTGTTCAAACACACCAGGGAGTTCAGAAGAAAAAAAAATCAAAGCAAAACAAATAACAACCAAACCACAAAAATGAGACTCTTATTTAAATAAAGATTTTAGCGTTGTAAAATTTGTGTGACAATTCTATTCTGCCCTGTCTTGTTTACTAAGTTGAAATTGATTCAACCATTTTTTTATTGAACTTTTTCTATTGTTCTTGTTGTTTAGGGTCTAAATAATATTGTTTTACACCATTCTTCCATAAAGGACAAGACATGAACACCAGCTGAGTTAACATGTAATCATTAAAATTGTGTCCTATTTTAACTGTATTTCTTAAAGTATACCTAATGGCCAATAATTTGGGACATATTCTTAGATTTTGCCTAAAAATATTCTCATTAATGAATGAAAGAGTCATTTGTACTTAATGTGCAAGGTAAATCTAATAGGACAATTTTGTTAGTGATTTAGTTTACTGAACACCAGTGTACCTTGAAGCCTTTGGGGTTTTCTCCTCCCTGTTTTTCCAAGCCATATCTCATTCCTTTTCAAAGTGTCACTGTATTAAAAGTTCCTGAAATAAACTAGATGATGTCTTTTCTAACTGCACAGAATGATGACTTTCCTTCTAGGAAAATAGGGGATATTAATGTGCAATGCCAGTTTATTCATGTTTGTTGAAATTTAATGGAAAAGGCGGCAGACCTCGAAATAAACCTTGTCTTCAGGGAATTTCTTAAAATTGGAATCATATTCATACTATAAACTGATCAGAGAAGGTACCAGTATGGAGAATACACAATAATAACTGTATGTTGAAATTCGGTGCTCTCTGTGGAGAATAAGGACTGGGAAACATATGTAAAAACAAAGAGAAACACTTCACTGATTACAAACATTTATCAATCTAAATTAATATTACATTTAGGAATTTCAGGAGAATAATAAAAATCACAATTATTCAGTTAATCATGCATTATATGACAGTGTATCAGTTGTATTGTTGATAACACAAATGTACAGAAACACATACTAGTTTAAATGCTATACTGCTAATAAAATGTCATTGGTTCATATTTACTAACCTCTCCTCTAAATAAAACAGTGGCTGCTGTCTCATTTCACAAAAATGCAAGGATCTCCACTGAAATCTTAAGGACTATTTCTATCCCTTTCTCTAGGAAAGCTATAGGAATCACTAGATTTTTATTTTAGTGTCCCTCAGTGAGTAATTTATTTTTTTTCTTTTACTTTCTACTTATGAAGATTATCAGAATATCAAGTATGAATTTATGTTATAACTTCTTAAAAACTGTTACATTTTCACCAAGAAGATCCTCGAGTGGCACACATTTAGCATTCTATTGCTATTCTAAAGGTGGGTAGTTTGAATTTATCTTGATACTCCACAAGGGGAAATAAAAGAGTTTTGCTGTATTGTTATTGTTGATCGCCTTGGAGTCGAGCATGACTCAGAGTGACCCTATGGACAAAAGGCTTGAAGCTCCTCTACAACTATTGACGTTTTTCAAAGTTCATAGGGTTTCCGGAGACATGTTATTCAGGAAGTGAATGCCACTCCTGCTTCCAAACCGTAGAGTATGGGTTCTATTCTAGAGTAATATAAGATTACCATAAATTGTACCTTAAAAAAATTTATTAACTGAAGCAAATAAACCTAGTTTTCAGTGTTCAAGTGATATCATGAGCAAGAGGGAAAGTTCATGCAACAAGGCATGTATTTACTAACAACAATTAAACTTATCAAGATACAGGATTATTTTCATGTAAGAGATAAACAAAATGGGGTGCACAGAAGTTTAGTGAGCTCTTTGAGATTCCACAGTTAGAAATCGGTAGGGTGCAGATTATATCTTTAAAAGATTCTGTTAATCAATATTATCCTCTCCTGGTTGTGCACAGGGTCAGATTTAAATCTGGCCAGACAGGTTTCAGGACTCAGAATTTGAGTACTGATTCCAATGGGGATTCTTTCCTTCTTTCTGGAAGTCAGATAAAGCTAGATACAATTCTTAAAATATCCAGACTCCCTTAAATATCTGCTACGCCATTCATTTTAGATTATTTTCAACTTGATGGTAACGGACTTAATTTGGGTTAGACCTGGGATTCAGCCATTATTTCAAGCAAGTTTGGAGTTTGCTTGCTTGGTTTCTGTTTTGGGACGTTTT
>NW_006399796.1:5544743-5553679 GCF_000299155.1 Elephantulus edwardii | reverse complement strand
AGTCTAAACTACCAGGAACTATGCTGGACAAATGTGGCATAAGGTTTTAAGACGTTTTGTACTAATTAACTTGGAAGTTTTATCTGAA
Source organism: Elephantulus edwardii (assembly GCF_000299155.1). Taxonomy (NCBI): domain Eukaryota; kingdom Metazoa; phylum Chordata; class Mammalia; order Macroscelidea; family Macroscelididae; genus Elephantulus; species Elephantulus edwardii. Next base: position 5,553,591 of record NW_006399796.1, on the reverse strand, counting down.
AGTTGGAGAATGAATAAGAAATATAGAAAAAGAATCAATAGCTTTAGATTACAGTATATGTGACAGTATTAAATATGCCATGCCAAAAGAACAAATAAGTCTGTCTTGAAAGAAGTGCAAGGTAGTGAAACATTGTCTCACAGACTTAGGGCATCTTGTCAGGAGAGGTGAGGCTTCGTGGTGGTGGTGGGAAAAATACTGTAAAATGTAGAAGGTCAATGAAAGAGAAAGAAATACCCAATGAGATGGATTGGCACAGTGGCAATCACAAATAAACATGGTGGAGATTGTAAGGATGGTACAGGATAGAGCAAGGTTTTAATCTTATGTTCATAGGAAGCTGTGAGAAATAGTGTACTCTGCTGTAAACAACAAATTATGGATATAGACATAACTATTTATTTCTACATGTAGCCATTTGTATATCAGTATTACTCTAATTATGGCTACATCTTGTGTTGTTTCTGACTTCTGATCCATTACAACATGGATCATTTTTCCAGCTCCTCTTGCTTTACCTAGAAATTTTCTCTTTGCCACTGTCAAACCTGTCCCCCACATCAATAATTCATTTATTTAATTATGCAAGGAGCGCTAGTAGTCTGTAAAGAGTTGCACTTTTAACCATAAGGTGGCTTCTCTGGTGGTTTGAATATATCAGTGACTATGAGATAAAATGTATAATCTCCTCCAACTCAATTCCCAAAGCCACTGGATGATCAGCTATGAGTTGGATCAGATTTGAAGGCAATGAAGTTGAGTTGGTTTTGTTTCTGTTTTGTAAAGTATATATATATATATGTACACATATATATGTTTATTTTGGTAATTGGAACTTAGTTTTGGAGAATACTAAATACAGCTGAAACTGTCAATATAACAAACAAATCTATTCTTTAAGAGGTGAAACCTATAAGTAACCTAGGGAAAGATGGATTGTGAGACTTTGTCCCACATAAGACTTGGTTTCACATGCACTGCAAATCTTATCCTGCAAGATCAGGCTCTGAAGAAGGGTGCTTGGAAAAAAAGAGGGTCCTGTGAAAAAAAAGGAAGGCGCTAAAAGAGATGGGTTGGTGCACTGGGAGTAGCAATGGGCATAAATACACAAAAAATGTATGGATACTTTGGATTGGACAAGATTGTGCTAGTATACATGAGGTCACTATAAGTCAAAACTAACTTGATGGCATCTAATAACATCATCAATGACAAGAAAAAAACAGATGCCACATTCCTCCTCATAATGTCCATCCTCGCTGATGATCTGTTCCACATGTTGCTGTTGTTGTTGTTAAGTGCTGTCAAGTTGTAGACAACTCATAGCGACTCTATGAACAAAAGACCTGAGCACTGTTCATAGCGTTTCTGGAGATATGCCATTTCAGAAGTGGATGCCACTCCTGCTTCCAAGCTTGTTTTAATGGGGAAGTTCCACCAGACACTGCCCACCTTGGGTAACCATTATCACATTTGGTACATCAATGTCACAAGTGCTTAGCATCATAGCAACCATGAGTTACCTCTGTACAGCAAAGTACAGAGCAGTGCCAGCCCGCTTAGAAGAATGTTTGACAGAAAAAAAACACCCACACACAAAACAATTTAAACCAGGCCTGAGGGCTGCAGATTAAAATTACCCACCTTGGGCTGCGTAGCATAATTTTCTGTCCACTATGCCGACGTAGCTCTCTCTCTATGTTGTCATTGTTATTGTTGAGTGTCATTGAGTCGTAGATAACTCATAGCGACCCTATGAAAGAAAGACCTAAGCACTGTTCATAGAGTTTCTGGAGGCAAGCCATTTAAAAAATGGATGCCACTCCAGCTTCCAAGCTACAGATTGAAAAAAAGGTATGGAAACAACATCACTTATGTACTCCATTCCTGATTTTGAACCCTACAGTACTTCCCTGCCCTGTTCTAAGGATTGCCTTCTGGTCTGATTATAGGTTTCACATGATCATAATCAAGTGTTCCGGGATTCTCATTCTTCTTAAGGTTAACCAAAACTTTTTATGATCCACACAGTCAAATGCCTTGGCAGAGTCAATGAAATACAGACCAAAATTCCTCAAGTATGATTTGCTTTTAGCCAAAATCCATCTGAAATTGGCAATAACATGACCTCTTTCAAATCCAGCTTGTATTATGGTAGTTCTCTGTTGATGCACTGTTCCACTCATTTTTTAATAAACTTCTGCAGAAATTTGTTTGCATCTATTATTAGTGATACTGTTTGATAATTACCACACTCAGTCAGGTCATTTTTCTACAAAAACTGCTCTCAAAATAAATCATAAAACTTGAAAAGGAAAATTCATATTATCAATATTTCAAAATTCACTACAACAAGATCAAGATATAAATAATTTATGTGGAGAACTGAAAATAAATGCTGGAAATATCCCTATGGATGTCTTCCAAAAACAAAATATTTAAGAAAAAAAACCAAAATATTTAAGAAAAAGAAATATGAGAAACATTTATTCCTGAACACTCAAGTTGTTGTTGTTGTGTGCATTGAGTTACTTGTTCTCTGAACCCTAGACCAACCTACCCCCATTAACCCAGTCACCGAATCAATCAATCTTATTAAGGGTCTTCCTCTCTTGGGCCATTCCTCCTCTCTCCCAAGCATGATGGTCTCTCCAAGGACTGTGCCCCCTTTGCAATACTGCCAAATTATTCTATATGAAACATCAGGATTCTTGCTTCCAAGGAGCAGCCTAGTTTCACCCTCTCTAAAACAAACCTGTTTATTCTCTTAGCTGTCCATGGTATATTCAATACTCTTCTCTAGCACCACAGCTCAAAGGCATTAATACTTCTTCTGTCATTGTCCAGTTTTCTTATGCCTAGTAAGTAATTGTGAAGACTATGGCCTGGATCAGGTGCACCTTAGTCTCCAGACTGATATTGTTGCTTTTCAGTACTCTGGAGAGGTCCCCGACAACACTTTTTTTCCCAATGCAATTAGTCTTTTAATTTTCTGGCTGCTGATACCAAGAGTGTTGTTTGTGGAGCCAAGCAAATCAAAGTTGTAAGCAATCTCAATTTCTTCACCGTCTATCATAATGCTGTTCATAGGCCCAGTGGTGAAAATCTTTGTTTTCTTTATGCTGAGTTCCAATTTATATTTAAGGATGTAGTCCTTGACCACAGTAAGTACTTCAGGTCAGCCTCAGTTTGAGCAAGCAAGATTGTGTAGTCTGCATAATGCAGGTTGTTGAGTCTTCCTCCTATCCTGATGCCACACTCTTCCTCTTAGAGCCTAGCCTCTCAGATTATCTGTTCTGCGTATAGATTGAAAACATATGGAGATAAGACACATTTCTGGTATACACCATTGTGAATTTTGAACGATGCATGTTTCCATGCTTTGTTCTGATAACTTCTTGGTCCAATTACAAGTTTTGTATGAGCACAATTAAGTGTTCTATGATTACTGTTCTTTTTCTGTCATCTTTATTCACTGACCAGCTTTCAGATTCATAGGAAACAAATGAAAATACCATGACATGCATTAGTCGGATATTAGTCTTTAAATTTATGTCATTGTAACGAATACACAGAGTCATAGTATTAAACAGAATTGATTGGTCAACAGTGAGCCATTTCGGGAAGTAATATATAATTAAAAAAACATAAGACAAACAAACAAAACAATGACAATGAAGGAAGAAATTCAAGATGCACTGAAGACATTGGCAAAAAAAAATGAAGTTCAAGAAACTAAGGGAATATAAATGATCTTATTTAAACAAACAGGTACAGCTTTGGATGTGCTCACTATTTTGTGCCTTGAAATTTGAAAGACATCTACCAGGCTAACTAACAGAAGTGATCCATTACAGTTCCCGTTCTAAAAAATAGTTTATCTGACCTATAAATTGTTGTGTATAGAATCTCTGAGCAATTATATTGCTCATATGCACAGTTCACGTGCATCTTCTACTTTATAAGGTAATTGGCAATTGATTTCTAAAGTTTCTTTAGTAATTTATGTCCCACTAACTGAGTTAGATGCACCTGATTCAGGCCATGGTCTTTTCAATCACGTTCTATGTTGCTGTGAGTTGGACAATGAATAAGAATGACAGAAGAAAAACGGGCATTTTTTAATTTTTGGGTTGGAGAAAACTACTGCATATTCCATTAGCTGTAAAAAGAACAAACAGAAATGTCTTGAAGGAAATGTAGCCAGACAGAGTGCTCTTTGAAAGCAAAGATTGCGATGCTTCACTTCACATACTTTGGGCATGTTCCTAGGACAGGCTATTCCTTGAAAAAGGATGTCATATTTAGGAAGATGGAGGGATGGTGAAAGAGAAAAAAGCCCTCAATCAGGTGGATTGACACAGAGATTATCACAATTGAGTGTGTCAGAGATTGTGGGCATGGGACAGAATAAGACATTGTTAGATCTGTTGTTCATAGGGTCACTTTGAGTCATATTCAAGTCGATAATACCTACAACAACAAACAAACAACTGAGTTAAGGAAATGGGAAAGAGCCCAAACCACAGGTGTAAGTATTAAAACTCTTAAGAATTAATTTAATGACAGTTTGTGGTTCTCCAAAGTCACAACAACTAGTGAGCATCTCCTTTGAAAGTAGAAACGTGGCTTCCTGATTTTCCATTTCATCATCTTTCAGTTGAATCACGTCTATTATCAGGTTTATCACACTGACAATGGGATTCTAAGGCTCAAAGGGACTTAAGAATAAGGGGACTATAAAGTAGGCTTTTTAATGAAGTTATTACTTACACTAGAATTTTTAATAAGGATGTGATTTTTTTTACTGCATTAAACTCTCTAATTCTTAAAATAGACCTGGAATCCTAATTGCTTGCCAGAGCTGAAGAATGGGAGTGCTAACAAATGCCGTATTAAGTAAATGGGTGTGTTTTTTTTTCTGTTGTTATGTGCTGAGTTGACTATGACCCATAGCACTTGTTTAAACAAGACCTCAGAATCTTACCCTATCCCCCATCTCTGACACACTGACCTCATTGCCACAATCATAGCGTCAATATATCTCATCCAGTATTTTTCTCTCCTGTGTGTACTCTCTATCCTTCCAAACATGATGCCTTTCTCCATGGACTGGTCCCTCCTGACTACATGACCAAACTATAGAAGAGTGAAAGTAATACAAATCATTCTCTTAAGATTTCTCATGAGATGTGTATATTGAATACTTAAAATATTTGTGAATACATTTTAAAATTAAGTCAAACTACCAGGCTTTTATTTCATATGTTACTTGTATAGTTTAATCCTTTATAATTCAAAAAGATATTTGAACTGGAAGCTCTATAATTGGAGTACTTTATTTATTTTAAATCATATGCTGTCTTATCCTATCCAAATATGTCAGCAGCTGAAGACTGTGTAGACATGGTTTGCACATTTGAAAAAGAATTTACTTATGATTTAAAAAAAATTAAAATATTATACTAATGAAATGAAAACCTCATCTAAAAGACAATTTCTTATCACTTGACCAAAAGGCAACATCATGACAGATGAATAAAGGTTGAAATTGTCAATAATTCACATTAAAAATATTTGCAATGTTGGGAAAATCAACTGTAAAAGCACCATTTTAATGCGCTAAAGAACAAGGATGTCAGTTAAATAGTGAGGCATGCCTGATCGAAATAATTTCATTTTCAGTTGCTTCATATGCATCTCAGAGTTGGACAGTGTAGAATTTATTGTTCAAAGTTGCTGTCCTGCCCCCTGAATTTGGCTTTGCCATGTGGATGGATAAGAATATGTGAATATGGTGTGTTAGCCTATTCCCAAGGAGATAGTCTACCAGTTCACAAAGAGATTGGCAAGTCTTGCCATTAAAGTTAACATTCCAGTGACAGACTTAGATCTTGTCTGCCATTGAAGAAGATGAAGAAGGAAGAGAGTAGCACATCTTTCAGGCCAAGAAATTCTTGCTCTATCTACACCTAAGGTATCTACTCCTACATAGCCAAAAGAAACAACGATGTGAGAAGAAATTATTTTGGGATTCCTACTCCCCATGGACATAACCAGAGCAAAGCTAAAAACCTTTGTTCAACTTTGTTGGACCACTGGGTTTGGTCGTTATTATATGTGGTCAAGTTGCCTGTGATTCAGAATGATCCTAAGTACAACAGTTCTGAAGCCTGCCCTATCTTGCTTGAGCCAGTCTCACTGACTCTGACACATCTACTGTTACTATATCAATCTATCTTATCTGGGGGTTCTTCCTTGATCCCTCCTGGCCACACTTTCAAAGTATGTGATACAGAGCTTAAAAAGACAAGCTTCCAAGAAGAAACTTGGTTTCACACTCTCTAAGACAAACTTGTTTGTTCTTGGCAGCCCATGGTTTGTTCAAGACTCTTCTCAGTACAACTCAAAAACATTAATTCTCCTGCCATTGTTAATAATTGTGGGGCTTTTAATGCATAGCAAATATTTTTGAAGACTATGGCCTGGACTGGGTCATCTTAGTCTCTAGAATGACATCACTGCTTCTCAGTACTCTGGAAAGACCTTAAAACAGATTTTCCCAGTGCAATTTATCTTTTGATTTCTTGGGAATAGGAACAAATGTTGTCCTCTTCCAAACTGTTGGCCAGAGGGCTGACCTCCAAATTTCCTGGCATAGACTGATGAGAGCATCCAAGGCCACATTTGTTAACTGAAATAAGTCAATTGGTATCCCATGAATTCCTGGGGTCTTATTTTTTGTCAATGCCTTCAATGCAACTTGTAGATATTTTAAAATTATCAATATACGAAATCATATCACCTATTGTTGCTGTTGTTATATGCCATCGAGTTGCTTGCAACTCATAGCAACACTACGTACAACAGCCCTAAACCCCGCTCTGCCCTGTGCCAATCTCACTGTCTCTGACACAACCATCCTGATTACCCCAGTTACTGAATCAATCCACCTCATAGAGGACCTTCCCCTCCTGAGCTGTCCCTCCACCCTCCCAAGCATGATGCCCTTCCCTAAGGACCAATCTCTCCTTGAACATGTTCAAAGTATGTCAGATAAAGCCTTAGAATCCTTGCCTCTAAGAAGCAGCCCAGTTTAGCCCTCTCCACGATGAACCTGTTTGTTTTTTTAACAGTCCATTCAATAGTCTTCTCCAGAAGCAGAGTTTAAAGGCATCAATTCTTTTTCTATCTTCCCTAGTCATTGTCTAACTCTCTGATGCATAGTAAGTCATTGCAAAGACCATGGCCTGTATCAGACACACCTTAGTCTCCAGAGTGACACCATTGACCTTCAGTACTTTTGAAAGATCCCTAATGCGTCTTTTAATTTCCTGGCTACTGGTGCTAAGACTGTTGACAGTGGAGCCAAGCAAACTAAAGCTGTGAACAATCTCAATCTTCTCACCATCCATTATTGTACTGCCAATTAGTCCAGTGGTGAGAATCTTTGTTTTCTTGATTTTGAACCTTAATCCATATTGAAGGCTGCAGTCCTCGACCCTCTGCAGCAAGTGCTTCAGGTCCTCTTCAGTTTCAGCGAACAGGGTTGTGTAATCTCCATAATGCAGATTGTTCATGGATCTTCCGCAAATCTTGAAGCCACACTTCTCCTCATAGAGCCCAGCCTCCCAGACAATCTGTTCTGCATATAGGTAGGAAAGGTATGGAGATAGGACACATCCCTTCCCAATTTTGAACCATAAATACCACCTATATATGTCAATTATTGTACTCTTTCAATTTGAGTGAATTTATTTTTTATTATCTAGTATCTCACTTAAATCTCTAATAAAATACATCTTAATATCACTAGACACTTCTGCATTTTCAGATCTGGTACTAATATGTCAGCTCTGTTTGGAATACATATTTGTGTTCTTCATGATTTATTTTGTCACAGCTCTCTCTCTTTATATTTCTTGGTATTTGAAAAAAAAAAAAACCAAAACCTTTTCATTTTATTTTACCGTTTCTCTTTTTGGTTTTTTCAAAAGGCAGTCTTACTCCACATACCTTGATTTCTAAGATTGCCTCTTACAATAACAAAATTTCTAGGGAAAAATAATGCAAATAGGTGAAACATTCATGTGCTAAGTCAGAATCAATTGATGGTTAAGTCTCCTTTGTCCCTATCTATTCAATCTGGACCAAGCAAATTGTTTGAAATCCAGACTATAATAAGGAGAACATAACATCAGAACTGGCGGAAGTATCATTAACAATCTGTGTTATGCAGATTATACAAGCTTATGGTAAAAACTGAAGAATACTTGAAGCACTGCAGAAGACTTCAGTCTTTTGATATAGATGATAATCTCTTTAAAGTGTTAAAATATGAAAATGTCATTTTGAAGATTTAAATGTGCCAGATCTAAGCCATGCTATTTTAAATTGTGTTCTATGACAGGAAGAGATCTATATTTGCTCCCATTCCAAAGAAGGGTGACCCAACAGAGTGTGGAAACTACAGAAAAATATCATTGATTTCACATGCAAGCAAGATTCTACTGAGGATGATCCAAAAAAACCCTGGAACAGCACATCAGTAGAGAATTGCCAGAGGTCCAGGCTGGGTTTAGAAGGGGTCGTGGTACTAGCGATATTGTAGCTGATGTTAGATGGATCTTAGCTGAAAGCAGGGAATAACGGAAGAATGTCGATCTGTGTTTCATTGATTATGCAAAGGCGTTTGACTGTATGGATCATAACAAACTGTGGCTGACTCTGAGAAGAATGGAAATCCAGAACACTTAATCGTGCTAATGCAAAACCTATACTTGGACCAAGAGGCAGTTGTCAGAACAGAGCAGGGTAACACTGCATGGTTCAAAATTGGGAAGGGTGT
>NW_006399796.1:5533211-5543453 GCF_000299155.1 Elephantulus edwardii | reverse complement strand
ATAGACTGTTATGGAGATTGATTTTGGGATTTAGATGCACTCTTATTGATTGTGCTTGGCCGTACATGTTCATATCCTTGAAGATGTATGCCTTTGAGTTGTGACATTGGAGAAAATTTCTGAGTCTCCTTATTAAACCAGGTTTGAATAATTTATTTCCTTTATGTTGAGATATTATCCATACGATAATTATAGTCTTCTCCTATAGTTAACTCTTAATCATTTTTAGTGAGTAAAATATGTCATCTGCATTTAGCAGGTTATTGAGTCTTCCTCCAATCTTGATGAATTCTTCTTTATTTAATCCAGTTTTGCTGATTACTTTCACAGCATGTAGTTCTAATGAATATATTACTAAGTAAAACAGTAGGTCAAAAAGGACCTAATAATACCTTTATCTGATAAAAAATTGTTGATATAAGAAGCCTAATAAAACTTGGGTTCTGCTTCTTTGTTATTTTATATAGTTAGTTTCACCTATGATTTTTTAAAATAGGCTAATATACACACCAAGTTAAAGTACTGAATAATTTAGCATTAATACCAATTATATAAATAATTATTTCTTATCGTTTGAAAATGATATTGTTATTGTATTCTAAGGAAAATATTGGAAATTGTCTGCTCCTTAAATTCACAGTCACGTATTTATCCTTTTACATCGACTATTGCATTGGAACACTGAGAAGCTGAAGCAAAAGGGAAAAAAATCAGGAATTCAAATAGCTTAACAGAGGATTTAAAAGGACAACTGGGGAAGACAAAGCAAAGTATTGTAATGAAATGTGCAAAGAGCTGGAGTCAGAAAATCAAAAAGGATGAACTTACAGGGCATTTCTTGCCTATGACAAGCAAGCTAATACAGCCAGACATGCAAAACCAGGAAGGATAATATTGACAAATGGGACCCTCTAGAGATTAAGAACTTTAATTTTTTAAAAAGGTGAATTAAAAGCTTTTTAAATAGGGTGAAAGAAAATAAACATGGGGAAAAATGGTGATGACATCTCGCACAAGGGTCTTATAAGGCAAGTTTATAGAACACTACAGATTCCTCACAAGAAAAAAATTGATCACAAAATCTTTACAAAAAATAGAAAGAGTTCACAAATGAAAGCATTCAGATGGCCAACAGACACATGAAGATATGCTGAAAGTTACAGACAATAAGAAAGATGTAAATAAAAATTATAATGAGATACCTCTTCACCCTAGTAACAGTGGCAAAATTTAACAGGAAGGCAAGTAATAAATGGAGTAGGTGTAGAGTGACTAAAACTCTCATACACTGCTGCTGGGATTGTAAAATGTTATAATCATTCTGGAAGGCAGTTTGGCATTTCTTCCAAAAGCTGAATATAGAAATACTATATGACCCATCTATTCCATTGCTAGGAATACATTCCAAGCAAAATAGAACCGAGAAACAATCGGGGATTTGTTCATCTATGTTCATAACAGTGTTATTCACAATAGCAAGAAAATGGAAACAGTTCAAATGTTTATCAATAAACTAATGGATTGAGAAATTATGGTACATTCACACAATGGAGTATTATGCAGCACTTAGGAGCAATGATTTTGGAAAACGCTATATAACATTGGAGAGGTTGGTGAGTGTTACACTTAATGAGCTAACTCAGTCTCAAAAGGATGAATACTGCATAAGACAATTATTGAAAAAACAGGAGAATAACTAGTAAGAGGTATATAAAATTATAAAAGGAAAAGGAGAAAAGAAGGCAGGGGGAATGTGTGTGTGTGTGTGTGTGTGTGTGTGTGTGTGTGTGTGTGTTGGAAATCACTAGAATAAAAGAGTTTGGTGGGCAGAGGGAGGAGGTAAAATATTTAGGAATGATTCTGTGTGTACTTGAAAAGAAGGGAGAATAGTAGATATAGATCAGTGATAACTTGCCACAGGATAGGACTAGGTTCAGACCTTTTGTCCATAGTCACTATGAGTTGTACTCGACTCGATGGCACCTAAAACCAACAAAATATATTTGATAATATGGAGCTTCAGTGGTGTAATCCATAGAGAGTTGTGCTACTAACCAAACATTTATGCTAATTAATATATGTAAAGATTCATATGTCAAATTTCTCAAGATTTAACATTTAAATGAAAATATATTCTTTAGTAGTTAAAAAAAGATTTTGTTATAGTAATGTGCGGTCGAGTTGCCTGCGACCCATAGCGATCCTATGTACAGCAGCTCTATAGTCTGTCCTGTCTTGAGCCAGTCTGATTCCAACACACCCGATGACACAACCCTGCTTGCTAAAACTGAGGAGGACCTGAAGTGCTTGCTGCAGAGGGTAAAGGACTGCAGCCTTCAAAATGGGTTGAGGCTCAATGTCAAGAAGACAAAGATTCTCACCACTGGACCAATTGGCAGCATCAGGATGGATGGTGAAGAGATTGAGATTGTTCACAGCTTAATTTGCTTGGCTCCATGGTCAACACTATTGGCACCAGAAGCAAGGAAATTGAAAGATGTATTGCCATGAGAAAGTCTGCTGCTATTAGGTAACTCTAAAAAGTACTGAAGAGCAATGGTGTTTCTCTGGAGACTAAAGTGTGTCTGATACAGGCCATGGTCTTTGTAATCACTTGTTATGCATCAGAGAGGTGGACAATGACTAGGGAAGATAGAAAAGTAATTGATGACTTTGAGCTGTGGTGCTGGAGAAGAGTATGGCATCATCACAATGGATGGTAAAGAGATTGAGATTGTTAACAAGTTTATGCTTGCTTGACTCCACAATCAATACTCTTGGTACCAGCAGCTAGTAAATTAAGTGACGTTTTGCATTGGGAAGGTCAGCTGTCAGGGACCATTCTAGAGTACTGAAGAGCAATAACATTAGGTTGGAGAGTAAGGTGCACCTGATTCAGGCTAGTCTTGGCAATTCTGTGCTATGCGTCAGAGAGATGGACAATGACTAGGAATGATAGAAAAAGAATTGATGCCTTTGAGCTGTGGTGCTGGAGAAAAATGTTGAATATACCATATACTGTTAAGAGGTTCATGCTGGAGAGGGTGAAACCGGCTACTCCTTGGAGGCAAGAATTCTGAAGCTTCATCTGACTTACTTTGGGTGTGTTGCAAGAAGGGACTAGTTCTTGGAGAGGGACAATATGTTTGGGAGGGTGGAGGGACAGCCCAAAAGAGACAGACCCTTGATGAGATTCAGTGATTGAATAATGGGGGTAGATGTTTCAGATACAGTGAGGTTGGCACAAGATAGAGCAGGGTTTAGGGCTCTTGTATATAGGGTCACTATGAGTCACAAGCGACTTGACGGCTCATAAAACCAACAACAGGAACAACAACGACTGTCAGTTGTGGCACAGCTGCATAGTGACTATAGATGATGTATTAAGGTGGTAGAGAGACTGGTGAGCACTGGGCCAGGCTGGATGCAGCTGGGTTCTGTGTCCCAGACAAGCAAGCTTTTCAAAAGAGGAAGAGCAACTAGCACTAAGGTCCTGTGACCTTATATAAGCCTCAGGGTTGGGCTTGTATCTCATCCTAATCCTTTCTCCTTAGTACAATTGATACTTCAGCACAGAACAAACAGTTCATGATTAGCTAGTAAAGGTATCTAAATGATAAATTTTAAACCCCCAAAAGTGTGCTATTAGTTTTCTAGATTATTATGACAAATTGCACAAACTTACTGACTTGTTTTAATTTTGTCAGAGTATTGCAAGTCAAATATCTAAATCAAGTTGTTGGCAAAATAAATTTGTTGTGTAGACTACAAGAGAGAATATACTTTAAGCCTCTCTTTTAGCTTTTTGTCTCTTCCCACCCTTTTTGTCCTTCTGGAATCATTATCACCATCTGTACTTCTGTCTTTACATGGCCATTTCCTTCTGACTCTAGTTCTCAAATCTCTTGCTACTTTCTACTGTAGGAACATTTGTCTTTGATATTACAGCTCATTTTAATAACTTCATCTCCGGAACTTTTAATTTCATTTTATTAGCTTGGCAAAATAATACAAATTACATTGTGATATTTAATGTAAGCTAGACTATTGTGAAAAAGAGCTATGGTACCTAAAGGGGTTAATTATTGGACTGTTAGCTAAAAGGTTGGCAGTTCAAATTTACCACCTGCACCAGATGCTCTGTGGGGAAAAGTAAATACAGTCTATTTTAATAGAGATTTAAAACCTCAGACACTTTATGGAAAAAGTTTTACTTTGTTGCATAGGGTCACATCCTCTCTTTTGTCACCTCTCCACATTTCCAAGCAGCTTTTCCCTTTTAATAATAGTTTCTTCTGACAACATTCTCAAAGTATGGGAGAAAAATATCTGTCATCTTTGTGCCAAGGAACATTCTGGCTGGAATTTATTCAAGATATATGTCTTCTTTTTTGGGACCCAGAGAATATACTTCTCCAATATCACAGTCCAAAAACATCAATTATTTTTCTGTCATCCTTATTGCCCTGTCCTAAGATGCATAACAAGTAACTGAAAAGACCATGTCCAAAATTAGGTTCACTTCAATCTTTAAACTGACATCACTGGTCCTCAGTAATTTGGAGGAGTTCTTGCCTGTAGATTTTCTCAGTGCAATACCTCTCCTCATCTCCTGACTGCTGTTGCCAAGGGTATTTATTGTAGAGTCAAATATGATTAAACAGCTGATAATGTCGATCTTTTTTTATTCATATATCTCAATATTGCCTAGTGAGTTGTAGTCTTCTCAACGGCACCTAAAAAAAATAGGGTACTATGAATCACAATTAAATCAAAGGCACTGATACTCATTTGTTTTAAAACTGCTGTGACAAATAATTGGAAGCAGGAGTGAGATCCACTTCCTAAACAACATACCTCTGGAAAATATGAAATTTGGTAATTGTCAAAAGTTGTAGAGGGGCTTCAGGCCTTTTGTTCATAGTGCTGCTATGAGTCGTGCTAGACTGGAAGGCAATCAACAATAACAACAACAACATGAGATACAGAGGTAAAATATATATGAATTAAAAGACAACAGAAACTTACTTTTTACTTTTACTTGTTATTTTCAGTTATTCTCCATTGTCATTGGGATCTCACATGTATCCCTTATGGACTTGCCAGCTCTAAGATGATCTTTATCTTCACCAACAAATTAGAATTGAAGTAGCAAGAAAAAGTAGAGTGCAGACCTTCTGCCTTCCAGGCTTCCTCAGAAAGAGTACTTACCATTTCTGCTCACATTCCATTGGCTAGAACTCACTTAAGAAGGTAAACTTATCTACTTGAGAGTCTGTGCAAGGCAATTGCACAGTGAAATTTAATTTGTGGTAAAAAGTGGGGAGTTTCTCCCTCAGCCACCATCTGTGCAGTTAATTTTTAAGTTCTAAATATCTGCACTTACTGATAACATTCTTTGACAAATACCTGATCTCTAGGTACTGCCAAGATAGACTTAACTTGAAATGATTGCCACTTAATAGTTTTCAAAACCTTAGCTTAAAGAAATAGTATTTATAGAGAATTTTATGCACTCTTTCACTACTCTAAAACAGTACTTTGAAAAAGGGATGGCTTTGTCCTTCCTGAAGGAATCACTTGGCAATGTCAGGAGATGTGTTCCATCATAATGAATTTGGAGAGGGTATTCTCACTGGTATCTATTGAAAAGAGGACAGAAATGGTGCAAAATGTCCTACATTGCACAGGTCAATTCCTCACAACAAATAAAACTGAGTTAGATATTATAAGACCTTTGTTCAAAATGAAGATAGATCATTAAAAATAATGAACTCTGCATTAGATCAGGGTGGAAGACCTATCAGAAAGGAATATATGATTAGGCATTATATGTATGACAACAATCTAGAAAAATGGCTACATTTTGAGGAAGGCTAGGGGCAGGGAGATGGAGGGGAAGAAATTGTGCAGTAATGAAAAAATAAATATATACAACTATATTTTACAATGCTATTGTTGGTGTGTGCCATTAAGTCAGAATCAGCCCACAGCTGATCATTCAGCAAGATTTCAGAGGCTATACATTGCACAAGAGGAAAATGCCGTTTCTCGAGCAGAGGCCTTGTAAATTTGAAACACATGCTTCTGGATTGTCATCATAACTTGTACCATTAGGCCACCAGTATATTAATGCACTGCATTCGTTAATTTTATACTGTGTTTTATATTTTTCTATATTTATTTTACATTCAAGGGTGTTTGTAACACCTTTTCTTGTGTAAAAATTACACATGCCATCCTTACAATGAATTCTTACATTCTTAGTAGTAGAGATTTAAAAATCTTTATAACAGTAAAACAAAACAAAGGAAGCAGAAAGTTTTCTTTGATCAACCAAATAATTACTGGAGGTTTTTTCCCACAATTTTTATAGGATATTAGAAAATTTAGGATCAAACATACCATTAGGTATATTGTTGTTATTGTTGCCATTGAGTCACTTGCAACTCATAGCAACTCTGTGTATAATAGCTCTGAACTCTCTTCTATCTTGACCTAATCTCACTGTATCAGACACACCTATCCTTATTTACCCCAGTTATTATGTGAATCCATGTCATCTAAAATTCTCTCCTGTGCTGCCCCTCCACCCTTCCAAGTATGATGTTTTTCTGCAGGGCCAGGTTCTTCTGGCTACAAGCCCAAAGTATGTGACACAGAGCTTCAGAACCCTTGTCTCCAAAGAGAAGTCTCCTTTCAACCTCTCTAGGACAAGCCTGTTAGTTCTCTTCACAGTTCATGGTATGCTCAATACTCTTCTCCAGCACCATATCTAGAAGGCATCAATTTTTCTTCTGCAGTCTTTGGTAATGTGTCCAGCTCTTTGATGCATAGCAAGTAACTGTAAAGACCACTGACTGAATCAAATGTACCCTAGTCTCCAGACTGACATCGTTGCTCTTCAGCATTTTTGAGAGATCCCCAAATGCAGCTTTCACTAGGGCAATTAATCTTTTGATATCTCGATTGCTGGTGACAGGGTGTTGATTGTGGAGATGAGCAAACTGAAATGGTTAACAACCTCAGTCTCTTCTTCATCTATCACGGTGCTGACAGTTAGTCTAGTGGTGAGAATCCTTGTCTTCTTGATGTTGACCTTCAGTAGATACTAAAGACTGCAGTTCTTGACCTCTGGAGCAAAAGTTTCAGGTCCTCCACAGTTTCTGCATGTAAGGTTATGTCATAATGTAGGTTGACATAACATAAACTGGTACAACTTGGTTTGTTAATGAATCTTCCTCAAATCCTGATTCTCCTCATTCCTCCTCATAAATTCCAGTTTCCTGGATGAGCTATTCTGCATATAGACTGTAAAGGTATAGAGATAGAATGCGTTCGTGAAGCACTACTTTCCTGATATTGAACCATGCAGTGTTTCCTTGCTCTGTTTGACCACAGCTTTTTGGTCCAAGTCTAGGTTTAGCATGAGCACAATCAAATGATTTGGGATACCTATATTTCTCAAAGTTAGCTACATTTTGTTTTGATCCATGCAGTAAAAGCCTTTGCATAGTCAATGAAACACAGGTAGACATATCTCTGGAACTTTTAGCTTTCAACCACAGTTCATTTGACTTCGGCAATAATGTCTCTCATGCCAAGGACTCTTCTAAACCTTGCCTGTGTTTTTGGTAGTTATCTGTCAATTGTTGTTCAGTCCTTGGGAAACATAACTGAGGAGGAACAATTATAAGCAGACACTAACAATTGGAACATAAAATGTGAGAAACATAAATGTAGGAAAATTGAATATTAAGAAAGACATAGAACACATAAATGTTGACTTATTAGGCATTAATGAAATTACATGAATCGACATGAGACACATTTAGTCAGATAATCACATGATCTACTATGCTGACAAGGAAAAACAGGGTTACATTCGTAGTTAAAAAACTCATTTTTCGATCCATCTTGAAATGTAATGTTGTGCGTAACAGGATAATGTCCATACACAAGAAGGAAATCTAGAGCCAAGGAGATGGGAGTAGATGATTTCAGACAACTTTTTAGTATTAAATTTTATTAATTTTAATGAACATTTTCAGAGATTTGGGGTTTCCATTCATTCATTGTTGCACTATTTTCTCTACCCTCCTCCCCAGTTCGTTCCTCTTTTTCCCCCCTTGAAAGTCTGTTATAATTGTCCATTTGCCACAGTGCTTGTCAAAGCCAGACAACTTTTACACTAAGATATCAATTGAAGACACAACCAATATGCATTCATAGGTAATAGGTAATTGGAATGCAAAAGGTGGAAACAGGGAAGAAGGATCAGTGGCTGGAGACCATGAACTTGGTTCCAGAAATAAGGCTTTAGGTGGAATGATAGAATTCTATACAATCAATGGTTTATTCATTGCAAATACTTTTTATAATATATGTAAATGATGACTATTCACATGGACTTCACCTGATGATGTGCACAAAAATCACATAGACATTTGTGGAAAGAATCCTTGGAGAAGCTCAATATAAGTTGTGTACATTAAGCCAGATGCCGATTGTGGAACTACTCATATACAAATTCAAACTAAAGTTAAAGAAAAATAAAATCCACAAGAACAAATATTAAACCTTAAGTATATCTCACATGAATTTAAAAATCATCTCAGGAATAGGTTTGAGGCCTAAAACACTAAAGAGCAAAGATCATATGTGCAACTATCATATCATTTGCTCTTCAGTACTCTTGAGAGGTCACTCACAGCTGACTTTCCCAAAGAAATTTTCTGGCTTGATTTTCTTTCTTGATTTTCTGGCTGCTGGTACCAAGAGTGTTGACTGTGGAGCCAAACAAACTAAAACTATAAACTATCTCAATCTCTTTGCCATCCATACTGATGCTGCCTATTGGCTCAATGGTGAGAATCTTTGTTTTCTTGATGTTGAGCTTTAATCCATATTGAAGACTGCAGTCCTTCACCTTCTGCAGCAAGAGCTTCAGGTCCTTCTTAGTTTCAATAAGGAGAGTTGTGTCATCTGCATAACACAGGTTGTTGATGACTCTCCCACCAATCTTGCTGCCACATTCCTCCTCATACAGCCCAGCGTCTCAGATGATCTGTTCTGCATACAGATTGAAAAGATATGGAGACAATATACATACCTGACAGAACCCCTTCTTGATTGTGAACCATGTAGTGTCTCCGGCTCTGTTCTGAGGATTGCCTCTTGGTCCAACTATAGGTTTCGTATAAGCACAATCAAATGTTCTGGGATTCCCATTCTTCTCAGAGTCAGCCACAGCTTATTATGATCCACACAGTCAAAAGCCATTGCATAGTCAATGAAGCACAGATAGACATTCCTCTGGTATTCTCTGCTTTCTGCCAAGATCCATCTAATATTAGCTATAATATCCCTAGTACCACGACCTCTTCTAAATCCAGCCTGCTCATCTGGCTGTTCTCTATTGTCATATTGTTCCAATCGTTTTTGGATAATTTTCAGCAGAATCTTGCTTGCATGTGATACTAATGATATTGTTCATTATGTTTAGCATTTTATGCTCAATAAAATGTGAAATAAGAGTTAAGTAAACTTTTTTTAAAAATAAAAAAAAACAACAACTATCTAGTAGAAAACTGAAGCAAGAACCACATATACCTCACACCATATACAAAAAACAACTCAAAGTGAATCAAATCTATTCTTGAGCCAATTTTTAAATACAGGTGAAAATGACTCAAGGTCATATTATGGTTCTTGTAAATTTATTTTCTTTTTCTTCAGCTTCCGTTTGGACTTATATATGAGTAATTAATGTTATATTTTATATACTTTATATTTTGTCTATATCAATTGTTGTACTGAGATGACTCATGTTATTGTGATGCTGTAAATTATATCACCAGTGTCTCAGGTAGTAGCAATGTTACCTATAGTGGACAAGTTTCAGTCAAGCTTACAAATTGAAGACCAACTATGATGCAGGATTGACTGCCAATTTATTAAATGAACAGATCTTGGGAAAACCCTATGTATACAGTAAATGATCACTGTTGATTATAATTCTAGAGGCAGAGCCTTAAGATTAGAACAATTATTATGAGGAAGAACAGGTACAAACATATATTAATAACTGGAATATGGTATATATGAAATGTGTATGTTCCTAAGACTGGAAGAGTCAGATAATGAAGAAGCAACTATAAATAACCAGGAAATCAAAAAACGTATTGCGATGGGAAAGTCTGCTGTTGGGGACCTCTCTAAAGTACTCAAGAGCAACGGTGT
>NW_006399796.1:5526784-5532795 GCF_000299155.1 Elephantulus edwardii | reverse complement strand
ATAGGGTCGCTATGAGTCGCAAAGGACTCGACGGCACATAACAACAACAACAACAATTGGAATGCAGATGTACAATGTAGAATGTGAAATTTAAGAAGGAAGTTACCAAAAATTAATTGATATACATTAAAATAGCCATTTTAGGTATTAGCAAGTTGAGATGGCCTGGCATTGGCCACTTTGAATCAGACAGTTATGTAATTGATTATACTGAAATGAAAAATTGAGGAAAATTGTTGCTACATTCATACTAAAAAAAGACCACTTCAAAACCCATCCTCAAGTACAATGCTGTAAAAGACAGGATCCTTTTTATATATTTATAAAAAGCATACTTTCTAACAAATCTATAATTCAAATATATGCACCAAAAAGTAGAGTGAAAAATTGAGGATTTCTAAGAATATTTGCCCACTATAGGTGACCCAGATGGCATTTGAAACACCAGTGTCATAACTTACAGCATCATAGCAAATGTGGTCATCCCAGTACAGCAAAATGACAGACAAGTGCTGTATTCAAGAGCAAATGAAGAATGAGCAAATGTACACATGTTGTTGTTGTTGTTATGTGCCATCGAGTCGTTTGCGACTCATAGCGACCCTATGTTACAACAGCCCTAAACTCTGTACTGTCCTGTGACAGTCTCAGTGTCTCCAACACACTCATCCTGATTACCCGAGTCACCGAATCAATCCATCTCCTAGAGGGTCTTCCCCTCCTGCACCTGTCCTCCACTCTCCCAAGCATGATATCTTTCTCCAAGGACCAGTCTCTCCTTATAACATGACCAAAGTATGTCAGACAAAGCCTCAGAATCCTTGCCTCCAAGGAGCAGCCCTGTTTAACTCTTCCCAGGATGAATGTGTTTGTTTTCTTAGCAGTCCATGGTACATTCAATACTCTTCTCCAACACCAAAGCTCAAAGGCATAAATTCTCCTTCTATCCTCCTTAGTCATTTTCCAACTCTCTGACGCATAACAAGTGATTGCAAAGACCATGGCCTGTATCAGACGCACCTTAGTCTCCAGAGAGACACCATTGCTCTTCAGTACTTTAGAGAGGTCCCTAACAGCAGACTTTTTCATCGCAGTGCGCCTTTTAATTTCCTGGCATGAGCTATAAAACACATACAACATGTAAATAACTCCCCAGTACAACAATTGTTATGACAAAAGAGATATTGTGGAAGTAAAATGAATCTTAGTTAAAAGCAGAGAATACTAGAACTATGTCTATTTGTGCTTAATTGATTATAAAATGACATTTGACTCTATAGCTCATAACAAATTGAGTAACATTTAGAAGAATGGAAATCGCAGGACACTTAGTTTTGCTTATGTGAAACCTGTACCTAGACCAGCAGGCTAATGACTGCAAAAACCAGGGCAACACTGCATAGTTTTCATTCAAGAAAAGGGTATGTCAGGGCTGTATAGTTTCTACATATCTATTCAAATTGTATTCAGAGAAAATCATTTGAGAAACTGTACTCTGTGAATAAGAATGTGCTATCAGTGTTGAAGGCAGATTCATTGACAGCCTATGGCATCCAAATTAAACAAGTTTGATGAATTTGAGGAGGACTTGAGATGCTTATTGCAGAAATCTAAAGTTTAAAGGCTTCAACATGGATTACTTCTTAACATCAAGAAATCAAGAACTGTATCAGTGGGTCAATATGCAACATCCTGATAGATGGAGAAAAGTTTAAAGTGCTTAACATTGTCATCTTGCTTGACCTCCCATTTAACCCCCTTCGCATTATCAGTCAAAAAATTTTTAGAAAAAAGGAAAAACACACACACAAAAACCCTCACAAACCCAAAGAACATGTTACATCCGCCTCCCAGCCCTTTCACCAAACAGAGCCCACCTCCTGTTCATCATGAGAATCAAATGTCACAAAAATTCTCCTCAGAATCTTTCGCCCATAGACTTCATCTGACCCATAGAGGAAGCAGCCTGCCATGTGTGGGCAGAGGGATTCCATCTTCCTACTTTTGATAATATAGCAGACAGAAAGTTTGCTGAGGGAATAGGGAACTGAAATAGCTCTGCCAAGAACTTCTAATTTAAAAATCCACAGAAAAGTAGGTCTGCCACTGCTGGAACACAGACATGCAGAGCAAGGGACCTCATTATCCTGCTGTCTGTGGAGACTGGCTAAGAAAATTGCTGCCAGGAAACTAACACCATAAAATTAAGGAAATGTTAGCTAGCTACTCACACTCAATAGAAGGAGCTTCATAAATAGCAAGAAAACCCCCATATAATGTCAAGGAAGCAATAGCCAGTTTCAAACATTATGAAGAACCAAAACAAGCCTTCTCAAAACAAAAATAAATCAGATTAAGAAACTAATGAACACCCCAGTGATAGGAAGGCAGCAAAGTGGAGTTCCAAGAACAATACTGAATAAGAACAACTTAAATGCATCAATCAAGAGAAAATTAGTATATTGGATTAAAAACACATACACAAAAAACACCCTCAAACCAATAAAACAAAAATAAAAAATATACAAAAAAGCCAAAGCCCATCAATATATTGCCTACAAGAGACACAAGTAAGAAATGAGAAGAGAAAGGGATGGAAATCAAAGAGTAAGGAAAAAACATATACTATGCAAATAGCATCCACAAAAAAGAAGTGACAATATTAATCTCCGATAAAATAGACTCCAAGGTAATAAAACCAGCATAAGATGAAAGAAAGGATACTATTTAATGCTCCAGGGCACAGTAGAACAAGAGAATATAACCTTAGTTAATATCTATGCATCAAATAACAAAAGTTAATAGACTTGAACAAATAGACAACATCAAACTAGTAGTAGGAGATTTCACATATCATGTTCACTGCAAGTCAATTTGAAAGAAACTGAAGAGAGATGCTGAAGAACTGAAGTATACAATCAGCCGACTCAATATTATAGACGTATTCAGAACACTGCACACAACACAAACACAATTTACTTTCTTCTCAAGTGACATGAATGAACCTCTGGTAGCTTAGTGGCAAGAAGCTTCGCTGCAATCCCGAAGGCACACAATTCAAACACACCCGATGATTCACAGAAGGGTGGGAAATTTCCTCCTGTGTGGTTATCTGCCTCCGAAATCCCAGCGGAGGGTCAGTAATGGGTCAATTCTGATTTGATGGTACACAACAACAGTGCACATGTAACACTTCCAGAACTGATCATATTTTAGGGCAAAAAAGCAAGCTTCAACAAATTTTAAAAAATTGTTCTATTCAGATCACAATGCCATAAAACTAGAGATTAACAACAAAAGTACAAAGGACAAAAATAACAAAAATAAGAATAAAAAACCGAAATAAACCTCCACACAGAAGCAAAGTAACACTTTTTAAAACACTACTGGGTTTCAGAAGAAAGAAAATAAAAAGAATACTTGAAACACATGAAAATGCAATGTATTGCGATTGCCTGGATTTCAAAGGTAATCTTCAGATAAAAAGGAAGGAATAACAAATGGTTTTACCCAAAATCTCCAGCAAGTTGAAAAAGAAAAACAGGCTCTGTAAGAAAGGGAATTATAAAGATAAGGACAGAAATAAATGAGACAGAAAATAGAAAAGCAATTGAAACAATCAAAAAGGAGTTGTTACTTTGAAAGAATTAATAAAATAGACAAAACATTGGTAAACTTGACAAAATAAAATAATCAAATACTTCAAATAAGAAATTAAAGAGACAATGTCACAACAGAACTGCAATTAAAACAATAATAATGAAATTTTATGAAAAGTTATATATTTCAACAAACTTGAAAACCTAAAGAACATATTACAAATTCCTATAAACCTACACCCAATCCCAAATTGCCACAGAGAGAAATAGAATACTTGAATAGACACATCTCAAAAGAAGACATTAAGATGATAAAAAGAGTTTAAAAAAGTCCCAGCCCAGACAACTACACTGAATTCTACCAAATATTCAGAGATGAATGGTCACCAATTTCATTTAAATTCTTTTCTAATACAGAAAAATAATATACACCTCCAGAGTCATTCTATGATGAATGCATAACCCCGATAACAAAAGCAAAGAAATCACAAAACAGAAAACTGTAAACCAATATATCTAATGAAGATAGATGAAAAAACTCTTAAAAAAATCTTAGCCATTTAAATATAACATTATTATTATTATTGATTTCTATCTAGCTGAGCACAACTCATAGCGACCCTATGAACAAAAGGTCTGAAGCCTTTCTATCAGTACTGTCATTTCTCAAAAGAAATAATTAAATTATGATCAATTGGAATTCGTAACAGTCATGTCAAGATGGTTCAACATAAGAAAAAGTAGTGTAATTCACCACATTTATAAAACAAAGGACAAAAACCATGACCCTGCCAAGTGACGCAGAAAGGAACTCTAACAAAATCCAATACCTCTTCCTTATTACAAATAACTAACAAAATAGAAACAGAGAGTAATTTACCCAAAAGAGTTAAAAGTATACAGGCAAATTCAAGGGCCATCATTATTCTTAGGTGTGAGAGACTAAAGATATTCTCTCCTTCTGAACAGTGACCAGGCAAGCATGCTTACTATTGCCACTCCTGTTCAATATTGCATTGAGAACATAATTAAAGAGACAAGAAACCTATACAAAGAAAACTATAGAGCATTTCTGCAAGA
Source organism: Elephantulus edwardii (assembly GCF_000299155.1). Lineage (NCBI taxonomy): Eukaryota > Metazoa > Chordata > Mammalia > Macroscelidea > Macroscelididae > Elephantulus > Elephantulus edwardii. The sequence goes on along the minus strand of NW_006399796.1, from coordinate 5,528,116 downwards.
CACAATAAAAGACCTAAAGAAATGGGAAAATGTGCCCTGTTCATGGCTAGAAAGACTCAATATGGTGAAAATGACAATCCACCAAAGGCAATTTACATGTTCAATGCAATCCCAATCCAGATACCAAATTCATTTTTTCAAGGAGTTTGAAAGGGAAACTATCAAACTTATTTGGAGAGACAGTATGCAAAACAATTCTGAGAAACAAAAATGAGGTTGGAGGCATAGAACTCCTTGACCTCAAAACCTACCACACAGCAGCGGTAACCAAAACAGCATGGTACTGGTACGATGACAGGCAGATAGACCAGTGGAACAGAACTGAGAACTCAGAAATAGACCCAGCTATCTATGGACAACCGATACTTGACAAGGAAATTAAAGCTATCAAATGGGGAAATGATAACTTCTTCAACACATGATGCTGGCAAAACTGTACTTCCACCTCCAGAAAGCTGAAGCAGGATCCACATCTCACACTATACACAAAAATCAACTCAAGGTGCATCAGAGACCTGGGATTAAAGCCCCAAACCATAACATTCATAAGAGACAAACTGGGATCAAGCTTAGAAACGCTAGTCCAAGGTATAAAGGGACTGCCAGATACATCCAGAAATGCACAATCTAAAGAGGTTAAAATTGACCCATGGGACTTTCTAAAGATTAAATCTCTGTGCACATCAAAATCATTTATTTTCCAACAGGATGAAAAGAAAACCTACAGACTGAGAACAAACATTTTTATAGCAAAATTTTACAGAATACTCCTGGACCTCCGAATGAAAAAGACTGATAACCCAATAACAAAATGGGCAAAAGACATGGAAAGAATTTTCACAGAGGAAGATATTCAAATGGTACACAGACATATGAAGATATGCTCCAAATTACTGGCAATAAGAAAGACAGAATTCAAAACCACAAGGAGGTACCACCTCACTCCAGAAACAGTGGCAAAGTTTAACAGGCCAGCAGGTAATAGATGTTGGAGAAGATGTGACGAGAAAGGAACTCTTATACAATTTTTCTGCGGTTTTAAAATGGTGCAACTATTCTGGAAGGCAGTTTGGTGCTTCCTCAAAAAGCTGAACATAGATATTCCATATGACCCAGTTATTCCACTACTTGGGAAATGATAACTGAGGCACAGAGACTCGCACACCAATGTTCATAGTAGCATTATTCAACATCACAAGAACATGGAAAGAGCCCAGGGTCCAACCACAAATGAATGGTTTGAGAAATTATGGTACATTTACACAATGGAATACTACGCAGCATGAAGGAGCAATTGTTGTTGTTATGTGCCATCGAGTCGCTTGCGACTCA
>NW_006399796.1:5524137-5524641 GCF_000299155.1 Elephantulus edwardii | reverse complement strand
GTCAAATTTTGGTTCCCATGGACTTGATTTAATTTTCCTCAACTTCAGCTTGAACTTGCATATGAGTAGTTGGTGGTCTGTGCCACAATCAGCATCCGGCCTGGTTTTCACTGCTGACATTGAGCTTCTCCACCGAGTCTTTCCACAAATATAATCTATTTGATTCCTATGCATACCATCAGGTGAGATCCATGTGTATAGCCCGCGTTTATGTTTCTTATAAAAGGTATTTACAATGAACAAATCATTGAATGTGCAGAACTCTATCATTCTATCTCCAGCCTCATTTCTCTCACCGAGCCCATATTTTCCAGCTACTGTATACCTTCTTCTCTGTTCCCAATTTTTGCGTTCCATTCGCCCATTATTATCAAAGCATCTTGATTGCATGTTTGATCACCTTTTGACTGAAAAAGTTGGTAGAAATCTTCTATTTCCTCCTCTTTGGCTCTAGTTGTTGGTGCATATATTTGAATGATAGTGGGTTTTTTTGGTCTTTTTTTT